>NC_140537.1:11869949-12312449 GCF_057382185.1 Mchenga conophoros
TGTTTAGCCTATGTTTAGTCTGTTCCCATGTTTTCGTTTGCTTTTGTATTTCCTCTGTCTCAGAGTCTGTCGTGTTTCCGTGTCAAGTCTGCATCTACATGATGTCATGCCTCCTGTTTTATTTTGATAGTCGTTGACTTATGTCAGTGTATTCTGCTTTGCTTCCTTTGTCTTGTTATGTCAGATTTGTCCCAGCGGTGTTCCCACCTGTTCCCCATCCTCTCGTTGTCTTGCCTGTGCATTTAAGCCCTGTGTTTTCCTTTGCCCTTTGTTGTGTCGTACCACTCCATGTGCTGTGTGTTTCCAAATTACTTGGCACCTAGTTTTCTAGTTTCCCTAGTGTTTAAGTTCTTAGTTTCTAGTTCATGAGTTTATGTTTCAAGTGTCAACAGCGCAATAATTCTGCCTTTTTGAATCCGTCTTCTCCATGTTTAAGAGTCCTGCTTTTGATTCCTCATCTAGCTCCTCATCCAGCACCAAATTGTGACACTGGGTTAGTTTTACCAAAACCACAAAGATACACAGTGTTTTCTACCCCCTTCATAGAGCCCTATTAAAAATCTATCCAACAATGTGCGTAGAAGGTTCAGTAATTCTGTCATTACACACTCAAGCAAAAGCACAACTGGACGAGGGGAAAAGGTGCCTTAATTGGATTCTCATGCAGCCTCATTTCTGCTAAATGTGTGAGTAGGCATGTGTTTAGGCACAACAACTGTGCTGTAATATGAAACAGCAAATTAAATGCAAACAAGTTGCTACGCTAAGCAAATTAAAGATGTGTAATTGCATAAACCAGCATGGTGAGCCCAGCTGACCTCGAAGAGTGCCTTGTTTTTTTTTTTGTTTTACGAAAGCAATAACACACTTCACCTCACCAGCAGAAATGTTTCTGGAGGAGGATCGAGGCATGAGAGTGAAAAATGCGTCTTGTATTTTTTTGTATCTTATGTTCTATTTATTGCTAATAACTTATTGATCCACAAAGAACTGGAGCTCATTCACCAAGAGTATAAAAAGCCAAAAAAATAAATAAAATAAATCCACATTTTAGTTCCTCTTTGAAACGAGTCCTCTAAATGTCTGGTAATATTATCATCATTAAGAGCAGCTGGTTAGGTTAATGACTGTGGTCAAAAACTGTTGAGTCACCGCTGACTTAAAGAAATTGCAGAGCTACAAATAAAGCTCAAGCCTCACTCTCAGCTATCAGGGACTTAAACCTCGCCATTACCAATGGCATTCCTTTGCAGAACGGCTCAGCCTGCTTTGCATAATAGGGTGAGAAGTTCAATGATGTGAGCAGAGCTCAGTGTTCTGCTCCTGCTCCACCATGTTGCATGGACCAGCTGAGGTTTTTTAAAGACCTTATAAACTGCACCATTGATTCTTGCAAATAGAGCCCATGGTTGTTGGCTTATGATTAATGGAAGTAATTTTGAAATATCAGGAAGTTCAACTTCAGAATATTCTTTTCTGCAGTTTCTCACTCAAACCACTACAGTCAGAGTGTTCTTGTCTGTACAATTGCTCAAAAATTCAGGACGCTATTAAGTAGTCCACTTTAAATAATGTAATATTAGAACCATCACCACAAAATGTACACTAACCCAAGTCCTGAGACAGCAGAACGGCTGAAAGATAATTTGTATGTATGGGTTTTAAAGTGGCCCTTGCTGCAGCTGTACAGTACTATACAAAAGTCTTGAGCCAGCCCTCACTTCTTTAAGTTTTCCCAGAAAAATGGGAAGCAGACATAGCAATTTAATGAAATATTGCACACACTGCAATATATAAAATCCGAGTTTGTACAATTTTAAAGAGCTTGGAAGTCAATATTTGGTATGACCGCGTGTATTCTTTAACACAGCCTGAATTCTCTTTGGCAGCTTGTGCCTAAAAAATGACACATCTTCAGGACATTGCAAAGCTCTTCTTTGGATGTCGACTTCTTTTTGTTCCGTTCTCCATCAAGATGATCCCACACTGCTTCAATAATGCTGAGATCCAGGATCTGAAGAGGCTGATCAATCACTGACAGTATTCCACTGTATGTTTTTCTATCCAGATTTGATTTTACTGCATTGGCAGTGTTTGAAATAATTGTCATGCTGACAAATGAAGCTGTTGCCAATTAGATGCTTTCCAAATGGTATTGCATGGTGGATCAAAATCTGATGGTACTTTTCTGGGTAATATTCCATTAGCTTTGACAAGATCTCCCACACCACCAGTTGAAATGCAGACCCAAACCATGACAGAGCCTCCACCGTGTTTTACAGATGGCTTTAGACACTCACTGGAAAGTAACAAAATGCTTAAAGATTTGATTTAAACTTGGCTCTTAAAGTTATCTGCTTGCATTTGGTGTCTTTAGTATGCCTAAATGACTAATAGGAGAGTGGCTTAACAAACAGTAGAAAACAAAGTAAACATTCATGTGAAAATGTTCAGGTGCAAGAAATTGACTGAAAATGATTGAAAAAGGAGAAAATATCCAAAATAAAACTTTGAAAGACCTTCAAAAAGCCTGGAAAACTGTTGCTCAAGGCTATTTTAAAGAATAAGAAGAAAATCTGGGTGCTTGGAAGCAAAATATGAAGAAATGAGGAGTAGCTCAAGACTTTTGCTCAGCATTTTAACGTTACCAGGTAATAACTGGTTGATGAAGCCTTTCCTTGAGTGCAGCCAGTTATAAAAATGAAATACATTCTTAAACAAGAGAGAAATTAAAGGGCCAAGAAAAATCTTTCCATTTAGCAAACAAACCTAACTTGATGGGTTGTCATTTTGCCCTTCTGCCAACAAACAAGCTTTAGGGGCTGCTCCACGGACCTTGGGTTTGCACTAAATGTTTTTGTTCTTTAAAAAAAAACACACCAGTCGCCTGACTCGGAAACTGCTGACAGACAGCACATAATATAGCGTTTGTTCAGAATTTCCACAATGAAATGAAAAAATAAAAACGTTTCTTGACTTTGCAGTCAGATGTGACTGCTGCCATCTCCGCAGCTCTTGATGAGTTATACATTGTCAGTGTGTGTGTGTGTGTGTGTGTGTGTGTGTGTGTGTGTGTGTGACTGTGCTCTGGAGAGAGATGAAGGCAGCATGAATGCGAATTGTGCATCTCTCTGACATGTGGGTCGACGTGAAGCAGATTGGACTAAATGCTGCCGCTCATAACGATTCATATCAGCAGCCTTGTTTTCGGCTCACTCGAGACATCTAAATTCATGGAGTCTATTTCTCAACTTTTTCAAGCATGTTGTGGCACTGAAATGTCAAGTTAGAACATAAAGAGCTATTTTACAAAACGTAGTGCTGTATGGGCAAACTGGAGAAAAGAAAAAAAAAACATTACCACTAAATTGTACTAAGAAAAATGCTATGCAGGAAAATAGTTTCCATCATCCTTAGCAAAACATTTGAGATTGAATTAAGCCGCTTTAATATGGAGGGCTACACTTGTCATTTAAATGTGGTCATTTTTGTTTCATTACATTTTGGCCGTACACCGTCAAATTTGGGCAAAAAGGAAAAAATGAAAAATGCTGGAAATCCACTGCAACTGAGGGCAGTGTCTGTGCAATACAGTCAGACTATTACAGAGGAGAAAAGCTGTTTGACAGGTGGGTGGAAAGAAAGGGGGGGACGAAAAGCCTCAGGAGCAAGAGAAGCGCATGACCTCTCCATTCTGCTACAGCTGTGAGCTCGCACCTATGGAAATAGGGATTGACGAAGATACGAGAGTCACCAAAAACAGGGAGTCTTCAGTAATGTCAAGCATGTACGGGCATGCAGGATCAATAAGTCCTGATCTCAAATTGATAAAAACGCCCGTCCTCCGGGGTTAAACTCTACAGATCTATCTGTACTAAGGATGCTCTGCAGAACACATAGCCCTGCGCTTTGTTCTTTACTCTGGAGTTTGAATCTATTTGCTACATGAGGAGGAGTAAATCTGTCGGAAGCAACGACTGCCCAAAATCTACTTTTAACTACAGTGGGCCTCATTTTAGCCTTGATGGAGAAGCTTCTGTTTTCTTATGGTGAACCCAAACAACGATCTTTCTCTAACTGGAGGACATATACAATGCTGGACATGAGACAGCAGCTGCTACTGAATGGAGAATCCAAACAAAGTGTAGCCACAAACATGTTTGGGGTTCACTCTGGTACAATAGCCTAGAAATCGGAGTGCTTTCCAGCGCTGGTATTTTCCAGAGAACAAAGAACGCTGGCTCCAGCAGGGGAGAGAGGCCAGCAAAATATTTCCAAGGCGTTCAGAAACATTTCAAAATCACATTATAACCATCATAACATTATAACAGCTGCTGTAATGCTGACCGGTAATAAAATGGTTTGAAAGCGGATCATGCAGCACTGGAAGGCTCTAATTTGTGTTCCATGGTGATACTAGGAGCTCATGAGTAACTCATTGTGAGCAACAATTGAACTGATAAAACTAAATAATTAGAAGAAAATGAGGTGAGCACATAGAGGATTTCCATGCACAGAGGATCTCCATGCGGCTGCTTTGCTGACTGGAGCTGATGAAGTTATCAAAGTGAACAGAGCAGGATGCACGCTCACGACCGTTTTAACAACCTTTGACTGTCTTGATTGATCTGAGTGAATCCACGTGCTCACATGCTGACAGCCATATGTGTTACCATGGTCACTGAATGATTTGTATTAATATATGTATCATTTATAAAAGAGGTTAAGGACACTTCCTGAGCAGTTTATAATCAGCAGCTATTGAATTTATGGTAATGCCACATAAAATCATGTCGATGGCCTGCGTGATAATGGATCAGAAACAAACCTCAGTAGGACAGGACTTTCACACATTTAGATCACAATTTTAGACATAGCTGTGTCTTATGTTGCTG
Organism: Mchenga conophoros; assembly: GCF_057382185.1. Taxonomy (NCBI): domain Eukaryota; kingdom Metazoa; phylum Chordata; class Actinopteri; order Cichliformes; family Cichlidae; genus Mchenga; species Mchenga conophoros. The sequence continues at coordinate 11,874,845 of NC_140537.1, forward strand.
TTTACTTCTGTTATTATTCATTCTTTTGCTAGAATGTATAGCCAATTACATGCAATGACTTTATTCACAATCAAGCATTGAAAACACATCAAATGGGAACATGTACTGTTTCAAGGAAAATAGTAGCTTAGTTTGAATTTGATGGAAGCAACAGATCTCTAAAAAGAAATGGGCCAGTGCAAAAAGAGTAAGTAGTACTAAAAAGAATCAGCTGGAGGGACGTTTTGAACTAATTAGGATAATTGGCAACAGGTCAGTAATGTGATTAGAGAATTTAGAGAGTTAGAGTCAAAAATAAAGATGAGCAGATGTTCATCAATTCCCCCAAAATTGTGTCTACAAAATTGTGAAGATTTTGAATATCTCATCATTTACAGTGCATAATATCATGAAAAATCCAGGGAATCTGGAGAAAACTCTGTGCAAGAGACAAGGCTAAAATTCAATATTGGATGCCTGTGATCTTCGAGCCCTCGGGGGCACTGCATTAAAAACAGCATGATCCTGGCATGGAAATCACTGCATGGGCTCAGGAACACTTCCAGAGATCACAGTCTGTGAACATAGTTCACCGTGTCATCTACAAGGCGGCAGGTTAAAGCTCTTTCGTGCAAAGAAGTCGTGTGTGAACATGATCCAGAAATGTCTTCTCTGGGCCAAAGCTCATTTAAAGTGGACTGAGGTAAAGTGGAAACGTGTCCTGTGGTCAGACAAATAGAAATTTGACTCTTTTTTCTTTCTTTTTTTTTTTGCATAAGATGAACACCACTTCTCCTGCATTAAAGAGGAGAGGGAGCATCCGACTTTTTATCAGCCCTCACTACAAATGCCTGCATTGCTAAAGGTATGAAAGTGCACTAGTGCCTATGGAGCTTTAGAGCAACAGATTTACAAACCAGATGGCGTCTTTTTCAGGGAAGACCTTGCATATTTCACCAAGACAATGCTAAAGCTCATACTGCAGCTATTACAGCAGCATGGCTTTGTAGGAGAAGAGTCCAGGAACTCACCTACCTGCAGTCCAGACATTTCACCAACTGTAAACATTTAGCACATGATGAAATAAGGAAAACAGCAAGCAGCATCCAGGACTGTTGAGTACCTAAAGTCCTACATCAGAAAACATGTAGGGGATGCTACATGATGGCCTCAACTATTTTCCATTCTTGTCACTTTAAACTTGTATTTAGGAAAGGATTGTGGTTTGGGCGTAAAACACACTCCGTCAAAGGCACAAACAATGGACATCTGGTGATCTTTCAACCTTTTTTGTCATAATACAACATTTTTAGCCGTCTACCAAAGTAGATGAGTTTAAATGAACTAGCAAATAGGTTTTCTGTGCATGGACACAAACTGGCTGTACAAAATCAGCTCAACATTTTCAGAAAGTGGACAAGGAGATAACATTGTTCAGCTTTCCTTCTTTAAATTGGCTCATTTGACAAAACTGAATTAGTTCCATTAATTGCATTCAGTTCGTTGGCTGATTGGCATAAATGATGGCTTCACTTTAGAAACCAAGTTCCACTGGCTCTAAATATTCTTCTCATAATCTCTCCCATCTACCTACGTTACAACAGAATTGAATTTTTATGTCAATGTGTCGTTCACAAGTTAATTTGATTGCTGAATTTATTGGCATGGAAAAACTGGCTCATCTCCAAGGAAACTGGCTAATTACGCTTTTTCCCAGTTTATTGCCTTTATTTTGTTTTCCAGCACATGGCCTTGCAGTTTCAGCCTATATAATTTTATAAAAGTATAAGTTCTTTCTGTCAGTTTGTCTTCCTACTTTAAGTTTGGCTTGTTTACTTTTCGCTGTATGGAGAAACATAGCTGGGAAAGGATGTTGGTAAAAAAAAAACACGGTACAAAAACATGGAGTAAGGTACCTGGGGAATGTCGAACTGAAAGAAAAGAAATCCAGAAATCAGCTGAGGTATGTTTAAATTCTGTTCACTCGGAGCACACGTAATCCCAACAGGAATATCTGCCCCACATCCTGCATTGTGTAGACAGCGTTGTTTTTTCGTTTCTGTGAATGACCAAAATTAACTACAATTTTGCCCAGCATGGAGTAAATTTTTTTTTTTTGGTTAATGTTTGACTGCTGTCTGCCTACACAAATCCAGAAAGCATTTTAAATTTAGAGTGCTGAAACAGCCCGCTGATCAGAGTGTATTATATCCCTTTTAGATAAGGCAAGTAAAAATATTCTGCCGGAACAAAGGGCTGACCCATTTGTTTGATTTGAAAAGAAGCATTGGCAGCCAGAGTGAAAACGGAGAGATGAATCCCTCCGTTCCCTCCACCTGTTCACAATACATGTCAAAGCAGATTATACGGCAGCAAATATTTAAACATCTCCATAGCATTTAACATCAATATTACACACGAAATGAAATCTGACACATTTCATTCCTTGAGTCAATTTGTTCCATGTGCTCCAACAGCTGTGCGCTTCGGCAAAATTTCATATGAGTTTGATCAAAAGTTTGATTTGTTTAATAAGGCTGGTTCTTGCTCCCCTGCTCTATACAGACATGCTACGCCCACTCTAGCAGTGTGCTGATACACCTTATGTAAGAGATGTATCTGTGTGTGTTTATATACGTGTGGGTCTGAAAAGTGAAGCAAAGCAGAGGTGCTTTAAACTAGCATTCTTTCCCATGGCCAGCAGGAGGTAGCAGTCTATGAGAAAATCGTTCCATTTCATTCATGACCTCAGTATCATCATCATCATCATCATTTATTTATTTATATAGCACTTTAAAAACACACCTGGTAGACCAAAGTGCTGTACAGTACTAATATGCACATAGTAATAAAACCAGACATAGCAATAAAGTTAAAAAACAATAAAAATATCAGTTACCCACAGAGTTAAAAGCCAGGGAATAAAAGTAGGTTTTTAATAAAGACTTAAAAACTGGCACTGATGCAGCCTGTCTAATATGGAGAGGAAGGTTATTCCAAAGCATCGGCGCGGCAACAGAGAACGCTCGGTCTCCTCTAAGTTTCAGCCGTGACTTTGGGACCGAAAGCAGCAACTGCTCAGCTGACCGAAGGGAACGAGTGGGGACGTGGGGCTTCAACAAGTCAGACAAATAAACAGGTGCCAGACCACTTAGAGATTTAAAAGCCAATAAAAGGACTTTAAAACGGATCCTGAATTCAATTGGAAGCCAGTGTAAAGAGGCCAAAATCGGAGTGATGTGATCAAATTTTCTTCTGCCAGTTAAAAATCGTGCCGCAGCATTTTACACTAATTGCAAGTGTGATAAAGTGCCCTGCCCAACCCCTGTTAAAAGAGAATTACAATAATCTAAACGTGAGGTAATAAAGGCATGAATAACGCTTTCCAAGTCACGCTTGGAAAGAAAGGGCTTAACCTTTGATAAACGCCTGAGGTGATAAAATGCTAATTTTACCACCCCGTTTACATGGTCATCAAAGGTGAGTGCAGAATCAATTTTAACTCCGAGATTTGTGATCGAACTCTTTAGTTGGGAAGTCAAAGCTGCAAGATCAACATCCAGAGTATGAGAAGAACGATTTGGGCCAAATAAAATAGCTTCAGTCTTCCGATCATTAAAATTTAAAACGTTTTTTGCCATCCATGCTTTGACATCAGTAAGGCAGTCAAGCAGAGGTCCAGTTGGGAGACTATCAGAATGACTAAAAGGTAAGTAGAGCTGGCAGTCATCTGCGTATAGATGGAATGGCACTTTATGCTTTCGGAAAATCGCGCCAAGAGGCAAGAGGTACAATGAAAACAATAACGCCCCAAGAATAGATCCCTGTGGCACACCCCAAAGCAGAGGGGCCACAGAGGATGAAGCCGACCCCAACTTAACACAAAAGGTCCTATTTAAAAGATAGGACTTTAACCACAAAAGTGCCGAACCAGAAATTCCCACACAGTGCTGTAGGCGGGAGATCAGCAAATCGTGATCCACAGTGTCAAATGCAGCTGTCATGTCCAACAAGACCAGCACTGCATATTTACCACGGTCTGTCGCTATCAGGATGTCATTCATAACTTTTACGAGGGCTGTCTCCGTGCTGTGGAATGGCTTAAAGCCGGACTGAAAGATTTCTGACAATTTAGAGTCATTCAAGTAGTCTATCAACTGAGTATAAACAATTCTTTCCAGAATCTTACTAAGAAAGGGAAGCTTAGAGATGGGTCTAAAATTTGATATGACTGAACTGTCTAAGCCTGGTTTCTTAAGTAAAGGATGTATGACTGCATGCTTAAATTCCCTAGGTACTTGACCAGACAAAAGACTAGTATTAATAATGTTCAGAATATGTGGTCCGATGATAGGATATACCTTTTTAAGAAAACGGGGAGGAACAACGTCATTTGGAGAGCCACACGGTTTAGCATTCAACACAAGTTTCTCTAAATCAGATAAAACAATTGGTAGAAAAGCAGAGAACAGACTTGAGCAAGAACCATGCATGGCTGGGTCAGCAATAGGTAGAGTCTCAAACTAGCAACCTTATCCACAAAATAATTAAGAAACTTATTGCACATAACCGCAGAAGAGTGCAAAAGAATATAGCCTTCCGGATTAAGTACAGAATTTATAGTGTTATATAGAACATGAGGGTTATGCGAGCTGGCAGCAATAAGTTGAGAAAAATAGGAGTGCTTGGCAGCCTTTACTGCTCTCTGATAGACTTTCCAGCTAGTCTTAAGAGCTTCCATAGAGACGCACAGCCTATCTTTTTTCCACTGTCTTTCACATCTTCTACATTCTTTTCTAGCGGCTCTGGTAAAATCAGTTAGCCAAGGACTAGCCTTTGGCTTGCATTGTCTGAATATAAAAGGAGTGACAGCGTCGAGGACAGATTTACAAGCAGAATCCAAACAAGAAACTAATCCATCTGAGGTGGACAACTCAGGAGGATAAGAAATAAATTGGTCAAACAATATGGAAAACCGCTCGGCAGTATCTGAGCCAAAAGCACGATAACATCGAGCAGGTACAGCAAGCTTAAGAACAGGATTAAAAAGAACAATATCACATAAAATAGGCATATGGTCAGAGAACACCGCATCCTCGACAAGTAAACACTTTTTCAATGGGTTTTAAAGTCTTACTGAATCTAGTGTGATGTTACTTTTGTTTCTTCCATTTGGACAGAAATAGATAATAAATGAGACTGTTCTTTAGTCTGTGGCTAACCTGTGATTAACAAGTTAGCTTGCTCTGTCTTTTTATCCTTGGGTAGGTCCACCCCTTGCTTGGGAAGTCACGTTTCAAAGAACCAAAACAACCAATGGTTAAAAGTGCTTAATTTCCATCTTTAGAAGGGCCCCTAATAGGTCAAATGACATTCCTGTTTTTTTAGTGAAACTTTTATGTTGGGTTGCAATTAAAATGTAAATAAAATGCAGATATCCCTCCTCATGATGGCTTGCATTAAGTCCAGATACCATAACTTTTCTTATGTTTGAACTCTGCATTTAATCAATACTTATTATTAATCTCTGGTTCACCTCCACAGTGTGTCTTTTACCCTGCTGTCCTTCCCTCATCCACAGCCGGTGGCAGCAGATAGCTACTCCACCCTGAGCCTGGTTCTGCCAGAGGTTTCTTCCTGTTAAAAGGACATTTTCCCTTCCCACTGTTACCAAGTGCTTGCTCAAACTGGGTTCTTTAATTTACAATATAAAGCACCTTGAGGCAACTGCTGTTGTGATTTGGCGCTTCAGCATAAATTTATTTGAATTATTTTGTTTATCTTTTGGACCTACAGGTTGTATGATCTTATTGTAGTCCTAATTATTTAACAATTTCTATCTAATAGAATCTATCTTACTTATTTGTACTTAGATATTACTTAGTATGTAGTGTGTGGCAGCTCATGCTTTGCACAGCACACTGAAATGTGTTGTATGAATAAAGTTTGACTTGCTTGCTAGGGAGCGTGTCTTCATACCTTAACCCTGCTAATTAATTTTAATGACTCTTGGATCTTGTTCTTTTTTTTTGTTTTCACTAACTAGCTTTGGCTAAAAACTGCGTACATATATGCATTAAACGCAACAGTAACTCAGGCGGTAAACACGACAAACCTACCTGCTGAACATCAGCACAGCCACTGTGAGTGTTCTGATATTTATATTTCACTATAAGTGAGGAAGATGGCAGAAGTGTGGCATCATTTTCAGTTTGTGCTGACTGACACACCGTGTCCCATCAGACAGAGTGAGAACATACTGGTATGCTGTAGCTACACGATGTAGAGGTTTTCGTTTCTGGGAAAACACTATTTTTGAGGTAGACGTGAACGTTACATCAAAATTCTTCTGAGGAGAAATGATGAAAGAAACTGTAGTGTCACTCTACAGAGAAGCGTGGAGATACAAATTGCAGTCCAACAACTTACAAGGGCAAGCACTAATGTGCCTAGTCAACATTTCATCATTTCATTCTCTTTTAAATATCACTTTCAAATTCTTTTCAAGGGAATCAAAGTGACACAGAAGGCAGAACTACAGCGTCTCCGTCAAACTGTCTTAATAGCTCTAATTAAATGAATCATAATAAAATGAAGGGCTAAACACGCAGTAACTGCTTCAAGCTGCGATGAAAAATTAACGTGGCTGCTGTGACCATAAAACGGCATAAAATGTTATGTCTAATATTTTCATGTTATATTATTCATTCTCTCTGCGGTGCCCGACTTTTCATAAAGTGCTAGATAAGCTGTCAAATCCTATTAAAGCAGAAGTGTCGCTGACTGAGTGAGGAGAAGCTTAAACTGAGGGAATCCAGGGCGTGTGATTGCTGATTGATAGATACGCCATGATAATAGGACACTCGATATGGGATTCAGATTTTTTGAGAAGTTATTAGAAGTTTACTGATATGTGCAAATACTTTTTTTTTCTTTGAAAAGAGACATTGATCTGGACTCCTTGGGAATTCAAGTAGTTCTTTTGTTCCTCAACTCTGACTCAGACTGAAGACTTGATGGAAAAATCCACCCTTGGATAGACTTACACTGATATGTATCATCAGTCTGTAATGTTTTGTGGATGCCAGAAGCGCAGATCTGATGTAAATTGTCTTTCGGGTACCGAACTTCCCTCAAATTGCCACATCTGCTTTGACATCAGCTAGTGATTTCCTGCATTTCCCTGTATGCCTTTTGACGAGCGCCAGGGAGTTGAGGGTCAGGTTGCTTGATTCAGCTGCAGTAGGTAGGTGGAGAGTAAAAATAAAAATAATAAAAAACAAGACATGACTTGTCATGACGCTGCATTGCATTGTGGTCTATTGAGGCGGCTGTCAACTGGAGAAATTGGTTTCTCTGCTTCTTCTAAAATGAATTTCTCTTTTATGATGGATTGTTGAATGCCTGTGTAAAATTGTGGGCCAATCTTTCACAGTGTCTGACACCAAAACTAGATGTACCCCCCTGGAGTTATAGCAATGTGGAAACGTTGAAGCACATGAAAGAGTTCAAACAAAATGAGTCCTGAAAAGAAAAGTACATTCCTCAATACCAGAGTATTACACCTACTTTAGGAAGTAAATCCTTCAAGGCGTTTGTATTAATTGCTCAGATAAGGCTGAAAAGAGACACAGCCTTCGGTTTATTAGGCTGGCCTTGCAAGAAAAATGATTGTCCTCTGATGAAACACCGGAGCATGACTACAGCCGAGGCACCAAAACAACATTGTGCTACTGATCGGTGCTGTTAATAGACACAGGATTACAACTGGTTTACACTGAGAACAAATGTGTAAATGGTGTGCGAAGAGGTTTGCTGGATCATGAAGCATGTAAGCAGCTAGTGGATGGGACTGATAACACTGGAAGAAACGAATACTAGGTAAATTACAGAAATGCTTTAGCTTCGTTTTGCTAGCAAAAGCTGACAGCTAACAAGCTAAGCTAAGATGACGAGCATAGTAAACACTTTCACGCACAGTTAGACTCAAATTGACTAAGAAATCAATTTTAACTAAAGCAGCTAATGCTACACCTCATAATAAACCCAGATAGCTGAACTATGTTGATCACATCCAGATGAAATTGACCGTGTCAGAACAAAAACACTCGGACAGAGCGCCTGATTAAGTAATTTTTCAGACACAGAGATGTTTTTGAGGAGGATTTATCTGCCACACCTGTACTGAATATGAATCAACAGACAGCAGCCAGTTAGCACTCTTACAATGACAGAACTGCACAGTGTGAATCCTTCTTGGTAAATGGACTGGTTGTTATAAAGCGCTTTTTTACTCCAACTGAGCACTCAAAGTGCTTTTCTACAACTTGCCTCATTCACCCATTCATACTAGCACTTTTTTTTCTATGTAAGTGCTTTCTATGTAACATTCACACCATTGGAGAGAGCAACTTGAGGTTAGCGTCTTGCCCAATTAGTAGGTGACCGGCTCTACCTCCTGAGCCACAGCCTCCCCAGGATGAAAGTCTGGAATGGGTGTTGGCTGTACAGTGAGGCAAGTCGTCTAATCCAGAGCTGTGCCATTTTATTCAACATCATAATATCACGGAAAAGGTGACCTTTGATCTTGTGGACAGGAAATGCCTTTTTTTTTTAAATTCTGTTAGATATTTGATGAAAAATGAGTTCACAATTAGCATATTTTGTAGACAAAAACATTGTTTTGTTGGGTCACAGTTACCTTTCACCACCCAATTCTAAACAGATCACCCTCGAGTCCAACAGGACGTTTGTTCCAAATTTAAAGAAACCCTCAAGGTGTTCAAGAGAATGACACAGACGGATGAGCCACAAATGCAATGCCTCAGCTGTAGCCAGCAAGGAAGCGTAAAGAATAACCCAGCACACAACACTCAAAGACAGAAGGACACAGCTCGGGCTTATGCGTGGGGTACAAGTGAAGTACAAAGAAAGCAACAACAACAAAAAAAAAGAAATGACAAATTATGTTATTCTGTCAGTAAGACTTTAGCTGAGAAAGAGCTTTGCTCACAAGAAATTGACTCTGCTATTATTTTATTACAGGAATTTGTTATTTTGGGTGGGTGAGGTAGCAACACAGTGGCGTACAAGATACTGTATCTTAGAGAAACACACACAAAAACACACAGTAGGCTGTATATTAGAACATGTATAGCAGCATCCACTATGTAACAGCATGAATTTAACACAAAAATCGTGAATAATTTAAAAAAAAGAATGTGAAATTGTTTATTTGAAACATTCATTTGGTCAACAACAGCGTGAGCATTAAAAAAAAGACAAAGTACATTAAATTGATATAAGAGGCGCGGCCTTAGGGAGCATCAACAGGAGCCTGTTTTTCCTCCTCCGCCACCCACCAACTCTTCACACAGACTGATCTTTCACCTTTTTCCTGCCCTGCAGGTTTTGCTGTTGAAGAATTTTAATCAGAGTTGCAATAATGGATTTTTTCTTTCCAGAGAAGAGAGGGGAAATATGTTAGAAATGATGTTAAGATTTAGTAATATTCTTTTTCCAACCAATTACTCGTTTATATTTTGGGCTCCCCCATGAATCTCAAAAGCAGAGGAGGAGGCGCAAGATCCTCTGCCTCCATGGAAAGAGACTCCTCTGATCAAAACATACTTCTAATTAATCACTACTTAATGGAAAAAATGGTCTTGAACAAAAAAAAAAAAGAAGAAGTTTAATATCGCATTAAATATTCATCATGGTTTGTGTGTGGCTCCAGGAGGGGAGGACCACTGGAGATTGTGTGATGGGGAGGGATGAATTAGTCTGATTTATCTCTGTGGTCTTTTCATTTACTCCCAAATTAGTTTGTGCAAAAAAAGGGGGGCTTCTAATTCCATTTCAAAACTTCCCATTCTTTGTTTCATTACAACATACGTCTCAGTCATGCCAAAGTAGTACCAAATCAACCAATTTGCTCACACAAGACATTTCATCTTAGGGTTAAATGAAGGACTAGGTTATCATGTAATATCAAGTGCATATCACAATTAATGATGTTGTCAATCAGCGCTGGCCTCAATTAAAAATGAAGGTGTGAAGGTCAACAAAATGATGGCTTTCATTTAGTTTTCCTCGGCAGAACGATGTGGGCTCAGAGGAGACTCCCACTTCTCTGGCTTTAAAGCTTTTGCAGGGATCTTTAATGATTAGCCAGAGACACAAACAGCAGTTCGTCGCATGTGTTCTGTAAATAAGTACATCTAACCCAGAGTGAAATTCAATATTGTCTGTGTTGGAGCGTGGAGGAGGAACACCATATTTTCCGCTTGTGCCAGCTTAAGCTATTAGCTGGCTGAGACATGTGCTATTAGCACATCATAATGAGAGTAATAAAATCACGAAAACATCAATCGGATGAAAGAAGAGATGCTAAGATTAATTATGAAACAACACAACTGCCGTATTCATTTTAACAGTCCATGTTAGACTGCAAGCTATTATTACACAGATCTCACGTTGCCTCGACTTGCTGCTAAGTATTCTTCTTTTTTTTTTTGTAATGTATTCCACCTCCTCACCCGAGCAGACATCACACCTCCAAGAGGAACATCTGTCAAAAGTCTGAATCATACATATCGCAGAGTATGTTTATTTGGAGATCTCACCCCACACACACAGCAGCCTGAGAGGTGCTTTACTAAAGATAAGTCTGAGGTCTGATTATGTGCATTTTTGCTAATGAATCCCACTGCAACATTGTAACTCGGTTTGAAATCACAACCTTGACTGGAACGAGGTGGGATATGCTGCATATTTGAGGCTGGTATGAAGTCTCTAAGTAAATGCAGAATGAGGTACGTTTGCAGCTAACAGTGAAGTAAGAACGGGTTCGTTTGAGAAATGCTTTTAACGTTTTAGGCAGACATTTGTTTTGATGATGGCTTGGTTTAGCATAAACACTGAGTATTATTTGTTGGGACTCTACGTTTGTCAAGCATCCAGAGTTTGGAAATATATGTATATGTAAATATGTAGTCTGGTATAGTCTTTTTAGCAAAAGAAAAATTAAAAATGATCTGTATTTACTTTGTTTCATTTATAGATATCTGACACCTTACCTTCTTTGCTATAATGATTGTAGTGTATCTATATAAGTCTGTATGTACTCTCACCTTAACAGGTGGGCCAATCTGAACAAAAGTTTGCACAAACATTGCCATACATAGATTATTTACCATTATTAACATCTATATTTTCATCTATATTATAAATTCTTGGGTTTTTTTTATATCTACATTGTAGAAACAAACAGAAAACATCAAATATATGAAGCAAGATATATGGAATTATGTTACAAAGAAAAAATTGATAAATAACTCTAAAGATTTTTATATTGTAGATTCACAGCTGTGCCTTGTCAGGGTTCATTTGTGGATTTTCTTACCTTCTTAATGGTTGGGACCATTAGTTGTGTTGTGCAGAAGTCAGGCTGGTACACAGCTGACAGCCCTATTTGACAACTGTTAGATTTCCTATTATGGCAAGAACCAATCAGCTAAGTAAAGAGAAACGAGAGTCCATCATTACTTTAAGGACTGAAGGTCAGTCAGTCTAAAACTTTGAATGTGTTCCCAAGTGCAGTTGCAAAAACCATCAAGCACTACGACAAAACTGTCTCACATGAGAACCGCCCCAGGAAAGGAAGACTAAGAGTCACCTCTGCTGCCGAGGATAAATTCATCCGAGTCACCAGCCTCAGAAAGTTAACAGCACCTCAGATTAGAGGCCAGATAAATGCCACACAGAATTCCAGTAGCAGACACATCTCGCAGCAGGACCCGACGGCATCCCAGGTCGTATCCTCAGAGACTGCACATACCAGCTAGCTCCTGTGTTCACTGAGATATTCAACATCTCTTTATCTCAGTCGGTCATCCCCACATGCTTTAAAGAGTCCATCATTGTTCCTGTCCCGAAGAAACCCCACCCTGCTTCTCTCAATGACTATCGCCCTGTAGCCCTCACCTCAGTAGTGATGAAGTGCTTTGAACGCCTGGTCAGAGACTTCATCATTTCTTCACTACCAGACACACTGGACCCACTACAGTTCGCTTACCGTCCAAATCGTTCCACAGACGATGCCATCTCTCATCTCCTCCACACATCACTCACTGACTTGGACACTAGAAGGGGGAATTATGTTAAAATGCTCTTCATAGACTACAGCTCTGCATTTAATACCATAATTCCCTCCACCTCACCACCAAGCTGGAGCATCTGGGACTCAGCTCATCTATGTGTCAGTGGATCTCCAACTTCCTAACTGGCAGACCACAGGCAGTAAGGATGGGCGGGCGGACATGTCTCAGCCTCCACCACTCTCAGCACTGGAGCCCCCCAGGGGTGTGTTCTGAGCCCCCTGCTGTACTCTTTGTACACATATGACCATGTGGCCACTACCAGCTCCACCACCATCATCAAGTTTGCTGACGACACCGTTGTGGTGGGCCTGATCTCTGATAACAACGAGACGGCCTACCTGAAGGAGATTAGGAATCTGGAGAACTGGTGCCAGAGGAACAACCTCCTTCTAAACGTCAGTAAGACAAAGGAGCTGATAGTGGACTTCAGCACTAAGCAGGAGAGGAACTACCAGACCCCCCGTCATCAACGAGTGCCCAGTGGAGAGAGCGGACAGCTTCAAATACCTCGGAGTTCACATCACGCAGGACCTGTCATGGTCCTGTCACATCAACACCGTGGTGAAAAAGGCCCGTCGGCGTCTCTACCACCTCAGACGCTTGAGAGACTTCCAACTGCCCTCCAAGGTGCTCAGGAACTTTTACTCGTGCACCATAGAGAGCATCCTGGCGGGAAACATCTTAACCTGGTTCGGGAACAGCACCATGCAGGACAGATGAGCTCTACAGAGGGTTGTGCGGTCAGCTGAGCGCACCATCCGCTCCGAGCTCCCTGACCTGCACTCAATCTACAGCAGGCGGTGCTGGACCAAGGCCAGGAAGATCGTGAAGGACCTCAGCCATCCCAACAACGGACTGTTCTCTCTGTTGAGGTCAGGAAAGCGATTCCGCTCCCTGAAGACCAACACAGAGAGACTGAGGAGGAGCTTCTTCCCGCAGGCGATACGGTCTCTCAATCACACCACCACACAGTACATTAAATGAGAAGGTTTGGTTGATCTGGAATAGCTCTGACTAGTACTTTATATTACTGTAACTTTTATTGTTTACTGATTACTGTTACTGTAATCACATTATATTTTTCGTAACACAGTAATGTCATGCATTGCATAGCAGCCAGAGCCTGACCTTCAGCAGGTAACAAAGGCAGTGAGGGGCAGTCAAGCTTGTAGGATTGAAGCCTGTGCGTGTTCCTATAGTAGAATGTCAGTGGAGCTTTCTTTAAAGTCTCTCTTTGAGCTGGTTTTCAACTTTTCTTTGTGTTGTCGGCTTTGTGTTCAAATGCTGAAACATTGAAAGAAAGGTCGTATGTATGTCCTCATTAGGAAAGAGATTTGTGTCAGTGTGTGGGACTGTAGCCTAAGGGTTATATTGTTAACTAGTGATTATGTGACAGTGTATTTCAGACCATCTTATGGAGTAACATGAAAGTAAAGTAATGAGAAGTGTAACACATTTTTTTTTTCGCCGGGGAGTAATTAAGTAAGGTAAAGCATTACTTTTTAAGAAAAAACACTGGTGTTTAGTTCCAGCTTGATTTTAGGAGACTATTAAATGTAACAAAGATTAAAAGCCACTGTACCCTTTTTCATCCTGAGCTCACACTGCACAGTCCTAACAGCCTTCAATAATAAAGTAGGGCTGCCTGTACGCAGCCTGAAAGGGTAGAAGCATGATAGAGAAAGTCTACATCTGCTTGCTAACCTTATTGCTTTAAGCACAGCGAAACTACAAGTGACTCAGACTATGACAGAAACAATGTTCGGAGATCATTCTGAAATATGAAAATGAAAGCGTATGCAGCGGTACCATCCATATTATGAAGCTCCCTGATGTCAAGTATCCTTTAAACATGAAAATATTTGTATTCTGTTGTGTTTCAATGCAATTAATTTGTCTTATCTTAGCAATAAAAATATTTTTAAAAAATTTAAAAACCCTATGTATTTTTATAGAATTATATGTAATTATATTCCTTATATGCACACGAGATAAACATGCAATGTGTATATGTATACAGTATTAAAATGTAACACCTCAAATCTGCTTAATATTCTTGATCATACACAGAAGTCTTTCTTTCTTTTTTTAACATCACCACAGGCCACTGAAAAATTATGTTGTATAATAGCCATTACAGCCAATTCACTTAATAGTCTGTTTCTTCCTGCATTTTGCTGCAGTTGAGTTTTAATGGAGCTGACTGGAGTCCATTTTTCACAAAATCATCAGGTATGATAAAAGCGAAGCAGTGTACTTCTGTGTGTCCGTGGATCATTGCCACCCAGTCTTGCAGGTACAGTAATTTTCAATTCTACCAAACAAGAAGACAACTGAGCAAAATAAAAATTAATGGCATAAAGAGACTTTTTTTTAAGGAAAAGACCCCCCCCCAAAACACATTTCATTTGCTATACTGCACGTGCCTTATTTTTCAGTGTTGTATTGTGTTGTCTATTGTGTGAGAGGTTTAGATCAGTGTGCACAGTCGGGTGTGCACTCACTGATGTAAACCCTCAAAGTTCTTTATCCCTTAGGATTATAATAATGTATGCATTGATTACTCACTAAATATGGCCTGATCTTCATCTAAATCACAATTATAAACAAACACAATTTGACTAAACTAATAACGCACAAAATCAAAGTCTTTAAGGAACACATTCGGGAATAATTCACTAGAAACAATAAGTAACCTCGTTATTAATGACTCCTCCACTTCCATTAAGGAGATTGGATTTGAAGTGTGGGTTGTGGAGGTTCCTATCTCTAAAAATATGGCCATTCTAAGACTGCTTACTGACAAAGTCTGCACTGAAGACAGACTGGTTGGTGTGAGCTGTTCCTCGATCACAACAACTTTCAGTGGATCTTAGAAGAAGCATTATAAAGATGCACGAAGCCGTTAAAAGGTTACAAAACCAATTCTAAAGACCTGGGTGGTCATCAATCCACAGACAGACAAATTGTCTAGATAATGGAGGAAAGTCAGGACTTTTTTGGCTCTCGCTAAGGGTCCTGCAAAGATCACAGCAAGAGCACAACATGCAATCCTGAAAGATGTGAAAAGAGATCTAAGGTTAAAAGCAAAGCACCTGCAGAATTGTTTACAAGTGGCAAGGTCTTTATTCATGTGTCCACTATAGGAAAAACACTGAATAAGAATGAAACACACCACAGAATGAAACCACTGATCTACAAAGCTGTAGTTTGTTACACACTTTTTGTTGTCTGGACAAATAACACAAAAGTTGAAACTTTTTTTGGCTGCATGTGTGATTGTATGGATCAACAAAATTAAGGATTTTTAAAGAAGACGCTGTAAAATTAAGACACTGTGTCCCCAAGTACGCATGACTTGAATAGGGCCGTGTAATCAGATGAACTGAAACAGTTTTTAAAACAGGTGGAATCACCCAACGTCATCCTCACTGTGGAGCAACTCTCATCAGCATTAATCACAAAGGTCTAATGGAACTTGTTATTGCTAAATGAACCTCTGCACACTCACTTTTTCACCCAACACTGTAGAGGATTTTTCTGTGTGTTCAATAAAGACAGGAAAAGCGTTCCAGTCATATTAGTTAAGTAGTCAAATTTCATTTGTCTGTAACTGTGACTTAGATGAAGTGAACACCTTATTTCATGACTAATCAATGCAGGAATCCAAAGGATTTCTTGCACCTGTAGTTTGCTAAGTGATGTGTTAAAAAAAATGACACACACTTTTTTTTTACTGGTCCATTTTACTGATGTCTGTAGCCTTTATTTGGAAACAAATACCAAAGACTGTCAAAACTCTCTTCACTTGACGGCAGCCAGCCTTCTGTGCATTTACGCAGAGATGAAGTGCAAGCTGCCATCTTGGCAAGTAGAGACAGTGTATGTTTATCATCCATCATGCTTGATACTTATTTCTGACATTTCGAAGGCCAGGCTCGTATTATGGTGTCCACAAATTAAACAAATGTTTGCTGAACAAAATGCGCCCCCAGATACAGAGTTCGTCCCAGGAAAACACTGATTAGGTCCACAGGAGCCATTAGTTTTTAATATAACCAGGAGGGGGACACTCTAACTGCAAATGCGAGGAAAGGAAAAAGGAACAACTTCATGCATGAATGAAGCTTGTGCTGGCCTCGAACGCATCAGAATGTTGACAAACCCTGCCAGCTGGAAAATTAGTTGATTTTTAAAAGTAATTATTTAGGCTTGTCTTTTGGACAACAGTGGTGTCAGTCCGTCGCACCGGCAAGTTCTTTTTCCTCACTTCACTCGCCTTTTTCACAGGCCACATTAATTATCTCTGAGCAGGATCTCCTCACCTTATTAAGGCTTGCAGATTCCACCCTAGTACAAGAATTGCCTTTGGCTGAGACGGTGGGATTCTCACCATAATATTTTCTGAAATAACTTTGCAGGGGATTATCTGTGGGTGGACAGCTACCACTGCAGCTGCTCTATGAGCTCAGAAGTGGATAGCATACAAGGAAGAGAGAGGGTTTTTATTTATTTTTTTAAATTTTTAAATAGTGTGCCACAGGAAGACCACAGAATCGCACGGTTCAAAGTGTTCATCAAAATTCACAGCCTGCGAGTTCAGTTCGCAGTGTCGAAGCCAACCTGCTGAGCTGTGCTGGAGTAAATCTATAGAAACAAATTAACTCCACGTCTGTTGGTCTGGGCATGTGCAGAAGATAACAGGCTTCAATTACAAAGCTCTTTCTCCTAATTGAAAATGCAGCTAATAGCTTAAGTGCTTGCTATCTGGAATAGCTAAAATAATGTGCGGGGAGTGCAGCGGATTCTGGCGTTTACAATACACTCCTGAGAAGAAGGTTTGAGCCCTCGGGCAGCCTTTTACAGCATCTCTCCCACGTTCATCTCACTTGCCACTTTGCACTCTGTGGCTCTTAATAAAAACTGAAAAATGAATTCTCGTGTGTCAGAAGAGACTTTGCCTGCACTGTGATGCAAATAGCCCAAGACACTATTGATGAGCACGATGGCAGCAACGTTCATAGCTAATGCACACGACGATCTAGTGGGCACATTTTTACAGCAACTTAAACAAGCACGACAAACCTGCAGGTGGTTTCACAGGTGTCCGGCTCTAGCATGTGTTCTTACATTGCATTGCTGTGTTTGGCATGAAATGTAACACGCACAGAGGTAACAAAAAAATGGAAAAGAAAAAAAATCCCATTACATTTTTAACAACTCATGCTGCTCCCTTGAGCTGTAGAGGGCAAGGAATAACAAAGCTGAGGGAAGTCTCGGCTCCTTACCTCTGATGGGCTATTAGTTATTCCAGCTAGCAGAAGCCCCATTAGGTCTGCCATTTAATGCTCCCACGCCACATTCGCACATGAAAGCTACAAGATTGATAAGCCGACCATCTCACCTCCAGCTTCCCTTGCGCTTGAGAAATGCTCTGCCACAGATAATCTGACAAAGAGCTGATTTAGCTACCCGCGCACCTTGTACCAAGTGACATTTCTGAAAACAATGAAACATATGTGTGCAGGCCTTTTTACAGTGACTTGAGTAAAGGGCACAGCAAGAACCTAACTGGTGCTACAGCACAATCCACTGACATGAAACATCTTATAAAATGCTTTACATGGTGTATGTAGAGTATAGAAAATGAGCTGTGCTGCAGCGAGATAAAACTTTGTCTCTGAGCTGCGCTGACACAGACAACGGAGAAGAAAGATGTCTCCCGTACTAAACAGCATGTCTGGTTATTCTGACAAAAAGGTGCTCGCAAAGATTCCAGCGACTCCACATCTTTCCCAGCACAACATGTTCTGTTAATCACACTTAACCACACTGCCAAATGAAAAAGAAGAAAAAAGAAAAGCTGCTGGACAAAAGAAGACAGATACAGAGCATTTGGAGAGAAAATAAAGAATACATGGGCAAAAAAAGTGCCTAATTAAACACGAGCAAATTGATTAGCCTTTCTGTCTCGATCCCTTAGTGCCACGCAGGGGGCTCACAATCTGTCACGTGGAGGAAGTCTGGTTTTAGTGCAAGAATTTTAAAGCCAATTCCATGAGTAAAAGTTTCACAGGAGTAAACAGTTTCTTTATAATGCTGAGATTAAACAAAAGTAGCATAATGCAGTCCCCTCCTGCAGCGTTACACAAAAACCGGGAAAAATGCAAGCCCAAATGCATAATTTATCTTTTATTTGGCTGCAGGCCTTCATAGTGTTCCCCAGCCTGTGGTGACTGTTTGAACTTTGTAAGTTAAACTAATGAGGAAAAAAACCTAAGCACACAATTGCTAAAGGCTAGGGGCGAAAAAAGCAAAGAAAATGAGATTTACAATCAGCTGGTGTGATTGTAAATATTGGCACACTTCAGACATTCGCAAACAAACATCAAGACTCACACGATTTGCACGTTTGCCGCTACAGCTGTGGCAGCAAGCACACAGGATAGGAGAGGACCATCTGCACAGTGACTTGATCCAATCGGTTTACACCGGTTCGTTCAGGACGGCAAGCAGTTTTGGGAAAATAAAAAGTCTGAGAATACACAGATTCATCAATGAGATGTTTTGTGTCAGGAGTGAAAGATGGAGCCACTTTGCGTGTAATGCATCTTACTGTAAGTTACCAATGAGGAGGAGCTGCCGCTGCACTCGCAGCTAATGGGTATCATATTTTAGCAATAATATTGCATGACTCAAAACAACAGCTGGGTAATCGAATGGAACTGAACAAACCCAGCATAATGCAAAACAAGTCACCATGCACTGCCCTTTGCGTCCTTATCCTATTACAGACAGAAGCAGAGGAGAAAACAATTTTTTTTCACCCTGCAGATCATTAGAAAATTTACCTCTTATGCCTCGCAGTGGAAATGGATTTTTGGAGGGCAACGGTCATACCTCACATTCCCTGGAGCCTGAGATGGTGTATGTGTAAGGTCCTGTCCCATTAACCAGCACATCCATAGTCTCTGAGTGTGAAGGCTTGTAGTCCACATAGTACTCTTGCAGTGGTGAATTAAAGGAGCGCTCGGTCTCCCGTGCCTTTTTCTGGCGCTTCTTAACCGCAGAGCGCTGCTGAAGCTGTTTGATGCTGCTGGGATAGCGCTTCCACGACACATAGATAACCAGCAGAATTATAGCCACAGATAAGAAGAGGGCCACGCTACCGGCTATGATCTTGTGGAAGGACACATACTCGGTGTCTGGTAATGGGATAGTGGGGGAGGCCTCGGAAGGAGTTGGAGAGGCTGTCCTGTTCCAGGTTAGCTTTTTATCCACCGCAGACTGCGTGGGGAGAGGTTTCAGCTCAGGCTGAAACGCCGTTGTGAGGGGCAATG
This sequence comes from Mchenga conophoros, assembly GCF_057382185.1. Classification (NCBI taxonomy): domain Eukaryota; kingdom Metazoa; phylum Chordata; class Actinopteri; order Cichliformes; family Cichlidae; genus Mchenga; species Mchenga conophoros. Next base: position 11,894,325 of record NC_140537.1, read on the forward strand.
TCGTTGAGGGGATAGGGGTCGGAGTTGCAGTACAGATGTTGTAGGTCTCCACCACATCTGTAACTTTCTCTCCTTGTGCCTCCTTAGGGCTGGTACATATCATTGTAAACTCCTTGTTACCCTTGAAGGCTTTGAGCCAGGACACCAGAGGGCAAACGTTGGGGTTACAGTACCACAAATTACCGGCCAAACTGATGGTTGTGAGGGAGATCCAAGCATCCACTGTCTGCTGAGAGACATTAGTGAGCTTGTTGGAGTCCAGGTTGAGAGTCTGAAGGTTAGGCAGGCATTGAAATGTGCTTGGATCCAACACTTGGAGCTCATTTCCTGAGAGGTCCAACTTCTGCAAGGAAGTCCACATCCATGGCAGGCCCTGCGTTAGCAGTTTGATGCGGTTCCACTGCAGATAGAGAGCCCGCAGGTTAGTCAGGCGAGGGAAATGAGCGAAATTTATCTTAGAAAACTGGTTGTGCTCCAAATGGAGCTCGATGAGCTTCAGGAGTCCCGCAAAGGCATTACGTGTGAGGCTTCTCAACCTGTTGTAGCCAATATCGAGGAACTCCAGGTTACGGCAGTCGAGGAAAACGCGCATCGGGACTGTTTTTAGGGAGTTTGACCTCAAGTGTAAACTGAGTAGCTTCCGTAAACCCCAGAACTGATTAGGCTGGAGGACCTGCAGTTTGTTGTAGGAAAGGTCTAGGTTACGCAAATTCGGGACGTCGTGGAAAGTGTTGTTTTTCAGCTGCGTGATCTTATTGGAGCTGAGAATCAGTTCTTTGAGCCTCCTTATCCCGTGGAAAGCCTGGCCATCCACGGCATTGATGTAGTTGTGGTCAAGATAGAGCCAAACTAGTTGACTGAGGCCCGCAAACTGGTGGGCTCTAAGGCTCACCAGGCTGTTATAACGCAAAGACAGGCCCTGTGTGCCGACAGACACGTTGTTTGGCACGTCACGGAAGGCATTGGACTCGCAGTATATTATTTTCCCATCACATCGACAGCTCTGGGGGCAGGGACGCTCACGGATGCCGCTTGGAACAGCAAGCAGCCAGGAGGGCACCACCACAGTGAACACAAGCCATCTGAAAAGCACAAAAAGTCCTGCAGACACACAGGAAAGTGAGAGGTTTATGAGTACAGAACATGTATCACACAGAACCATGTAGACTACACGGACTAGAAGGGAATAAAAGAGAGGAAAATAGAATGTGCACAATTTTTGAGTCGAGCAACTGAATATGTTCTGAGACATTTGCAGGGGGGGATTTTCCTGCCTACTTAATTTGCACTGGAGCATTCATGGCGCGCGCACACACACACACACACACACACACACACACACACACACACACACACACACACTTATGTTCAGCCAAAGTCATGCTCTTGGAAAGGTGATTGATAAACCACACGCATGATGCACAATGTGACAAACAGTTGCTGAGAGAAAAGCCTCCTTTCGGATTCCCCTGCCTGCAGTCATCAGTCATAAACCGCAGGGGGGGCACAGACGCCAGCGACACCAGCTCTAAGTGAATTGTAGTTAGGCAAAAGACAAAAAAGACTGCGCAGGAATGAACCCTTTAAGCACCCTGCGGAACAGATTTTGGCTATACATACCCATATTTGCTCGGTGTCGGCTCTTCCTCTTGCTCAGGGATCTCTGTTGCATGCGTCTCCGGTGCACATGTTTAGACGCACTCGGCGTTTTGCCCAAATAGTTGGACACTTAACCAGGACGCCCGTCTGCGCGGATAAAACGGACACTTTGCGCCGAAGCCGGATCCGCTCTACTTGCAATCGCACACCTGTCGGAGATAAGAGCAGCTCCAAAAGGTGTGCATCAGCCTCCCTGTCTGTAGTTTCCTACATTACCGCACAACATCAGCTCGATAACGCGTATTTTTTTTTCTCCCGAAAGCCCTCGGATGGATGCGCTCAAGCTCGTATCCTCATGAGAGAGTGACAGTTTAGCGCCTGTCGTGGGAGGCTATTAAAAAAACAGTCTAAACACCGAGTCGCCAATTGTTGAATCTAGGTTAAGTGGCAGAGCGAGAGAGACGGGGAGAAAAAACACTGGAAAACGACCAAGTGAAGAAATCTGAGAGGGATAAACTGTGGTCCAAAGCCGATAAGTTGGTTATATCCCGCTTCAGGCGTGGACAGTGGAGAGAGAGTGGGGGGGGGAAAGAAGCAGGCTGCTGTGGATTAGAGCCGTTAACCGTCGCATTAAAAATAAATCAATTGTACAGCAACAGGAATGATGTTGGTGTTAGATTATTACGGAGCTCGCCGGTGCTCGGTTTCAGGACTTGAGATGCCCTCTTCTGGTCGCAGAGTGGCACTCCGCAACCGGAAAAACCTAAAGTAGACTTCATTGTTATCACAAACGCAGCCTGCATATCAATTATAGAGGGAATGGGAAGCCTGTTAGCTTTTTGTGTGGATATTTGTGAAGATGTGCCGCAAGATGTGCGTTCATTAGAATTAAACCCCACCAAATTTAAGATTATAATGAGCGAAGAAATATTATGTAACTTTAATGCCCTGATTTTCTTTCTCTTTTTTGGGGGGCACATATGAATCTTAAGAGGCATAGGCAGAGGCAGTCATTATACAGCACAGTCCTGTTTAATATTCCATTATCTTTTGCTTGAATATTATTGCTATTTAAGAACCATTTGGCCGCTGGAGGTAGTTAATTTAAACCTTTATACTACTTAGTTTTCTTTGTAAGTCTGCACATATTTTGAGGTTCGCCACGTGTGTTTCTTTCAAGTAGATGATTAAGAAACAGAGGACGGAGGAGCAGGAGGGGTTCTGGGATAAATATCCAAGGAAAATGCGAGGACCTCAAACGCAAACTTCATTATTTTGGCGAAGTCCACGCACAGATTGTTTTCCTCACCGGTAATTAAGTGGAATTATGCAGTGAGTTTTACTCTATCTGAGCCTGCATCGAAGGGTCTATTGGCAAAATCTGTTAATGTGGGTTTTTAATTAGGACTTCGGCAGGTGGGCCTGTAACAAAAAGGTCAGCTTGTTAAGAAGTTGTTAAGGAGTTGGTGGTAAAATAAATCACACATGCAGCCTGCAGTCTGCCTTGTACAGGTAGGATGCAGGTTTTAGATCATATCTGTTAAACATTTCTCAATCTCCATATCACTTTTGTTATTTATTTTCTGAATTAATGTATTTTGCAATGAAGGTTTTGTTGACATTTGCTACATTAGCATTCCAAATGCTCTCTTTTAGTCTTATGATACATTTATGAGCAAGAAAAAGTGTAAAAAATTAAGTAGGAGCTCACTAGGAACTCTTTATTGGTAGTGATACTGAAATACATCATGCGTAAACAAAGGATGCTCTCAAGGCTTCATAATGGGACTTTGAGTCCGGGTCAAAGTCATCATTTCTAATGGGTCCCTCTGCCCCTGCACTTAATGAGCAGCGTAATTACCAGTAATGGACATTAATGAATATTTGAGCTCAAATCACAAATAGTTTGTGACAAAGAAATTGCTTAAACTAAAATAAAACGGATGCATGTAGCACTTCGCCATCAGTCACTGATTTAATTTCCAGTGTTAGATCGATAAGCTAACTGGAGGTGAAGGGCAGGGCATTAATCTAAAGACACACACACACACACATACACAATCACTTTCTCTGGCATGGGCACATATGTAACTGAAGGAGTGGCAGTGACGGTAGCAGAGCTTTTACCCTTCAGTGTGCTGTGCAGTCACCTCACAATCATCTGTGTGTTTAGAACCATCTGATGGTGCTTCCAAACTTTCATTTCTGAAATGTTTATGTATTCTTAAGCAGACGTGTAACACCGTGTGGTGCAAAACAGTAATATAAGCAGACAGCTCTCGAACGTGTACACGTGTAAAGCAGGGTTATACGTAGGGTTTGTTATCTGGGGAATGATTTGTGACAGCAGTGGTTCTATTTATTTGATTAGTGCAGCAGCACTGACCCAGTTTTGCAGTAATTTGAATTTAAAAGGATGGAAATAAACTTAAATCAAAAACTTTTGTGTGTATGCATTTTTTACACACCAGTAATGTTCAGACTTGGTGCTTTTTTTATTATGGATTACCAACTTTTTCTGTTATATAGTTTTTATGCTCTTGGATTTACTTAAATGTATTTATCTTGAATATATATTGTGCATAATAAGAGCAAATATATCCTTTCAGCTTATATGAAGTCTGCTTCTTGGAGGTTTTAGACGTACTCTAACTGGTCACTGTATTAGTTATATCTTTTTTACAGTTGCAATCTTTTAAATAAGGTGGTGCATGAGATTTTAGTCCATATTGACATGACAGCATCACACAGTTGCACATACATGATGTGAATCTCCTGTTGTGAATGATGTGAATCTCAAATGTTCTCTATTGGATTGAGATCTGGTGACTATGGAGGCCATTTGAGTACAGTGTTCAAAATACCAGTTTGAGATGATCTGAGCTTTGTGACATGTTGTTCTGCTGGAGATGACTGTGGTTATAAAGGGATGGACACGGGCAACAATACTCAGACAGGCTGTATGTTTTAACAATGCATATTTGGCACCAAAGTATGCCAGAAAAATATCCCAAACAGTATTACACCACCACTAGCAGCCAGAACAGTTGATATAAGGCAGGACGGATACATGTTTTTATGTTGTTTATGCCTAATTCTGACCCTACCATCCAAATGTCACAGCAGAAATTGAGACATTTTGTGTGTTCAGAGATTCTCTTCTGCATCTGTTGGTTGTAACAAGTGGTTATTTGAGTTACTGTTGCCTTCCTATCAGCTCGAAGCAGTCATTCTCCTCTGACCTCAGTCATCAACGAGACATTTTTCCCAGAGAACTGCCACTCACTGGATATCTTCTCTTCTCAGACCATCCTCTGTAAACTCTAGGGATGGTTGTGAGGGAAAATCCCAACATATCAGCACTTTCTGGAAAACTCCAACCAGCCAACAGCCAGGCACCAACAACCTTCATCATCCCATTCAGTTTGCAGTTAGCAGGTCATCTTCCCCATGTCTGCATGCCTAAATGCATCAAGTTGTTGCCATGCAATTGGTTTATTAGATATTTGTATTAACAAGCAGTTGTTAGCTAACAAAGTGGCCAATGAGTGTACAGTAACTTTAAGATTAGGAACATTGTTTTCTTAGCAGACTGCAGTGCATGAATAAGAATGTGGAACTACGTCTATCCCTTGAGATTGGCCATGAAAGTCTGCTAAGAGAAGCAGTAAGGACATGAAAAGAGTGATTCCCTGTCATCCATTTATTCACTTCTATACATTATAAAGACAAAATTAAAAGACACATTGATTTTTAATATCTATTTTATGGTGGATGGAAATAAAGTGGAGAAGAGTAATATTAGCAATATAATATCACAAGATCTCTCCCCATTGTTGGTGGCCCACTTTCGTGTCAAGTAATTTAAATCCAGAGTAAAACTGCACGTGTCTGAGGTGAAATGTACCGCACCGTTCTAGTTGGTCTGTGAGGTCGATCCCCTTGGGGTCTCTTTTGTCCTCATACACAAACATCTCAAAAGTTTTTTCCACATATGGATGTATGGAATAGGAAGAAATTTTGATGTTTATGGTGGAAAAAGCTGTTATATCCTGTATTCCTATCCCTATTTTTTATTTTTTTTAAATCACAGCACGTCCCTGCTGTATAACCATCCCAAGCCGGGTTCCTTTAAATCCCCTGTGGTCTGTGCATCACTTCTTATTTATGTTGTTGAACAAATCTAACATGACCCACTTTCACATTTCATTCAGCTTTTTCTGGAATCTGCGAGAACTGGCATATGCAAGGAATAATTGAGTTTCACAGTACATTTATAGGCAACTTTTACACTGAAAGGAACGAGTCTACCTCAACTCCTTTAAGCCTTTCTCACTTGCATGTTTGCTTTGTGCTTATTCTTGCTTTCAAGCTGAAATCCATCTGCTTGCCAAACTGAGACAATCACGTGGGTTTCTCTGCTGCTGGATAATGGCACCTCAGGAGTCATCGGGAACAAGTTAACACCATAAGAGACCAGAAGAATGGCTTTCTTTTGACTTTAAACAGCACAGAGAGCAGGGGCATAAACAACAAAAAGGTATATGCACTCACCTCACTTTGCAAATGCCTCAGCCACCAAACTGCTTACTATGAAACTTTAATGACTGTCTGTGACTGACTGAACCCTGAATAATAGAGCATGGGCGGAACTGCTTTTTTGCAGCATAATGAATCCCACTGAAACGGGATTTAGAAATGTATAGTAAAATAATTAGCACAAAGCAGATTCAAACAGATTTAATTTGCGCTGACCCTGACTTCTAAATTTGAAGTTTTAATTACCTCCTGAACATTAAAAAAACATCCTAGCAGCAAGTAAATATTTCTGAGAAAGAAGCCTGGTCCCAAAACATCTGCCACTCTACCCCCTGCTGCTCCTGTGACTCAAACAGCATGCTTGTTTCTGCCATTTAATACACCAGAGAGAGCGTGTGCCGACTGATTGCTGTATACGAAAGCTGATTCCTCCAAAACCGATCCTCATCCTAACACAGCTCACTGGTCGCACCATCGTGCAGCCACTTTTCATTAACAGTTTTGAAGTTACGTGCTGATTTGAAGTTGCAAAGTCATTCATCTCACCTGGGCTTATACTCACTTTTACATCTTTCTCAAGCTGAAACGTCAGCAGCTGTAACACTGATGCATTTAACGAGGGGGCGGGGAAGCTGGTTAAACAGTCGTTAAAATGCTTAAAACAAAACTCTTCGGCTTCGTTTCTCCAGCAAAAGATCATTAAAGCATCTCTCTATATTCTAAGTCTACCTTTTCAAACTCTGCTCTCATGCATAAGATAAACTTCTCCTTCTGCGAGGAGGCCTGTGAGGATCGGTTGGTAATGCATTATAGAGATGATGGTAATGGGCTTGTGCATTCGAATCCTGAGTCAAACAACCATAATGTTCCAAATGAGCCTTTCCTTGCACCGCAAATATCAAGGTGCTGCTTTTAAAAATGGTTTATGTTGCTTTCATTTGTGTATTTCCTCATACATAATGCAGCGTACATAGAAAAGCTCTGCACACACGAGACAGCTGGGCAACAAGGATTCCCTATCATCAACAACCACAACAAAAAAAGCCGACAATGTAACGGTCCTACTTCCAACTGGGGACTGAAAAGACAACTTGAGTAGGCAACAGGCTTCGCTGTTTTATAAAGTATTAATATAAATATAAAAGAAAACAAAGGGCTGTGCTCTAGCTCACAAATGATTTGTGTTATTGTAGGTGATGCGACAAAGCAAATCCAGTCAGTGAGGAGAAACAGTGACTCTGTTCCTGTTTATCATCTTATCAGGGACCTGTAGAGGCCAGCCGAACAGCTGATCTCCCTACAACAGCAATTCTTCCTCATATACTTAATCATAGAGTAAAACCAGGGTGACCATTTTAAAACAAGATATTTCAGTAAAAGAAGCTTGGTATTTCAATATGTGGTCTATATTTGGCAATATGACTGGTATGAATGGTGGAGACAGGTTGCAAAGAAGTTTGCATACGTGGACAGGCTAAAGCAGTTAAAATTTTCTGGCTGGATGTGCTGAAGGGCATCAGCTGAGCCATCACCAGATGTGGCCAAGCATCGAGGTTAGCTGATTTGGCGGGATTGCGGCTGAGCTTTACAGCTTTTCAGGCATGTCTCAAATGACAATATGCTCAATATCTGTATTTGTCAGGGTTGGCAGGACCAGATTCTATTTCGAGTATGTATTCTCTAAACAAATAAAAAAGATAAAATGAGAAAATGTCTGTAAATAATGAGCAGTTGAGGATCTCAGTCACTTAGATGTTTGTTTTTCCACTGTGTACTGTTTACCTTTTTCATTTTGTTCCCAATTGCGATAAAAGTGCTATATAGTTGTTTAAACCTTACGTGCAAATAAAATTTTAATGAACCTGCTGCTTTAGAGTGACTGAGAGTCATTTGTTTGCATGAGCAATGAGACGTTGTGGCCTACCTCTTCGCGCAACCGCTGAATACCTGGGCATCAAATTCATTTCAATGCAGTTTGAGATATAGCAGTAAAAGCTGTCAAATACTAAAAGAAGGCCTGAAAAGTACAACAGAAACTCAGTTTCTTTCTGCAGAGTCTCCCTCCTGTGGATTTCAATATGTACAGCAGCAGTCACGTAAAGGCAAATTAGCCATCAAGTTATCTCTGTGATGCATGTGATGCTGTAACAGAAGGCAACTACATTCAAACATCTACCCATCTACTTCTGCTTATCCAGTTCCAGGTCTTGGGGGGGAATTCCTCCCATCTGTCATAGGACGAGTTATGAGGGGTGCACCCTGGACAGGTTGCCAATCTGCTGAAGGGCACAAAATTATCATGAGAGGCAATTTTGAGAATATAAACATGGTTGATAATTTGTGGCCTAGTGAGAAGAGTGAAATGTCAGAGAAAGTTGACTGAGTGGGTGATTAAATCCATCCACCTGTGAGCACCAGATGTGCGTTATATTGACAACAATATGTGACTGCATGCAACTCGCTGTGCAGTCCACATGTGGCACAGTGCAGGCTCTTAACAAGTCAGTTCAGACACAAACTTATGCCTGTAAAGCCCAACTTTTCTTCATCTTCCACGCTGTAACATCCTGTTTATTAGCATCATTTTGAAAAGGCGGGCTCGCATTTTTGATCTCTGAGAATGGGTTTGAAAATGGCCCAGAGGAGGATTCGTCTGCTGTCACTGGCAGTTAAGAGATAGCGGTTGTCACATCTGATGACATCCACAATTATACTGTCAATACAGAAGATGGAGTCGGCGTGCATACGGAGTCATTTGCCATATACAAAGTGAGTTCCGGTTGATAACCTGTTTGTGGAAGCTGACACCATCACTGACAAACAGCACAGCTCACACCCTTAGCTGAGAGCAGGTTTCGTTTTCTCTATAGTATTTATGTAGAAACTGGCACTTCTTCCACCTTAATGTTACAAATTGTCAAGCAAGCAGTTTGCCCCCTAAATGAAAAGTAATCTATGAGTTGAATAAATGCATTTAAATGACATTTAATTACAAAGTGTGCCACTATAGACATAATCAACCCTCTCTTTAAAGAGCAGAAATACATTTCTCTTTAATGCGCTCCACAGGGATGGCAGGAAATATTGCTTTCCCAGTAATATTACAAATATGAATATGAATTCATCAGCTTGCTCTGGTTACCCACAAGTGATCTGGTTGGTTACCTATCTCTCTCCAGTCTTCGCTGAACTGGTGAATTTCCAGGTCTCTGCAAGCCATACGCTTCCCTCCGCGTGCACAAGGGGTTGCTGTTACCACACCTTACAACTCAAGACTCTCTGACTGCTGTGCATTTTCCACGCTGTTGTGTCCAATGAGGTGAGTGCGTGCTCTAAGCAGATTTAGCAGAGTATGAAAGATGAGCGTGAAACAACCACAAAATTAGAGGTACCCTCATCCCCTCCCACTTCCAGTATGTTTTGTTTCCCCTTTTGTTCCTCTGCCGTCTGTTGAGTGCACACTTCATAAAGGCCATTTATAATCCCGCTGTCTGGAACATTTCTAGCCAGCAAGAGGTGCTGACTGTTTATCTGCGTTAAAGTGTCAACATCACACTTAAGCTGTTAGAATAATTAGCATTTTTGACAAGCTACTCATCACACGTTTTCTGTCACTACTTGGGTTTTTTTCTGTTTTCCTGAATGAATGATTGCAAGTGCTGAATGAATGGTGGATGTGGATCACAGCCCCCCACCTCCACCACCAGCCCAGAGTTTGTTGTTTTGATTACCCGCACCCCCGCCCCCGTTTGTTATCTCTGTCATCATCATGTTCGGCACTCCTCAGGACACCGGTGCAAGTAAACGAGGTGAAATCTTACTATAAATAAATACAAATAAAATACCTAAAATTAAAAAAAATGCGAAGCTTGGTTTCAAAGCTAATTTTTAGAATTAATTTTAGGTAGCTTTTAATTCAACCCAGGTTAAAAAAAAATACGAGCAATTAATAGATAAAAAATACTAATACTTTGCTTTAATTAATTCATTAATTAATAGCTGGTTTAGGCATGCGTGGCTGGAGGTGAGTTTATATACTGTATGTGTGTTTGGAGACGCCTACGCCTCTGAGGGGAGAGAGAGGGGGGGGGAGAGAGAGAGCACAGAGTGGAGGATTGTGCATCAGTCTGTTGGCGCTCAAATGGGTAATTGCGCACACAGCCGACTGGACTATAGTGGCGACTCCAAGTACGACCCAGGTGTGAAGGCGTCCTATTTCTGAGCGGCATGCAGGGATCAGGGGGTTTGGACCGCTACGGAAAACTTGCTTCTGCTGCTCAAGTCATGCTCAATGTGCAACTCTGAAGCCGCATAAACTGCGACTGAGAGCAGTTTAACGCGTCTCTTATCGTTCTTTTTTTTAACCCCCCCTAGAGGATTACTCCTTCCCTCGGTAACCATGGGTAAGTCATTATGTTCCTCACAATTTAGTGACACAGTTTCTCCCTCCTGAGGCTCCTCGTAGCCAAGACGACGGCAGTGATCAGTTTTTAATGGCAGATCATTATTATTAATTATTATTATTTCTGTTTAGTTCCTAAACTGAATTTTGCTTTTATTTATTTATTTATTTATTTATTTATTTAATTATTACCTAATGATGGAGGAGGATTTTACGTGTCTGGTCTTTGAAAAGCTAATAATAATTACTGTTATTTGCTTTTCTCTTTATGTGAATATGATCACATATGCATACCTTAAAAATAGCTGACGTCAGACTGTTATCAATTCTTCATGAAGCAGGTCTGGAGTCTGAGACATCAGACCTCAAGCTGCTCCTCTCTCCATGATCTCCTGTTTGAAGGATGAATTCTTTGCCTTTACTTATTTGAGCGTCCTTGAGCAGGCATTTTCTTAAACCATGTCATCTCTTTGATTGCTTGTGCTCCACTCTACCCCCAACAGGTTCTGTGATGTTGGACTGGCGGTTATCATGTCTTCTTCTGCAGGCAGCCGTTTTGCTGCTGCTCAGCAAGGGGGAGAGGATGTGCCCCGTGAGTTGTCGCTGCGAGGGAAAGATCGTTTATTGTGAGTCGGGCATCTTCCACGACGTTCCAGAAAACATCACCACGGGATGCCAAGGTCTGTCTCTGCGTTACAACAACCTGCAGGTTCTGCTGCCGTACCACTTCGCTCATCTTGGTCAGCTTGTGTGGCTTTACTTGGACCACAACTCAATCAATGCCATAGATGCTTTAGCTTTCCACGGGGTGCGCAGGCTGAAAGAACTGATCCTGAGCTCAAACAAAATATCCCATCTGCACAACAACACATTCAGTGCCATACCAAACCTGAGGAATCTGGACTTATCCTATAATCAGCTGCAGTCTCTCCATCCCGGACATTTCTACGGGCTGCGCAAGCTACAGAATCTCCACTTCAGGTCCAATGGACTGAAACAGATCCTCGTTCGTACTTTTTTGGATTGCCGCAGCCTGGAGTTCCTCGACCTGGGTTATAACCGCTTGCGGAGCCTCACCCGCACCGCGTTTTTGGGGCTGTTCAAGTTGAGGGAACTTCATTTAGAGCACAATCAATTTACCAGGATTAATTTCTTTATTTTCCCACGCCTCAGCAACCTCCAGGCTCTTTATTTGCAATGGAACCGCATACGATTCATCAATCAAGGTGTGCCGTGGACTTGGCAGAAACTTCAGAAACTGGACCTCTCGGGGAATGAAATCCAAATCTTGGATCCCGCTGTTTTCCAGTGCATGCCAAACTTACAGATACTGAACCTCGAATCAAACAAGCTGAGTAGCGTGCCTGTGGAGGCTGTGGCAGCATGGACTTCGCTGACCACCATCAGCCTGGCAGGTAACGCCTGGGACTGCAGCCCCAGCATCTGCCCTCTCATGACATGGCTGAGAACCTTCAAAGACTCCAAAGAAATCAGCATGATATGCAGCAGTCCCAAGTCTGTGCAGGGCGAAAGAGTGGTGGACGTAGTGAGAAACCACTCAGTATGCATAGACATGTTAAATGTGTTCTCGACCACTTTCATCATTAGGGGTTCAGCTGAAATTGTGAACATCACAGCTCCCCCGTCTCCCTCTGATGTTACAGACCTGGCTGCACAGACATCCACTGCTTCACCTGACCAGCCTGGCAGGACAGACAGAGAGACAACAGAGTCCATAACTATGAGCTCTACAGTTCACAATTCCCCCGAAACACCTACATCATTTATCCCTGAGCTACAGTTTGAACATATGGCTTTCCATAAAATCATTGCGGGCAGCGTAGCCCTGTTCTTGTCAGTGTCATTGATTCTGCTGGTTATTTATGTCTCGTGGAGGCGCTACCCCAACACCATGAGGCAGCTGCAGCAGCACTCAGTCAACCATAAGCGCAGAAAAAAGGCCCGCAAGCAGGAACAGGACCTTAACTCTCAGTTGCAAGAGTACTATCTGAGCTACCACTCAAACTCGGAGACAATGGACTCCTTGGTGAACGAGCCAAGGCCGTGCACGTGCACTATATCAGGATCAATAGAATGCGAGGTCTGAGCTGCCCACTAAAACACGAGATATAAAGTGCAATTGCTAAGCAGAGGTAGATAGGCTTTGTTTCCCCTCCAAAAAAAAAGATTAAGTGGTTTTTATCTCTAATATGAGATGATAGATTCTGCAGCAGTGAATAAAATACTGGGGGGCATAGTACAATATAATTATATGCAGAGAAAAGAAGATTGGAATGGAGAAATATATTTGGAGAGTTAATTATCGCCCTGACTGACACAAGAACAGTGGCAGGGTCAGTCGGGTTAGCTGTGTCTGACCTTACAAAAAGACTGGATCTTTGCTAACGCGAAAGTCAGCTCCACAGAGAGACTGACCTTATTCTTAGTCAGAGTATATTGCCATAGAACATACGAGCCAACAAAGCCACTTTTTACTTGCAACTGTTTTGTTTTTGTTTTTTTATTTATTACTATTATATAGCTTGTAAAGCATTTTGGATAAATGTCAGTACCTTTGAGTGTATGTGTGTATATGAGTGTACTATGGGGATGAACTAATAGGACTGCACCTTATTCTCACAGATAGTTTTTGTCCAGTTAAATTATTTTTGCATTGGGCCCCACAGTATAGCAGTAGCACTACCATAAAAATGGACGAGGGTGGGGGGCAATCACAGAGAACAATCTTGTCCTGAGATCATATGCATGAGGCCGTTCTCTTTACTTTAGATGTTTCTTTCTCCTGTAAAAGGATCCGTCCTGACTACAGAAAAAAAGAGAAAAAATATGTGTGCAATTTGGTTTGCTGTGAGAAAAGCCACACAGATGAACAGTATTTAAATACCCATGAGTCTGAATCTCAGGACTGACGTTTTCCAAGCTGTACAAATCTGTCAGGTCCAACAGAAGGCCTTGTGTGTGTGTGTTAAGAAGTAACAATGTTGACTTTCAACATATTTTGTATTGATTACCGCTGTCATTGTATGGACTGTTTGTGTAAAGACGTAATAATGTGGATACTAGGAATTCTATGTGACTGTATAATTAAAAGAAACACTGACAACTGATGAAAAAAAAGAGAGAAGAAAATGTGTGTGTGATGAGAACGCTGACATCTGACGCGGCGCATGGCGAAAAAAAAATCTCTTGAAATCCATGCATTGTGATGTGGATGTTTCACATCTCATTGGATTTGCAGCTGCACGCGAGGGGGAGCTGACATATTTCCACGTGTCTCGTTTTCCTGCTGTCTTCTCTTACACCCTCTCCCGGCACTACAGCATTGATTGTATCTGGGTTAACACCTCAAACAGAGGGTAGGGGGACCGTGTCAGTCCCTGGGATATAGCTGATCTTGTTTTAAAAAAAAAAGAGGAGAGGAGTATTATACTCTGTTTTACTGCGGAAAGGTTTGGTTTAAGTGGAGCCCAAGTAGGCGATGCCATTCTTTGAGACAAAGAGACATTTTTGGTCCCTGAAACCAGAAAGAGATTAAGAATCTCTGCTTTATATAACCATGTATTCACTGTCAGTTTGAAAATACAGCTCTGGTGCAGTGAAAGGAAGGACAGAATAGAGGCAGGCCACTGAGGGACAGTGGGTGTTACAGGTCAAGGCAGTTATGCTATTATGAAGCTATCAGCTGCACTGGTCTGCTTTTTTCCCCATCTCCTCCCTTACGTATTCTCTTTGTGTGTGTGTGTGTGTGTGTGTGTGTGTGTGTGTGTGTGTGTGGTTTGTTTACTGTGTTGACAGAAAAATGAACCTGTGCCAGGAGACATGCAAATGTTCACACGTTGAGCAAGACACACAGGCAGCACTAGTGTTAGCATATATGAGCAATAAAAAGGGGTATTCGTCCCAACGCGAGAGATTCCGCTGAAAAACGGCATCCTACAGTCTCTCCCTCGCAGCTGTCACATTTTTTTTGCTGTCTGCTTTTTTTCTTTCCACCTGTTGTGTTTTGAAGTAAATGCACGCTTGAATCCCTCTTATTATCTGCTATTAGCCCGTTCGCATGTGTCGTGTGCTATACGTGGAAACTTTCTGACAGGTCAAAGGTTGTTTAGATGTGGATTTATGATCGCTCAAAATCCACTTTCCTTATCCTCCAGGCAGGCGTCGAGGCACGCTGCCAACAGAATTTATATCCATAAATCTGGTTTCTAGCTTGCATATATGATGAATTTCTTCTTGTGGGCCTGTGGGAAAAATGTGAGGCCGCACAAAGAAAAAATACATAATATGAACAGGACAAACGATTTGTTGATCTAATTTCCGCAGCTATTGTAATTAGTGTTTGATTTGTCGTGTAGTGATTGATGAAAAGCAATTCCTTGTGTTTTGAAATGTTTTGGTGTTGTGTGGCTAAGAAAGGAATACTGATTAGAGAGCTGCGGCCTGCATCCTTCAGATCGCTATTGGAGGATATCTGTGCGGATGAAAGATGCTAGGAATGCGCTGCTTCAGCTTCAAGCAACATTGCACAAGTAGAATCACATTTCGCTGGTGAACTCTGTAAAAAGCTAAACCTTTACATACTAAATATCTAATACCTCTGTGAAGTTCAGCTCAACAAGGCCAGAAATGCTCACTTGCTCGCCCCTCCCTGGTGGTCATGAAGTTTTGATTTACAGCAGTCACTGGGGATTTTTCCAAGGTAATGCATGTAACTCTTTGCACAAGGTGTATGCTGGTTATTTGAAAGGTAAGCACACTAATCCTAACGCAGCAGTGATGGTATTTTATCCCCTCAAACACATAATTTTCTTTTTATCTGGCTGCCTGATTTCTATTTTCGAGGGAGGTAATTTAAAGTAATCACTCAAAATTTGGGCAATAGCATATTAGCATTCGTGCCAAGAGTTTGATGAGAAAATTGATAACACTCCTGTGTTTTTCTGGTAAATATAAGGCAACAGCCAGCAGCCAGTTAGCTCAACTTTGCATGAAGAATGAAAATGAGGAAACTAGCCTTGGTTTGTCCAAAGGTAACAATCGCCACCCAACGTCATCGCTAAAGCTCGGTAGTTAACATCCCATTTGTTTAATCCTTAAACAAGCCAAAGGATTAAGACTGTCATATGTAGTGGGTTACATCGCTGATGTAACTTCCTGAAGGATCAGGTGGTTAGCTGACACCTCGTATAGTTAAGGCTTTATCTCATTGTTTTTAATTGTTGTTGTTTTGTACATATCTAAGATACATGGTGTGTGTTTTTACTGATCGTGGCTACATTATCAACCTGTGTACCGTTAGCTACATGGTGTAGAGGTTGCCGAACATATAAAAACTCCCTGGTTAGAGACCAGAAGGAAATACCAACCCGGTCTCAGAGAAGTCACAAGCTAGTGTATTCCCAGTGCTGGTCCAAAGCCTAGATAAATGGTGTTGTTGTGTCAGGAAGGGAATCCAGTGTAAAATTACAGTGCAGCCCTCCTGAGCCAGGTTCTGCCAGAGGTTTGTTCTTGTTAAAGGGATTTTTTTCCTTCCCACTGTTGCCAAGGGCTTGCTCATAGGGGGTCGTCTCTGTATTACTGCAGGGTCTTTACCTTACAATACAAAGCACCATATGATGGCTGTGGTCATGATTATGTTGTGCTATATAAACTGAAATGAACTGAAATTGAAAATCTGTTGTGGCAACCTCTTATAGGAAGTAAAGGAGTGTCTGAAAGTACTGATAGTAATATGTGCTGGTTTGTCGACTTTGTTTTCCTTTTGACAAAGCAGTGGGAGGTTTTTACGTTGGGCCCAGGTGGGAAATTCCAGTATTTAAAAACAGGCATGATCTTGATATTGAGGGTACAGGCAGAAAAAAAGTGACATCTTTTAATCCACCTCTCGGCAAGCAAGTGAATTTCTCAATTAAATCAAAGACATGAAAAAACAACTACAAGTTATTTATATATGCAAATGACTGATAAATTCTTTCTCTTTTCCTTAAGCATATTTACCATCTTTAATAGCATGGCTGTTTCTGCTTTCACCTTGTGTATTTGTGTGTGTCGTGGTGACTGTCTAATGGGAACAACCGCAAATGCATTTAGGATTTCTGCAGACATATTTTGTCAGCTGAATGCAGCTGTGAGGCTTCAAATGTGTGTATTTGACTTCAAAATCAAGGTCAAGTCCAGAGGATGAGTGCGGTGAAACTATTGGCTACTCATATGATAATGCAGTAATGACTGCTGAGTGCGCGCAGTTTAGAATATTAACATGTCAATGGGTGCCACAGCTGTAGGGTCCCATTGCAAAAGGGTCTTTCATTCAATATTGTGTTTTCTATTGCATTTGTGCCAGGCTTCCATCCAGTGGAAAGGATTTCTTCAAGGATGATTGAGTCATCCAAGTCTTTTATTGGACAAATGTGCTCAGCAGACAGGGAATTTCCTTTATTTCTTTCTCCTTTAAAACAGCGAGCATCACATCCACTCCTACATGCAATTTAGGACCAAGGCTCAGGACCTTTAAGCTAGCATGTCGAGACTTTTACGCTAATATATTCAAATGATTACAATCAGTCCAAAATAGAGTCACTGAAGTATGAAAGGCTTCAAAGGCAGTTGTCACACTCTGGGGAGACAGAATTGCCCTGTCTCTAGTGTGCCACAACTAGATTCCTTTGTTACTTCACCTTTTGTGCACTGTATGTCACCTGTAAAATTCATTTCAATACTAATGCCTAACAGCTTTTGTCACATGTCCCAGTAGGTGCTTTGAGGCCCCCCCCCCAAAAAAAAAATTCTCTCGTTGCTGCTTTTTATTTTTTATGTGATCATGTGAAAGTGGTGATAGTCAGAGAGACCTTTCAGCGTTCAGTAAAGGCACGCTGTTTTTCGTTCAAACAAGACGACATTACTGAGCGAATTGCTGCAAAGAATTTTAAGATAACTTCAGAGAAAATGACTTTTTGCCATAATCTTTTCCCTCACTTTCATCTTTCCGCTTCATCACTCAATGTAAACTTAAACATATACTGGAAATTTAATGAAAAAAATCACAAAATTTTGATTTTCTCTGCCGTTTGTCCTGAAGCAGTAGGACGTAGAAACTTTCTTCGCAGATATAGACACAGATATATTCATTGTGTGATCTTCTCTGAACAGTGTAGACTAACGGCCTCTTTATTAAGTACAGATTATAAATATCTCATCAGTCAGTCACATGGAAGCAACTCAACTCATTTAGGCATGTAGACATGGTCAGTACAACCTGCTGAAGTTCAAACCGAGCATCTGAATGGAGAAGGAAGGTGATTTAAGTGACATTAAATGTGGGATGGTTCTTGTTGGTAGATGGGCTGGTCTGAGTAATTCACAAACTGGTGATCTAACAGGATTTCCTCACACAACTATCTCTAGCGTGGTCTAAAAAAAAGAGCAAATATCCAGTCAGGGGCAGTTCTCTGGAGGAAAATACCTTGTTGATGTTAGAGTTCAGAGAAGAATGGGCAGACTGCTTTAAGCTGATAGGAAGGCGACAGTAAGTCAGACCGCTATTTGTTACAACCAGGTCTAAAGAAGCAGTAGCAGAAGACCACGCTGCAAGCAGCTCAACAAAATCAGATGAAAGAAGACTGGAAAAATGTTCCCTGATGCGATGGTGGGGTCTTGATTTCTGACGTTACATTCAGATTGTGAGCTAACAATTTGGTGTAAACGACCTGAAAAAATAGTTCCATCCTGCCTCGTATCAACAGCTCGGGCTGCTGGGGGATTTTTTCCTGGAAGCCTCTTTGACCCAACTGGGCATTGTTTAAACATTACATCCGACCGGAGTATAAAGAATTAACCCAGTACTAGCAAAGGGTACCTAATAAAGTGACTGGTAAGTGTACTTGTATATGAGCACTGATCTGTGCTCCTAATCATTCCCATGTATACTAAACAGTTAGTCAGTACAGTAAAATCTTTCCAGCAGTGAGTTTTGATATTAGAGACGCTTGAAGTGAAAATGTTGTTCCAGGCACGGAGTATAGTATATTACGTTTTACGAGTTACTTTCTTATCCATGGAAAGTGATCCCAGAGCAGCTTTAGTTTACATAACATTAGGAAATCATTTCAGGCAGAAACCCAATTAACAGCCTGACCTTTATAGCTGCATTTCCACTTCCCTTTGACAACACGTCTGCTTCATTTAGAGTCTGAAGCAGTATTTATACATCTTGTTGCCACATACTTAGAACTCAGATTCAATTATTTTGTATCTAACATGCTGTACATACAGACTGTATGATGTAACAGTAATATAGCGCATTCTTTTGAGGTGTCACCTCATTGTTTCACTGATTTATTTCCCCTGATTCTCCACCAGTTCTTCCTCCCACACCGGGGGAAATCAACCAAAAGCCAACAACAATTAAATGTATAAGATTTATAAGCGCCGGGCCTAGTCATATTATTGTTCCCTGAGAAATCCAACATCACCATGGAAACTCTAATAAAGAAGCAGTGGCCACAGAGGATTCATTTTGGGGCTAAAAAAATGTCACTTAGAATTGTGAAAGAAATTTTCACTTTCAGGTAGCCTTGCATGAGAGCACACACACACACACACACACACACACACACACACACACACACACACACACACACACACACCGTACGCATGATTCAAACCCTCCTTTTCAAGACCGTGGTGATACGGCAGCTGCTTATGTGACTGACAGACAAGCTGACTTAACAAAACTCAAACAAAAACAAAAAATGACAATCATAAATAAAATATGTGACATACGTACACATCCTGCCTGTCCATCTTCCCTTCACTGTCATTGCTACTGTTACTGGAAAGGAGAGGAGCTGAAAGTAAATGCAGTCTGACTGGTTATGTGGAAGCAGGTTAGGTATTAAACTGTGTGAAAACAGGTCATATTCAAATTTCCAAGTTCACTGAATCCAGCATACTGAGTATGACAGCAGAGCTGCAAACAATGCCTGGCAGCTGTAAAATTTTGCTTCTAATAAAAAATATTTTCTGTGCAGGAAGTAATTTTAGCCAAAGTCCCTGAAGAATTCCAAATACCAAATGCACATTTTCAGCAAATGCAGTGACTAGTTAAGCTGACAGGTCTATGTAAAAAGGCCAGCGCCTAACTCGTTATTTATTATATTTTTTTTAAATGATAAAGTCCTGTCCAGGGGGTATCCTGCTCCTCTCCACCCTATGGCAGCTGAGATAGGCTCCAGGCCCTGCAAGACCCTGAATTGGATAAGTACAAGACAATAGATGGATGGATGGATGATAAAGTCCTCACAAGTATAGAGTCGTACAGTACTGCTTTATCGTTGGCACAACCTCAGTATCGTCAGTCTTCTCTTTTAGGGGAAAAACATAATCAGAGTCATGTTTGTGCATGTTACAGACAGAACTAGGCTGAGCTTTATGGCCTCCTGCATATGTACGGTGTAAGCTGTACCCCAGCGCTGTAGTACAGTACAATTTAGTGTGGGGAACATTGTCTCATGAGGATAATCTAGAGCACAGAATGCTTAATACAGACGCAGGGATACGGAAAAGTGAGGCCTGACCTTCGGCCTACACCTATACACCTGTCGACTAAATTAGTCTGTGTGTTTGATGGAAAGGTTCGTATTTAGCTCTTACCCTCAAGCTCAGTGCTGTGGGCTTCTCTGCTACTGCATGAATGATGGCAGCATTAGTGCAGCAGAGGCATACTACAGTGCCATGACACTTTAAAACATCCTAATAAAGATAAAAAAGTAGCTACCGAGCCCATCTTTATCTCTACAGAGGCTTCACAGTGAAGGCTGTTAAAGGGAGGAAAGAAACAAGTTACATAGAAACGAATGGGCAGCGGATTGTCCTTATGAAGTTTGACTGCCTTTAACAACTTGAACTTTAAAGCTGCAGTAGGCAGAAATAACTCCCCCCACCTCCCCCTTTTGTACTAGGCCCCTCCCACCAGACCTGCTAAGGCTTCTATACAGTCCCCTTATTAAACCACTGAACCGCCACTAACCTATGTGGAGTTTTGTGCTTTCCTTACTACTTTATACACTCAACTAATTAGGTTTTAAAGGAGCTAAAGCCTGAAAACCAAACCCAGAGATAACTAGTTCTTCTGGTCAGGTCACTCTTAATAAAATGTTATGAAAGGTTATTATTATAAAACAGCAGCACTTTTGCACTTCACTCATGTGTAGCACAGACATATAAGGTTCATTTATCTTGTTATTCTTAAGATTTTTTTTGCCACTGTGTGTAGCCAGAAAAAAAAACATCATTGTTTATAAATTCTTAAATATATACACTTATATGTGTCTTTAACTTGTTATTTTAAGAGCGACATTAATGGGACATAGTACATACGCTGATTTCTAAGGTCATTAATTTAAGATCTTAATTGTAATGCAGATTGTATCCTAGTAGATTCTCATCTTCGTTGCCTAAATTTACCTACAGGCTGATCATTTAACCTCAAATTACAGCTTTAATAGTAATATATCTATAAATTCAATTAATCGCTCGATCTATATATCTGTATACACTGTATATAATATAGAAATGACGAACAACACTCAAAAACTAATTTAATTTGGAAAAAGTTTTCTAAAGTTTTTATATAAAAATTTTGGCCGTCCTAACAGTCGATAAAAAGCGTCTTAAGCTTTCAGCTTCACCAGAATTAATTGTTAAGCTACAATGTCTCTGATATTTAAGGACTGTAGTTCTGATTCTTCATTCTATATTTAGTGGTGAGTTGAACAAAATCCCTTCGCAATTATAGACCAGTAATATAATATACTAAAATCAAAAGAACTGGGATGTATAATAAATGGGTTTTTTTTTGTTGTTGTTGTTTTTAAATATAGAGATGTTAATAATTGCTGTATGTGTCAGGATGTTCATGGATTGGTCCACTTCTTATGAAGGAGATACATAAATACATACATAAGTTACAATCATCCAAGATGACTTTCAAATTACAGCGTTTACTTTTGATCTAGTTTAACCATTTCATATTTGATATCTGTGTCATTGATCAAAGCTGACAAGCTATATACCTTGAAATATGTGCACAGCAGCTCTTAAGACTCTGGATGGTGTCTTCCGTATTATCTTCTATGAGGTTTGAACATTTCCTATTTGCTGTCTATGTTGGTCTTTTTTTTCTTAGGTGATTTTTATTTATTTATTGTGTATTCTATTTGAAGACCTCAAAGTGAGCTAATTTGCTAGGCAAACAAGGGCAAACAATTCAAGTGTTTTGTGGTGAAAATCCTCGTGAGCGCTGGAAAGTGAACAAAATGTTTGCTTGCTGCAAATAAAGGATTGTTTTTGGTGGGTATAAAAAGTATAGTTTTGTTTCAGTATGCAGTTTTGTTTGAATATAAAACTGTGTTATTAGCCTAGCCCAGGTCTTTCTTACTGAAGCTAGAATAATGCTAAGGTTAGCTGGCATGTTATAGCATTCTTTGGCTACTTGTCTCAGGCTGCCTGCTTGCTTTTGTGGCTATATATTAAATAAACAGTTATTAAATACTAACTTAAATAACATATCTTCCTGTTTAAGGTATCTAGTAGATATAAAATGTTCACAATATTAACTTCGTAGTATATACTGTTAGATAGTTTCATGCTTATCGTATAAATCTACCTGTGTTTATTGTCTACAAATAAAGTTAATTTTTGTGTGTGTGTCAAAGTGGAAATGGGCAGTATCATGACAGCCTTTCATTGATTTCTCAGCTCTTATGGTGCATTTATGAATAGAGCACTTCTTTATGGAGCATCAGTTTAAAAGTTGGCCATCTTTCTAGCTGAGGATGCTACAATTATAGATTTTTGTCCAATGAGACAAAAATATGTTGCCTACCTCAGCTTTAAATCAACTGGAGTTCTTTACTCAGAGGTCCCTCCTTGTTTTCACTGCAGCAGATTCTTCTTCACTTGTTTATAAAGTGTCATTAAGTAATCTGTGGCAACTATCGACCTCTCTTGGCAGCCACAGAGCTGTGACAACATCAGCATTGGCCTGGCACAGCTCACATTGTGGCATAAAAAATAAAGCCACATTTGCAGCAGAGCTTGTTGACTAATTAGAGCAAAGATCCATCAGCAGAAGTGGATGTGTATTACAATATGTACAATAGAAAGAAGTACCATCATAATCCTGTATTTAATGTGACATTTTTTTGGCTTATGAATCAAACCTCTGGGTTGTAAACAGCGTCTTCCAATTATCCATCTGTTAAGGTATTGCTGATTTTGGCCAAAAATACATCTCAGCCTTCCACAGAATGAAAATCGACTGTCACTGAACACAACAATAAGAATTTTTGTACTCTTTACTTGTAGACAGCATATGTTTTGGCTAATATAGAGATTTGTTTTACATAATAAGCCAGGTAGCACACGAGTATGTCTGTTTAAATCAAGCTTTTATTTTAATTTAAGATTAAATTAGGAGCCAACCTCTGGGGCAAAAAACGGCAGTTTCTTTAATTGTCCCTTAAGGCCGGCGCCAAAATTAGAAAATCCCTAAAGACTCCCATGTCGTATTATCCACAATTAATGATCAAACTACCTGGTAGCAAAAAAATGCAGTTTTCATTTCTAAAGCTAATTTCCAGTTTCACAACAAACAAGTAAAGACACGAATAAATATGGTTATCCCAGCTGGACATTTGTCAAAGCTGGGAAGGCACCTAAAGAAAGCTCCAGCCGATCCAGGAGAGAAGGACAACTGCTGCCTAAGCGAAAACCCGTAGTGATCCCGTATGTGTCAGGAGTATCGGAACAGTTGAGACTCGTTTTTTTTTCTAAATACCACGTCTCTGTGGCTTTTAAACCCCAAAACACGCTGTGCCAAAAATTGGTCCACCCCAAGCATCAGGTCCGCTGACACAAACAGAGTAATATAGTGTAATAATAATAATAATGGATTGCATTTATATAGCGCTTTTCAAGGCCCTCAAAGCACATTACAATTCCACTATTCATTCACTCTCACATTCACACACTGGTGGAGGCAAGCTGTTAAGTGCCAGGAGGATTGCCATGATTTTTACATCGGGGAAACCAAACAACCTCTGGCAAAGTGGATGGCACAACACAGAAGAGCTAACTCGTCAGGACTCTGCAGTCTATTTACACTTACAGGTCAATGGACACTCTTTCAATGATGAGGATGTACACATCCTGGACAGGGAGGAATGCTGGTTTGAGTCAAGGGGGTCATTTATGTGAAAAGGGAAAGACCATCTCTGAATCAAGGAGGGTACATCTTTTGCCATCTTACGATGCTGTGACCGCAGCCATTCCCCAACTCTATGTGAATGGTCTTCATGGCCATTGATCAGTGGGCTTTGATCAGTGGTTGTTGATCAATGGTCATGAGAATTTGCATATTAATGATCAAGGAACTGACCTCACAGCCCATTGTTCATTCAGTGAGCTGGTTTCAGTTATTGTGCAAATGTACTATAAGGTTGGGGAAACCTTCAATCGGCTGAGACTGAAGAAGTCACTTGGATGAGTCATGAAACATTTCTCCCACTGAAAACACTTCGTCCAGATGAACAGAATCAACTTTTTGGGGTTATGGCTTAAAGTTAGGAGTATGTTGCGATTGGGCAGCTGTAGCTTGGAGTAAAATTCTAGTTCTTTTTTTTAAACTTACTTAGAACTGACAGTCTATCTACTGACAAACTATGTGTGTCAGGTAATTGCACCGATTTATTCTGTGGATGGATCCTGCTAACCAAGCTTGCTAGCATTGTTAGATAACACTCTGACCCAAATATGGTAACTCCTGGCTCCAAGAAAAGCAGCATGGCAGTTTCCAAAACACCAAAGTTGAAGCTTCAAAATGCCAGAAACAAATGGATTGCCATTTTTTTTATCTTTTATAGCCTGAAACTTGTAACTTAACCATTAACTTAGAATGAGGCTAATTAAATCCATGCTGCCCGCTAAGAAACACCTGAACTTGCCAACATATTCCCACATAGGTCCCTTCATATTTGTCGTTATAGGATGAGATGTGAACTCTTTCTCACTGATTTTACAATTAGTTTTTCCTGAATTTCAAAATGTCGTCTTTACTTTAGCCCGGTTCACATTAGTGCTGCTGTTCCTGCATGACACCCCCACGCCACTACAGCTGAGAATGTGAAATGACCCGCATCAAAGTGGCAGCCATGATAAGAACAGGCTGGCCCCTCTAAACACTAAGGAAAGGTGCCTGAGTATGTCATTTCTTACTTTTTTACTCCTCAGCTGTAAAAGGCTGATGGGGTATTGTCGTCAACCCACCGGGCAGGTGCGCGGTTGGCGGGGACACCAAGGTTTGTGAATGCAATAAGTTGAGAACGAGGCAAATTCACACCAAAGGTGGATCTACAAAAGATCTCAGATGAGTTCAAATCCCGGTGGTCTTGATGTCAAGAGGTCAAGTTCTCTGATAATCTTGTGAATGCGATAACGTGAGAACGAGGTGACACGGGATTTTGAAATTGATGCCATGGATGTGATATGAATGATTGCATTTCTCATCTTACGCTATAACTTGCTAATATGCTGATACATTTTGGACTTTCAACAATGAATCAATCACACTGGGAAATCCTGCTGCATAATGTGCAAGTTATAAAGCTACAAGTGACCCTGAAACGATCAAAGTCAGCAGGACTGTAGCTTAAGTCAGATTGTACTGGTTATGTTCTCACATATTATAACCCTTTAGGATCATCACTAATTAACTTTACTTCAGGCCAAGCAGTAATCAAAGCAAGAGTTAAACTCAGCAGGAGCAGAAAATAAGAATGAATATGAATGCAGCCATTTTATTTTACATTCCAGCCACATGGTAAAAGAGCACGGGTCATTGAATTCTCCCTAGCATCTTTTCTCTTATCTCAGGGATCTGATGTTTTCTATTAAGGTCAGAGAAAAGCATTTCACAGAAGACATGAGATGATGGGTTTTTTTTGTTTTGGTTTGTTTTTTCACCATTTGTCCACAACCTGAATCTACATAGCACATTACCCACAAGTCTATGTTAATACATCCTCCGAATGCAGTCTCGATTGAAACCGTTGGCGTGACAGTCCAATCAAACACTCCCAGTCATCATGCATCACAGGCATTGTTGTCAAAGACCCACCCTCTTGGAGCTGATTTAAATTACCTGCTGCTGTTTTTAGATTCTCTTGGTAAGGGCAGAACATGCTTCAAATATTGATCTTTTTTGGTTCGGGTACATGTAAAGAGCTCCAGTCATCAGTTGACAACACAGATTTTGTTCTGGTCTGTTTCAAAATGTCACACGCACAAAAAGAGATGTCACCGTATGTCATCCGTAGAGTACAATGACTTCTTTTCACTTCAGTAGTTTATTTGCATCCAGTCTGGTAGCAATAATGATCGGAAGTAATGCTTCTGCGTTTCTGCAGTCTAGTCTACAGCTTGTGAGTGACATTCCTGTGTCACAGAAGCAAACCTCTGCAGATCGCCACGTGTAGTGATTACTGCAGCTTCAATTCATTAGCGGCTAGCTGATGAGAATATATTTTTGTTGGCCTCAGAGCCATGATTGTTCTTGAAATAATATATTTCTTCAGTGTTAAAGAATTATTATTTTTTTGGTAGGGTGCAATTATCATGATTTCCATTTTAATATCTTATGAAATATGTAAATATCTTTAATAAAATACATGACTGTAATATTCATGCACCCTATTCTCAGTGCAGTCAGCTCTGTGATGTTATGATAATTTATGTAGCCATGTACAACGGGTGTTGTCATAGCAAATAGCTTTGCCTGGTTGACCAGGAGGAAATGTTTAACATTTTAAACAGACTTTATTTATTTATTTATTTTAAACCGTGCTTGGAAAAATGCATGCATGCATGCCGGAAGAGAATTAGACTGAGCTCACTTAGAGATTGTAGCTGGAAATGTGTGTTTCACATGTCAGTGGCACCAAAAGAAGACTATGGTGTCTGTGAGTTTTGTGGAATTGTGGAAACATCTATATGACATGTGCAGTGTGCATTTGAATTTCAAAACCAACATGCTACCACCTAAAACACGCTCATGTAGTAATCCACTGCAAGCAAACTAATCTGCATGTTTACAGAAGTGTCTTATTAATAATTAGAAGATGTTTAATAGATGTTTTTTGGCTGGTGATATTTACATTTTTGTTGTGTGCAAAGCTGAGGTTAGCAGAGTTGACTCTTTTTTTTCATGAAGTTAAACAAAATATCTGACAAAATTCAATCTGCATCTGATGACGGACCAGATAAAAAGATCTGTACTCAGTTTTATGGCAAATCATGTTAAGACATTTTACCCAAAAGCAGAAATAACCAGGCACAAGAAGAAAAATCACAAAACTCGTTAACATTGATCCCCTATTTCCTGTAATTTATTCACTTGCTGTCTGACAAATTGACCAAGAGACACCCATGCCTGTAGCATAGCTAAAAAGGCCAAATAATTACCTTAATCTGCTTGGCACTGTCAATTTTCTATTAAATGTTACTTCTTATTGGAAACTATTTTTTGCTGCAGATTCAGAGCTCTGTGCCAAGAAGATTGTGTATGTATGACTGACTCAAAATAAACCACAGCACCCATGTTTAAATAAGTTAAGTGGGGTTTCACAAAAATGAACCATTATACAGGAATTATACAGGTATTTTTGTACGTAATTTCCCATTTTCAGAGCCTCAAAAGTAATTGGACAATTGACTGCTAATGTGACAGAGGACTGATGTAAGAGGATGAACTGTGAAGTGTACGTGGCCGTACTCTCTGCTCAGATTCAGCTACACGCTGAAAAATCAGACAGTGCTTCACCATCCAAATGGATAATGAGCCAAAAGAGCCCAAGAGTTACTTAAGACAAAAAAAATAGGATATTCTTCAATGGCCAAGTCAGTTACCTGAACTCAGCCCAGTAGAGCGTGCTTTTCATTTAGTAAATACAAAACTGGAGGCAGAAAGATCCACAGACAAGCAGCAAATGATGGCTGGAGTAAAGGCCTAGAAGAGGATCTCAAGGGAGGAAACACAGCATTTGGTGATGTCCATGTAGGCTATTCTTCAGGTAGTCACTGACTGCAAAGGATTTACATCGGAGTATTAAAAGCAATTCTTACATTTAAAATAATGTTAGTTTTTCTGATTACTTTCGAGCCTCTGAAACTGGGGGACGATGTATAAAAACGTCTTTAATTCCTAAACAGTTGTTGCAAAATGAATGCTAAACTCCTTGAATTAAAGCTGAAAGTCAGCACTTCAATCGCATCCTGATTGTTTGATTTAAATTCCACTGTGGTAGTATGGAGCCGAAATTAAAAATGTAAAAAAAAAAATACTCCATATACTTATAAGCTGAAAGGTACCTGGGGTCCTAAAGTATGTAACTTCTTGCTCAGATTAAAATTTGAGCATCGTTTATCGAGTCTATATTAGCAAAAGTTGAAGGATCAAAGTTTTTCAGTGGGATAAACACTGTGACATTCAACAGGACGTCTCTATAAGTCGATAACCTTATCACATCCTCTCAGCTCATTTTGTGCCGTGAATCATTAAAACGCTCATTAAAACTCTTGATGAGGACCGACCCATGCAAATGCGAGTGTACAGTACTTTATCACACCACCACAGTGGATATTGAACTTCATTGCAACAATGTTTATAGAGCCAGATAATAAATAAGAGCTCGTATTCTTACCGGAACCTGCTTTATTTGAAGCAAGACACAGCCAGACTATTAATTGTGGTGCAGATGATAGTCTATAGTCTGATATTAATGACAAAGAGCACAGCTATTAGGAAGGGGGGATTTTTTTGTGTGTGTATGTGTCTGCATATTTATCTTCAGGCATTGTTGTTGATTTTGTAACTTTGGAGAACAAGCTAACATCTTGAGAAACTTCTTGCCATATTTTTTTGTGTCTCTTATTGTTAGCCCGCATTGTTGTTTCTAATTTATCAGAACAGCACAGAGAAACTGCTCAGACCAGATGGTGCAGCTCACTTAATCTTTATCGAATTGTGTGCAATTCGGCATCTGTGTGTCTTAAAAAGCAATAGCTGGTGTCAAAACACTTTTTTTCCCTCTTTTCTCTCTTTTCTGCGGAAATGAGCTGCTCAGTTCCGAGTGGGCAATCTCACTCATCACACTTTCATCTGGAAAGCCCTGTGGGGGAGTGTACACGTATGTGAGAGAGTCCTGATCTTCACACAAGCGTAATGTGAGGCCATTCTATATATGTCATTTCTTCTTAACAAGCTCGTTTATAGATCATCAGTTAGAGCCAGGGTTAGGCTTGGTTCAGATTAAGGGCCATGGCGGACAAATGGATAGGCTTCTGATCAATATTTTATAATAGCAACGGATGAAATCATTATGTGTAATGGCAAAGGTTACTTTCTGTGTAACAAACTAAACAAACACAGAATTATCACCGGACTTGGCTTCTCTCCAGGCTTCCATTGTTAGCATCTTTAAGGTCACTGCTTTCATTTTACAAAGTGCAACTTCACTGTTTTGGGTCATTCCCACCATAATTATCAAAACAGCCACAGCTACTCTGAAAACAGCTCCAAAAACCTGTACCTGCATCAATCCAGGATTCTTCAGACATTTAAATCAGTTGTGTGGTTGCAGGCTAGATTTTTGATATTAATAGCATTTATTTGTATAGGGATAAGATAACATGAACCACACCACACGCCACAGCTTTTATAGGTTAGACTCATTTGCAAAGCCCATCCCTAGATGAGCTTTTAAAATGCATACAACTGAGCAGCACTTACACTAGCGCTAGTAGGATTCACAAGTTATACACTAAAAAAAAAAACTGTATTCAGACAACTACACAATGTGCAAACTGCAATGTAATACAGCACCAGAAGACAGGAAACAGTAGATCATTCATGATATCATTTAAATCGGTTTTAGTTGAAAACAATTCAATTCAGGAAGCCAAACCCAACCTCTGACTGGTAATGGATCAACATTTACATAGTCACATTTTAACTGCACATTCAGACAGTGCATTGTGTACCTCCTCACATACAGGAAGAAGCAGGACCACAGCCATGCTGGCACAGAGAGGGTTCGAGCCAGGAACCTTCTTGCTGTGAGGTGACAGTGCTAACAACTGTACCACTGGTGGATTTAATGAAGTCGGAGAACACATGCAGAGCTTAATGCGCTGATGTCTTGTGATAACCCAGTCATAGTGGGTCCCACAAGCCAGTGTGCTCCTGGTGCTGGTCCCAAGCTTGGTTAAATGAGGAGGGCTGTGTCAGGAAGCATATCCCCTTTATTGTCATTGTACATTTACAATGAAATTGTGGAAATTTCTTGCTATCCATAATGAACACTGACCACTTCTGGTGCTGTTGGCCAACAGAGTACCAGTGGAAACTGTGCTACTGTTGGCCAAATGCAAATGGAGATGAGCTGAGGTGTATCCTCTAGACAGAGGCAAGCAGACAAGGAGACTTGGTGGAATTACAAAGTACGGGAAAGTTTTCAAAGGAAGAGGTCAGCAAAGAAAAGTGGGATAATCGGGTAGATGAAGAAAGTAGAAGGACGTGCTGGGAGGCTAGGCATACAGCAAAGAGAGATGTGGCAAACGCTAATGAAAGGGCATATAGTGAGTTGTATGTTAGACTGGACACTAAAGAAGGAGAAATGGACCTGTATTAATTGGCTGCACAGAGAGATCGAGCTGGAAAGGATGTGCAGCAGATTATGGTGATTAAGGGTAGAGATGGAAATGTACTAAAGAGTGAAGAGAGTTCGTTGAGTAGGATGTAGGAGTAGGTTGAGAACGGGTCATTGGAATCTGCTCTGAGCCCTTTCTTGTTTGCAGTGGTGGTGGACAGATACCACAGGCAGATGAGGTCAGGCAGAATTGTCCGTGGACTGTGACGTTTGCAGACGACATCTGTAGTGAAAGTAGGGAGCAAGTAGAAGAGAGCCTCGAGAGTTGGAGGTATACATTGCTGGGAAGAGGAATGACAGTCAGTGAAAGAGAGAGAGAGAGAAGTGGAAAGGTGAAGGAGTAAAAGTAGTGAAAATAGATGAGTTTAAATATCTGTGGCCAGACAAGGTAAAGAAAAGAGAGTGGGCGGAAACGAGAGTCTGGGTGATTTGTGACAGACTGAAAGGGAAGGTTTACAAGATGGTAGCACTAACAAGAAGACAGGTGGCAAAGCTGAAGATGTTTCAATTTTAACTGGCAGTGACCAGAATGAACACTGGTAGAAAGGAGTACATCAGAGGAGACAGAGTTGGAGAGGCAAGACTGAGATGGTTTGAACGTGTGCAGAGGAGTGATAGTGGATGAACTAAACATACAATGCTGGATATGAAGCTGCCAAGCAGGGAAAAAAGAGGAAGACTACAGAGAAGATTCATGGATGGAATGAAAGAGGACACACAGAGGGCTGGTGTGACAGAGGACGGTGATAGCGATAGTGAGGAATTTGCATTTTGCTGGTGAGCATTAGATGACAGGATTATGGTAATACCTATTTCATGTCTGTGGTAAAGTAGGTAGGTAAGTAATTTCCTGTCTCATAAATATCAAACCAAAGCCAGCAGTCAGTTAGCTCAGCTATGCACAAAGACTGACACCTCCAAAAAAAATCACCAATAAACACTTAATATCTTATTAGATCTGAAATCAAAGCGTAGGAGAAGAATTTGTGGATTTATGAGGGATTACTTTTGTTTTAGACTCTGAAGGCATGTAAGTTAATAGAGGGTGGCTGTCTGGTTAGGAGTTAGAGCAGGTTGTTCATTAATCACAGAGTTGGGGGTTTAATCTGCAGCTCCTCCTTTCCACATGTCAAAGTGTCCTTGGGCGAGAGACCGAACCCCAAATTGCTCCTGATGGTCAGGTCTTGCATGGTTCGTTGCCACTGATGGCATGTCCGTGTGTGTGTGTGTGTGTGTGTGTGTGTGTGTGTGTGTGTGTGTGTGTGTGTGTGTGTTAAGCTGTTATAATGTCTAAGGCCAAACTTGTTTTAGATCAGGTCTAAGATTGAATTTGTAATACGGAAGGTTAAGTTGCACAGAAGCAGTTTGTAGATGATAACAGTGGATAGAGTGTCCTACCAAATTGTGAAATATATGCATGAGCACTTGTGTAATCGTTGCATGAGTCTTGTGTTTTCTAAAGCACGCTTGTATTACTACCAAGCAACCGAACAAAGCCGGGTTCACTCGTTTGTAGCTGTGACAGGGAACGAGGGCAAACAGCATCAAACGGATGCAAATTTTACTCCTCAAACTGTTAGCTGTTTAACAGAAAATTGCCATTGCAGTTGTTTTCTCATTTTAAACATTTGCAGAATGTGTATATAAATCCATTCAAATGATATTCATTTCAGCAGAAAGCATTTTTTTCCCAAATGAATACATTTCTTTTCTTTATTTGACCCAGGGAAAGGGTGCACATGAAAGAAATTGAGGCCTGGTCGTATCTGCTGGGATGAGCCCAGGTCAGGTCAGTAAGGGATGATTTCATATGAATGCAGGAGCACACACACACAGAGGGGGCCGGTAAGAGACGGACAGGGCTGGTGAAAACTTTATGGATTTTTTGACAGTCCACCAATGCAACGGTCCACTGGGATTTTCCAAGTATGCCTGGAGGCTAGTACACCACTGACTGAAGATACAACAGCATAACATCATTCTCAACAGCCTTCCTTCCAACACAGTTGTTATATGAGGCTGTTATTCGAGGAACATTTCCCTTAATTGGTCATTTTAGAGAAAAGGAAATTTCAGGATTAAAGTACATCATTATATCATAATTCCCCAGTGTGTGCGGGGAAAATGAGCTATCACAGAAGCAAAGAGGGCAGAGACAGATCTGAAGTTCTTTATCAGAGAATACAGTTTCCATCCTACTCCTGCAAGCGAGGCTTAGGGGACTCTGGTCTCTGTGGACTTTCTCTGTGTGCCAGACTTCACTGGGTTTAGCACAAGAAGCACAACTTATTGGATTATGGTGTCCAGCGTTTATGCTCATATTGCTAGAGGCTGTGTGTGTGTGTGTGTGTGTGTGTGTGTGTGTGTGTGTGTGTGTGTGTGTGTGTGTGTGTGTGTGCGCACGCCATTGCTGTATGTGGGTGGGCAGCTTGTGAAGATAGAGATGGAACAGTAAATACACGACAAACTCCCGTTTACTTTCCCATTTTATAGGTGGGATTTCTTTATGGAGCCCTGCCTTTTCATGTTCACAGGTTAGCCGGTAAACAATCCAGAGGGGGGCCGTACTGTAAATGAAACGGGACTGTTAAGGCTTTTCTTGTTTCACGTGGATTTAACCGCACCTGTCTAATTTCATTCCTCGAGAAGTTTTGTGTCTGCCTGGACAGGATAAGGTTTTTGGCACTCGTCCTCAGTTAGATAGACTCTGGGGCTGCTGATAGAATGCTGCATAATTGTGCACATGCAGATTTGCAGTGGAAGTGATTTACTGGTACACTCTCTGTGTCTGTGGTGCCTGTAATTGCTGTAGCATCGCATTGCATAAATGTTCTGTGTTTATGATGCCTGCTTGATAAATGAGTCCATAATTTTATCTAATAAATAGATCTATAAAATACTTTTGTTCTACTTGTAGAATGCCTTTTGTTTCATGGTTGATTCATCTTTTTTGTTTTCATGCTGTGCACTGTATCACTAGTTGATGCATAGATGGAACTGCATCCTTTTAGACTGCTATAAAAATTAGTTATATACCACAAGATTCCCAGTAAATCTCCAGTAAATCATCTTTATGGTTAATTGCTGTAATGTGCATTACATTCTATGATAACACAGTGAGTTATTGTATGTTTTGAAACTGCACTAATATCGTCTTAACGTATTAGCAGCGCTGTGCTCATTCTTAAATACAGTTCCCACAGTGTGAATAAGGCACGGGCACATCAGAGTAAAACAATGTTGCTAAGGAACTGACCTATGTCTATCTAGTTATGAAGAGAGTTATGGTGCTTATTCAGTGTAGTAACCCTGCTCTGCTTTAACAGATTACAGCCTAGGTAGGGATTTTGTATCATTAAGGCTGAAGTTAATCCTAATCTTATTTTTTTTCTCTTTTGCTCTAAACCACTTTCTGCTTTATATCCTCTTTCAGTGTGTCATGACCTCGCTCACAGCTCCATAAAAGTTCAAATGCAGGGAAGACATAAGAAAAACACAACCAGAGGATGATCAGTGTAAGCAGCAACAGAGACAGCGTGGCAAGGCCATGATCATAGTATCAAAATGTATCTAGATTTTCCCTACATTTTGATACCATCTATCCCATTTCCTCAAATAGTTGGCAGTGGGAGGTGGTTTCAGGAAGTTGCTAGTAGTTGCTTATGTGAAATTTATGTATATTTACTGCACGTATGGTACCAAGAAAGATGTGGATTCACTGATTTGTTGCTAGCAGTTGTTAGTATGAAATTGATCACAAAGAAAGTGAGTGTTTGTGGGGAGTACAAGGTTTCCAAATACCTTGCAGGTGAATGTTCTCTGTAAGTGGTTTGAGTCACTTTTTCAATGTTCACTATTTGCTTGGATAGCCAATGACAAGTGTTTGCAGACAAACTGGCATATTTCCATGCAAAGTACTGTCAACTTCAGCAACCAAAGCAATCACAAAGAGGTTTTTGGTATATCCCCTGATAGATTTCACCCAGCCACCAAACTCCAGCAATCACTCACCGACCTCTTGGAGATTATAATTTTTTTTTTCTAGTGACTGGAGGTTTCCAGAGAATTGCCAGCTGGTTTCTAGGCCTGTATGACTGAGGCCTTAGGCAATGAAACCCATGCACCACAGAAAGATATGCAGTACCACTGCACAGCCAGTACAGGTTGCAGAGGGCCATAACAAATGCAAGAGACATAAAAATAATGGTAATACTGTCTGCACCAGTTTCAAAATCATAAATATATGAGAATGAAAGCATAGCAGATAACTGATGGGATTTCATCCTGCTGTGTATAATGCCATTCAAGTACGCTCTGATGGTAGATATGCCCTTTCCTTAGTGAGTTACTTATTGAGAGGATGAATCACAGATGCTGGGAGGAATCCTTGCATTTCCCTTTTTATTATTTATTCGGCAGCATGGCACAAGGAAAGCATGCGGTGCTGGAGCAACAGGGGGAAAAAAACTGCTTGGAGAGCGGGACTAATCATGCCAGTTTCACAGCATAACAAGACAACAGTTAGAATTGGATGACGACTGGAAACCTTAAAAGCAATGCTAGCTCTGGTCCCATTACTGCACAGCCTAACGAACACCAGCCGGGCTGTAGAGTGTATTTATGATCTGCAGGACATCTGCAAATACAGACTGATTGGTATAAAAGAAAAAGACCAAAAAAAAAAATCAATTTCACTGTCAGAGTGGACATTTAATTGCTGAGTTTCAGGAGGTCATGAATAAAGTGTGTGGCCCAGATTGTGCTGGCTGTATTCCACTCACGTTGCTCTTTGAGGGGTTGAGTGACTGCTCCCCTCTGCCAGAAGCGCCATCCTTGTCCCAGTGGCGTTCCACCTTAAAAAGAGGAATATGTGTGCCCAACTGGCTCCCTGACATTGACACACCGTGAGTCACGCTGCTGTGCTATTTCAGTATGGCTGCTGGCAAGCCAAGCCTTTCTGTAGCCTCTCCCCTCCCTGCTTTGGTCATTTGTTTGCCTCCCCTGCTATGCTGTTTTCTTGTAATTTGGACATCTGTCAAGGTGGTTTGTTTGCAACCCTGTGGTGTGATTAGGCTACCTGTGCCAAATCTGGTAAGAGAGATGTGGGTTGAAGCGAGCCTTGGCTCTAAAGACAGAGCCACAGCATGGCTGCTCCACATCTACCAAGTTTAGCGGGATAATTACAAAAGCACTGGGCGATCAAGATGCTGTGAAAGAGATGCAACAAGTCGAGAACATTCAGGTCAGTGATCACAAATGTATTCATCATGCTTGTCTACACGCTCTCCTGCAGTGTTAATGGTGGTCTTGTCAGTGTCCTAGTACTGTCTGTTCAGTCCCGCCTCGCCCTGTCACACAGCTTGCTCAACTCAGAGCCAGTGCCAGAACCTCCTCTTACACCAGGGGGAGGAAGTGGGGCAATTAACCACCTGCTGATAAAGGAGCCATACCGCACAGCCTCACACATACCCCGATATTTGGTGGATCACTCATGGACACATTCAAACCCAGACTTATGGGTGTGGTGTCACTCAGGCGCACTGCGTGAAGCTCTAGCAGAAAGCTTGCAAACATACAGTGAGCACCAAATGAGAACAGGGTTGTGCTGATTTCAGATTTGCTTTCTGATCATGTTTCATACTGAGCGTTACTAATTTGTTCATCTCTTTAATGAACATTATTGGCAGGATCACATTAACCCAGCACTTAAGTTTCCTAATGGTTAAGGTCACGCTCCGCGCTCACATCATACTGTACGATGTCATTCAGTCAGTACTGAATGATTCCAACGGCACATCTTACTTCATTGAAAAGATCTTTTTTTTTATTTTTACATCATTAGCCAGACAGATATATTGCATGTTAAAACAAAGTAAATAAACCATAATGAGCCTCCATTATGCTTTTTCCTTATTTTCTGTGATATATTTGCTCTGTTACTCGTCCATGCTCATACACTATATTGCCAGAAGTGTTCGCTCATCTGCCTTCACAGGAATGCTCATCTTAATCCATAGGGTTTAATGTGTCGTCGGACCACCCTTTGCAGCTATAATAGCTTCAACTCTCCTGTGGAGGCTGTCCTCAAGGTTTAGGAGTGTTTATGAGAATTTTTGACCATTCTTCCAGGTCAGACACTGACGTTGGATGAAAAGGTCTAGCTCACAGTCTCCACTCTAATTCATCCCAAAGCTGTTCTGTCAGGTTGAAATCAGGACTCTATGCATGCCAGTCTAGTTATTCCACATTGACCTCGCTCATCCATGTCTTTATGGACCTTCCTTTGTGCACTGGTGTGCAGTCAGTGACCCATTCTTTCACAAATTCTTGTAGAAGTAGTCTGCATGCCCCGGTTGATTTCCTACACTTGTGGGCAGGGAAGTGATTTGAACACCTGAATTCAATTATTTGAATAGGTGAGTGAATACTTTTGGTAATATAGTGTATTAAACACGTGCAAACTTTCAAATAATGAGATCAGCTTGTGTATAGTGTGAGCCAACAGCTCAAGCTTTAGTCTAGAACATTTGGTTTCAGAAGGATTTTTTCGGTCTTAGAAGTCACTGAGGGTGGAAATTCCTAATATGGTCATTGCAGGCTGTGAGCACAGGACTGTGTACCTGCTGCTCAAACTTTCTGTTTACTAAGAGCATGCAATCAGAAGTAAGATGGCTCAAAGAAATGGGGAAAAAGCTAAAATAGAATTTTTCAGATGGTGGATGAACTGAGGAGCACCAGGATAAGAAAAATAACACATTTATGAACTGAAAATCATAAAAGATGCCACAGTTGAGACAGAAAAATAAAAGGAATTGATTTCTGGCCTAAATCAAAACTTTGTGTTTTGGTAAATCATTCATAGCTGATAAGCCATTTCAACCTCACTAACAGCATGAACGGCAGTGGCAGCTGCCGCACTGCGCTTTGCCGCTCTGTCACGTTAAGTTGTCTTTTAGTCCCAAATCAGCATGGATCTCACTATGTGCCCTGTGTGGCAGAGCAACAAAAACCAGTCAGTGTATGTTCATGGGAGTGTCAGGAAGACGGGTTACACAAGGGCTGGCAACATTTTTTTCTGGCCCATTCGGTCTTAAACAAGTATCATAACTTTCCTCTTACCTTAAAAATAAGCATACCACAAAGAACTCTACAGCATGCAGCAGACTTATCATACCGTAGTTTTAGGAAGAGAGAGAATTTGCATTGTTATGAAATAACAGATGATAGATGTGATAAATAGATGATAGATAAAACTGTGAAAAAAGCAAGATGTAGGTGTTTATTAAACTGTTTTCAGCCAAGACACACACAGAGACTGGAAACCTAAACTAGCAAAAGTCTCTTTTCACATTTTTTGATTATCTTTTATTCAAACAAGAAAAAATAAAAACAAGTATGAAGGGGGCTTGGCGTGTTTCCAATTCTAGGAGTGGCCAACAGGTGCACTATGGACAGAGAGGGTGTGGCCATAGTTACTGCTCCTGAGTTTCACCCGAGGACAAAATAAGCCTGCTACACCTGTACTGTCACACCGGTTAGCCTTCAAGGACACACTTTTGTTGTGGATTGTGTCTTCACTTTAAGGTATGTCGGAGCTGTTATTTTTATTCTTCCCTTTATAGCGTTTATCGATCAACATTTGATTTTCTTGGTAGTTTGTACAGACAAACACACACACACACACACAAAATAAACCGTCACGACTGAGTTCTCAGGTGATGTAAGTTTATAGATAAACAACTAAGCAAAAGTGATAAAGGCTCTGGGGGAGAGGTAAATGACGCCAGACATCTTTGCTTTTTGATGCCAAATACAAGCCTTTAGATTAAAACTCTTATTTTCCTGATAGTGTGTTTGCTCTCAGGTTGAAAATGGAGCCAGCATTCACGAGCGTCAGGCTAAAGGTGGCTGTGCTGTTTCTGGTGACAATTCAGCTGAGAACAGGTGAGTGTGGGGTTTTTCTTTCTTTTTGATTACATCTAAGGAGTTTGTTTCAGGTTTCTGAGCATGTTGAATCAGGGAACACAACGATCACCAGCAGAAGAGTTGTTTTTCTTAGGAATTCTGAACCTGAATCTGATTTGTGATCCACACAGCAGATACAGTTCACTGTAACTCAGCTGATGATCTGACCATTTCACGTACTCACTGAAGGGTGCGTTTGTAGTGGGGATGGCTGAGAAGTACCCTGCATATCATTCATACCTTAAATTATTGTGGCTGAGGGTCAAACAGCTATGTGCATTTGCAAAGCGCGACCCTGATGGATTTTATTGTGACCAGGGGAGTAATTAGCCTCGGGCCCCCATCCAAGCTGTCTGTATTAAATATAAGAGCAGCATAAAAATGCAAAAAAAAAAATTACATCAAATACGCCCAGAAAAAACCCTCAAACCTCAACGTCCCCTTCATTATTCAGATAATGCTTCCTAATTAGACCAAAAGTTCACCGCCTTATATAAAGAGCCACGACTGATTCTTTCGGCTCTATCGTGACTATTTGAGGAAAGCACCTGGGCGTGTGCATTTCCATTCACAGGAGAAATAAACAACATTAATGATGGCAGTATTCCAACCATCATTTTATTTACGATGAGAGACATCCAGGGTTTAGCATTGTACGTGGCAATTCCTTTAAATTCCTCTGCATCATTGATGTAAACACTTCTACGTCTGCTTCTGCTGTTATGACGAGTCAAAAAATTATTCCAGAGAAGAAGTAGGGGTGAGCAGGAGGAAACACACACAAAACAAAACAAAAACAAAAACTGTGAGGCACCTTTGTATTTGCCAATGAGGGGAGGGCACAGGGATGTGCATGTTTGTACTGAGCTCAGTGGCTGAACCTACTGGCAAGTTAGCTCAGTGGCCTCTTCACGTGGAAATCGCATCTTCTTTAGATCCCAGTGTTTTGCCCTTGGGGGGTGCTGGGAGTTGGGGAGGGCGGCTTTCACGGTGTAAACATTTGACTGACTAATTTGTTTTTTTCCACACTCACTTCATCACATCTGCCATTGTGTACGCTTTCATAAATACCCCTGACATCCTCTGCTTTGTTGTGGTGCCACTAAAGTGCATTCTGAGTGCTTTCAGAGGGTTATAGTGGATTTAATGATGAGCGATGTCAAAACAGAGGCTGATTTGATTTGAGCTCCATTTAGATATTTTCTGAAGGTTGGACACCCGAACAAAGGGGGAGGGATGGCGAGAAGATAGAGTCGAACATTATCGAGATAAATAACTCTGATCTGTTGAAATGTGTCACCACGCTATCAGTGTTGACTCTGGCAACAGTTGAATAAAAATCTAAGGCCAAAAAGAGTGAGTTAGCGGGGAGTGTGTGTCAACTCAGAGACGGCTCGTAACTAGCTCATGTGTTCAGCTTTCATCATTATTTGCCGATATATTTCAGACAATTAATAAGCCTCCAGAGTTTAATAAGTTAAATTGAATATGCAACCCCAACCCAAAAATCTAAATAAACTTTTACTTTAATTCATGTCCAAGCCCTCAAAATCTTCAGTTTGACTTAAAAGGCCTATTAGTCTCACATCAGCACTTCTTCTCCTCCCTGAGACGGCACAGGAGCGCAGGCCCAGAGCTTGAATGCCATTAAGTGGGAGAAATATTAATACGTTTGAGAGCGAAATTCATTTTATTCTGTCTTCTTTCTGTCTCTTAACTTGGGTACACGACTGTAAGAATCCAATGGAGAAAGAAAGCATTGTTCTAAGTTAGACGGAGCTTAATAGAATTTTTGGTTTCATCCCATGTTAACAGAGGCGATGCAGATAACATCCACGGGGCCGCAGACCATTCAGTATGCAACGGGAACGACTGTTAAACTGGGATGCACCTATACTCCAGCCGCAGCAGACACAGGACCGCTGGATATTGAGTGGTCCAACGTCAGTCCGGACATGACACAGAAGGACACAGTGGTATGTTGCATGTGTGATGACAGAGAGGAATTATAGAAAGACAGAGAAAATATTGCATTTAGGCTCAGTTAGCTGGAAAACCTGAATCAAAAAATAAGACATTACTCAGTGCAAATCTTGCCTCTCAGATCTTATCATATTCAGGTGGCCAGACCCACTACACGGACAACAGCGTCTCCAAAAGGTTCAGTTTCACAGGGAACCCCGACCAGGGAGATGCTTCGATCTCTATCACTGGTGTGACAGTCTCAGACACCGCCACATACCAGTGTAAAGTCAAGAAGCTCCCAGGCATTGACATGAGAAAAATCACACTGGTTGTGTTGGGTGAGGACAAATTGCTTTTTTTGTTTTGCTTCTTTCTTTTTTTTTAACCGGTCTAACTTGTTTCATTTCTCAGCCGTCTGCTTTTAAATGTGCTCATTCACATGGAATGCAAAGGCTCCTCCATTCTTTCTGTCTCAGTAGATTACCTCACTGCAGCCATACCCAGATGCTTCAGTGTTGAATCAGAGCATTGCACTAAAATAGTTTTTGTGCCATATGGGTTGTTTCTTTCTTTTTTTTCATTAGTTCCCCCATCAACGCCAAAGTGTTGGGTTGAAGG
Organism: Mchenga conophoros; assembly: GCF_057382185.1. Classification (NCBI taxonomy): domain Eukaryota; kingdom Metazoa; phylum Chordata; class Actinopteri; order Cichliformes; family Cichlidae; genus Mchenga; species Mchenga conophoros. The sequence goes on from NC_140537.1 coordinate 11,935,197, forward strand.
TGGTGAGGAGAAAGGAAGCACAGTCTCCCTCCGCTGCGTATCCCGTCAAGGATCCTCTCCCATCAGCTATGTGTGGACGAGAGAAAACGGAGCTGCAATTCCATCCACTGCTACTCAAAGTAAGCAACTTAGCACCAGGATGCCTTTTTCTAAGAATGCTCTTCTCTAAACACTAATGCGGCTGTGTTTGTGTAGGTAATGTGCTTGTACTCAGTGCTGTCTTCTTTCATTAAGACCAACAGAGTGGGGAGCTTCTGATAAAGAACCATACAGACAGCAACACTGGAACTTATGTCTGCGAGGCAGCAAACGCTGTGGGCAAAGGGCAGTGTAAATACGTACTGCGTGCATACAACCGTAAGTCTACAATATCATCATCTTATTTTCAGTTTAACAGCTCTGAACACTCATATCCTGAAGGTACCTTTTTTGACTTGCTTTTATGCAAAATCACATATAATCCTCTTGTTGGATTTGGAATTCAAGAAGGTGAGCTGCACACGTTTGATTTCTAAGCAATACATTGCCTCTTCCAGCTACCAATAAAGCAGGTGTGATAGCTGGCGCTGTGATAGGCGCTCTGCTGCTTCTGCTGCTCCTCCTGCTTCTCATCTGGCTTCTCATCTGCTGCTGCCACAAGCGTCGCTACCAGAAGGAGGTCGCGAATGAAATAAGGTATTTTATGGCCGTTTGAGGCATCTGTCAAACGATCTCAGATTGGTGCAGCAGCTTAACTGAGAACCTGCATGGCTCTACTTTCCCAGGGAGGATGCGCAGGCCCCGGAGAGCAGGCCCCCGAGCAGGAACTCCAGTATGCACTCCAGCCGGCACTCCAGCCTCCGCTCAGTGATGGGATACCGCACTCACCACGGCGTCATCTACAGTTCCGTAAGGGGCAATCTGCCTACGGTCAATGAATCGGGCCCAATCTTCACAAATGGAAGCAATGGGTCGACCACAGGCGGGGAGATACCCGCTCACCTCACATATGACCCTAAATATGGATACGCCGTGTGACCACAAACCTCAAGCCTAACAGGCTCTTAATTTTATTTTTAGTGCTCAACTACACTTTATGATAAAAAAAAAAGACTCAACACCTTTTAAATAATATTCTGTGTCTGAAGTATATAAGGGCCAAGAGTTGCAATAATATATACATGTTTTTTAAACCAGGGAACAATGGGAGTGTTTGCATAGCTACTGACTCATAAAATCCTACCCTCATGTGACATATTATATGTATCAGCTGACTTTCATGAAGCACTTTAGCACATCACTGCTAGTGTAAAGCAAACAGAAGAACAGGTTTTCATAATCACAAATAAGATTTGCTTTGTTTTTTTTAAAACTGTATGTAAAATGTATATAGCAAAGCAATTATTTTTTATTATGGTGCTTTTTTTCCTTCTTGTTATTTTTTTATTTTGTACAGTTTAATGTTTTAATTGGCAAGTCAAGGCGAACAACAAATGTAAATGGCATTCGGGTGTTTGTGTTGTCGGTCCACATGGGTCACATGTGTACAAATGTAACTTAATTAGAGAGATTAACGAATGAAGAATCCATTAAAATAAATATCTAGTGCAAAGTTCTTGTTTAAAAAAAACCCTCAAAATCTTGGTCATTTAATATGCTCGATGTGTTCTCACAGCTTTCACAGTTGCTGCTATTTTCAGGGGTGTAAGTGGCTCGATAATTGGGGACACTTTAGAATAGTTAGCTTTACCTCTGACCCTCTTTATGGCAGTTTGCTTTCTGGTAAAAAAAAATATATAATAATTTGTAGAGCAAAACGAAGCAGAATTGCCTCGTTCATGTCCTGTGCAGGGATGCATGTCTGATCTTTTTGGGGAGGGGGTAGGAAGAAGGTAAACTAGCTCTTAAACTAGCGGTACTGACCTGCAGCTGACACCTTCAGTAAGCAGAGTCAGCACAGTGCCTGCAGCCCCACCTCTCTTCAAAAGATCCCATCTTCAAAAGGTGCATATATTGAATGAATACGAGCTGCTGGTAGTGGTGTGGCTTGGTCAGTAATTCTGTTTCCAGTCCCCTTCAGGGCAAGGGGCACCCCATCCCAACCCACCACACAGCTACACCAACAGACTGGCATAACACAGTGTTTAATGTGCCTCTGCTGTGCTTGACTTTGTCGTTTGTTTGCTTCCCAAGAAGACAAACACATCCTCTGTGGGTCCGTGTTAATGTCTGTGACTTTCTGTTTGCTCTAACCAGTATTTTTTCCCCCTTTCTTTCCCAGTAAATGCACATCCGTCAAGCTTTCTCATGTGCTCACACGTTAGCCTGTCCTTTGATCCATGCAAGAAGCAGGAAAACGGATACAATAATTAATTACAAATACTGTTCTGGAAGCCTCGTTGGAAAATCGCAGTCTTGCTTTGGAGGGCAGAAGTTTTAACAGGGTTGGCATAGTAAAAGAAATTGTATTATTATTATTTTTAGAAAAAAGAAAAGGCTACCACCGCAGTCTGCTTTCAAAGAGCTTTTGTATGGAAAACTGCTTTTTAATGCTCTTGTGCAACAAAAAGGCAGAATCTGTCCCTGAAATTTGGCTTAAGGTGATTTTTTTTTTTTTTTTAATAAAGAAAAGTGTGACTGCAGACTGTTGGGAAAGCCATACTGTGTGCTTATGAAATCAGCATCTTGCTTGTTTTGACTGGATAAATGGAGTAAACAAGAAATCTAAATAGAGTTGAACTATAATTTTAAGTCAGCACCTCATTAAAAAGAAAGTTGGGGTGCTCCACAGCACAAGCTAAAGTGATAAGGTGCTGCATGAGCACGGCTTGTGAAGGTGACTTAAAGGTGATTTGCTGTTCTTATCAGGTAAATGGGCGTGTGGGCGGTTTGGTGTTTGTAAATATGTGGTGGACAGCAGGAATAAGTATTTGCATGCGGCGCGTGTTGGATTGTGGTTTGTGGATTGGCTGAGCTGCTGTGCTGCACTGACAGACGTACAGTAAAGTCATTGGATATCAATATGCACTGCTCAAAAAAAAATGGAAGGACTTTTTAATCAGAGTGCAGCCTCAAGTCAATTAAACTTGTGGGATATTGATCTGGTCAGTTAAGTCGCAGAGGGGGTTGTTAATCAGTTTCAGCTGCTTTGTTGGTCATGAAATGAAACGAGAGGGGCAACAATGAGACAATACCCAAAACAGGAATTTTTCCCAGAACCAGTTTTACAGGTGGAGGCCACTGACATTTTTCCTTCCTCGTCTTTTCTGACTGTTTTTTCACTAGTTTTGAATTTGAAGTCAGTGTTATTATTGGCAGCATGAGGTGCCAAGGTTTGCTGTGTCTCCCAGCACAGTCTCAAGAGAATGGAGGAGACTCTTTGAGACAGCCAGTTACTTAAGGAGAGCTGGACAGGGTCATAAAAGGTTCTTCCCGTATCAGTAGGACTGGTATCTGGAGGAATAGCATGGGCACTGCCAGAGCTAAAAAAAATGGCCTCCAGCAGGCTGCTGGTGTGAATGTCTCTTACCAAACAACCAGAAATAGGCTTCATGATGCCCAGTACTGTGCAGCTCGATTGGAATTTCCCATAGAATCCCAGAATTGGCAGGTCCACCGCTGGCACCCTGTGCTTTTCACGAATGAAAGTAGGTTCACCCTGAGTACTTGTGACAGACGTGAAAAAGTCTTGATAAGCTGTGGAGAATGTTATGCTGCCTGTAACATCATTCAGCATCATAGGTTTAGTGATGGTTCAGTGATGGTTTGGGAAGGCATTTCAATCAGGGACACACAGACCTCTACAAGCTTGACAACAGTGCCCTAACTGCCTTTAGGTATCTGGATTAAAGTTCCTTCGGGTGATGTGATGACAGTATGCAGGCAGTTCTATGACAATGAAAGAATTGATACCCCTGAATGGATGCAAATCTCTGGGACATTGTGTTTTGGTCCATACAATGCTGCCAGGTTGCAGCTCAGACTGTCCAGAAGCTCATCGATTCCCATTGAGATCTGATGTTTTCAAATTGTCCCTTTATTTATTTATTTATTTTTTTTGATCTGTGTATAATGAGCACATATCCTGTCCACCTCATGTCAATGCAAACCAGCTGTCGCCACTACCTGTGGTCAGGGATGATGCAAATCGTACCCAATGTGAAAATATAAATCCCCATGAAAAGAAAACTTAGATCCAAGACTTTCACCTTGCGTGTGCATCCTGCAGACAACTCCAGGCAAGGATTAATGCTTGAATAAACAAAACAAAACAAAGGATTCCTCAGCTGCTACCAAAGTTATTGAGCCAGACCGGGTATTGTCACGACTAACAGGCAAAGAGAACGTAAGCAGAAACCTTCAGTTGGATTCACGGCAATAAAAAACACAATATCTGACCCAGGTGAGCTTCGCTAGTGTAGGAATTTCCTACACTAATTACTCTAACCTTCTTACCTCACTTGTTCGCTTTGCATGTGACCACCTTAAATTTCAGAATTGGCATAAAATTCGAACATTGACCAAAGATTTTAATTGGGCCTGTTTGTATCTGTTTAATGAATTTCAAATGCTAAATGTGTGAATCTTTTCCTCGGGCCCTTCTGACAAGCTATGACTGATTCAATTCTGTGACAGAAATGAAGAATCATCTGATTTTTGAGTGTGTGTATATAATTTATTATTCCTCTTCCCCCCCTTCTTGTCATCTCTTTGAACGCAGCAAAACCAAAGCACTTCAGAAGCCCACACAGACTGCTGAGTGTTGCACGGAGACTTAAAGACTACGGTATCCTTGTTAAAGTTTACGGCACAGAAGAGTTTGGGGTTATGTTTGTGTTAATTAAATATCCCCTCTGGGTAATGACGGGTGTGCTGGGCATCACCACTGTCTTTTTTAATTCCTATATCTCTTTGATGAGTGTGTTGAACTACAAGGAGAAAAAGCAGTGGACGCCTTGTGAAACTATCACCATGGCTCTGTCGGTGGCCAGTATTGCTCACCAGATGACTTGCTACTTCTGGATGACCATGGATGAGGTGGACAGTAACTGCCAGATTGCCCAGATAGGCTACGCTATCCTGCTGGTGCTTACCTTCAGCTTCAAGTTCATCATCATGTGGAACAGCAGCTTTCTCACTTTCTACTACAGCACCAAACTGGTTCACGAACCCAACCACTGCTACACACATGCCCAAGATGTCATCGTCAAGCACGTGACCATAGCTGTGATTCTCATCCCTCTGTTTGGTTTTGGCACCTGTTTGCCAATGCTTGTGTTGTTTAACGCTGGCAACCCAGCAGCTGCTGGAAATGCGGTTGGCAACATCACCTACAAAGCAAATGGAGACTGTGGACTTGTATTCTCTGACACCACTTCTGTGAAGGTTTATCAAGTCATGTACTTGCTCCTCTCTGATGTATTTCCAGGGGTGGTCATGGTGAAATGCTGCATCTCCATCTCTGTTCACCTGGCCATCCATCTCCAGCACATGAAAGCTAGCACCAATGGAACCCACCCTCCAAAGCTGGGCACTCAGATAAGGGTCATCGAAATGGCTCTTGGTCTAGTGGCCAACTTCCTTGTCCTGCTCGTGGTAGACCTGTATGTCAACTACAAAATTGTGGCGCACCAAGAGAGCACCCTCTCTCTCACAATCTTTTTCACATCGCTCTACACGACCGTTGCTGCCGTGGTGCTCATCTACGGCAAGAGGACTCTTTGGAAAACGCTGATACATGATTTTAACTTCTGGCTTAGTGAATAACTGTATTTGTCTTGTCTGAAGGTGCCCGAACAAAAGACTCAAGCCAGCCTTCCTTCAAAAGTTAAAAACTGGGGGACAAAAAAAAGCCAATTTGCTTTCTGCTGGAGGTCTTTGTGCTGAAATCAATTGGTCATTGTCTGAACTTATTAAAAAACTTTGAAGTATTCTTTTATCTTTTGTGCTAGCAATTTCAGTAATGACTACTGTCCTGCTGCATCACCATTAATTACAGTTTCTTGCATCAGAATGGGATTTTAGCTGTGCTGGCCACTTAGAGCTCTGCAAGTGAACGCACACCGGGGCCATATAACCAGCTGACCAGGCCAGTACCTATGAATATTAATATTTCAGTAGTACAAATAATAAGTTAGGCCTGTAAAACAGATCCCAAAGCATGCGTGCTTAGACATGATATAACTCGGGGCCCATCTGAAAACGTTAAAAAATACATGTGACTGAGGTAAGAGTACAGAGCATATTAATAAAACAGGAACGTATGCAGAACCTGGCTTTAAGAGTTTTTCCCCCCTCACTCAGGTTGCAGATAGTTTAAGCTGCACACAGGGACTGGAGTAACCTGCACGTTAGCTGGAAGGATGCCAGGCCAAATCCCTGCACCATATGAGGGGGAAAAAACACAAACCCGATGAAGAGAAGCCCCCCCCCCCAACATCCTCCTTTTTAGTATATGTGTTCGCTGGCCCTCGACAGAATCGTGTATACCTGCACTCGACAGCTCCCAGGTGTGACTTTATGTAGCTGTTGCTGAGAGTGTGGATATGAAGCTGGTGTTCCTGAAAAGTGCACTCATGCCCAGCAAACCTACTCTGAGTAAATAGAGGGGCTTTTTTATAAAAAGGAAAAAATGAAAAAAAAAAATGCAGCAGACCTCCTTGCAATGCTACATTAGTTCACACCCTCTGGCACCACCTAGTGAGGTTCAAAGCAGAGATACAATAGTGCAGCTAATCCCACTACACACAGAGACTCGGGATCCCTCCAGCTGTTAAACGGACAAAGTAAGAAAGGGCGTATTATCCTTTGATGCAGGGGAGTTAAGTCGTACCAAGGCCTCCGCTTCCATTCCTGTCGTCTTCCCCTCTCCCTGTTGGAGGGAGCTGGATTCAACATAACAGGGGCAAGTTAGGTTAAAGATGAGGCCAAGAACAGCTCAATACAATAAAAGGAACCAAAAAATAAAAGCGCTAATATGGCTACAAATGGCCATTTCTTCAGTGATTAACTGAAAGAAATGGCTACAGTTGTAGCTGCTCAAACTGGACCCAGTCTTAACTACCATATGCACATACGGTAGACTAAAGCTGTTTTATTGATCACTTTTGGACTTTTTCCTTTGACAGTTAAAGCAATAAATAAATAAATAAATAAATACTTGTGTTTTTTAAAACTACACTGCATTTAGTGGAAGATAAAAAAAAGATGCAAATTAAGACTTAAAAGACAAAAGGCAATAAATGCGATAATTATCATTTTAAATGAGTGAAATTATAACAAACAGGGGTGGCATGGTGGTGCAGTGGCTAGCACAGAAGGTGCTGGGTTTGAATCCAGGCTGGGACCTTTCCATATGGAGTTTACATGATCCCTCTCTGCAGGTACTCAATCTGCAGTCCAAACATATGCATGGGGTTGAGTTAACTGGTGATTCCTAAATTGGCCACAAGTGTGAATGTGTGCAACAGATCGATGACCTGTTCCAGGGTGTACCCTGTGTCCTGCCCTGTGGATAGGCTCCAGCAACCCCAAATCAGATGGATGGATGAAAAATAAATATTCCACCTGGAACTTATATGTTGTCTACGAACTAAGGAGGACAGTATGTCTTATTTTGTATTCACAGCTTGTTTCTGCTGACCCCAAGTGACCAAAAAAATCCTGCAGGTTGAAAAATAAAATAAATTATTGAATTTTATATCGAATTTTATACCGGAAATTAATTTATAATGACTTGTAAATATTCTGAAAAGCAGCCGCCCAAGCTTCCGCAGTAAGATCTAAATTAAAATACAGTGGACTGGAATAAAAGAATTAAAGTAGCAGAAATATCTAAGAGAAGTATCTCAGAATTGTACTTAAGTACTTTGTTATGTCTGATAAATGAAGTGTAAGAGTTTGCAACTGTGTTGTGGAAAAAATGTTTCAAACTTCGACTGAGTGCTGTCTCAAGGAAATGGAAATTGTGTGAGTGACCTCAGACTGTGGAATGACTCAGACACTCCGATGTGCCACTGGCTTGTAAGTCAGCTGAGAGGAGACTGGAAAGACGTCTGCAACAGAAAGGAACAATGCTGTTGTGATTTCTGCCCTTGGAATTGTTACAGCATTAAGCCGCAAACCTCTTACACTATGAGGTTGTTTCCATGGAGATGTTCCCGAGTATCCAGCTAAAGTTGGCAGTTATTACGTTGCTTCCTTTGCATGAGTGAACATCCCTTTAAATGTCCACTACCCATGAGACTTGAAGGGAGAAAGATACCCCCGCACCTCACTATCCAACAGGAAGGAAGAGGCCATTAACAATACAGATTAGCAACACCAGCACCATCCCACAATTCCTAGAAGAATTGCGTAAAGTCCTCCCTGCTTTCACACGAAAAGCCTCTCCAGCCTATGCACCAGTGAGCTAAAGCAAAGTATCGTTTACCTACACCAACTCTAATTGTGTTTGAAATGCATAGGTCACCACTTCTGTGTCTAGTTTGTTGATGTTTTGAGCTTGAGTGGGTAATTTTTTTTCACGCCATCAACAGCATCCCGATAACTGTCTGTGTGAGTGCTGCGTTTCCACCGAGGGTACAGAGGGTAATCTGTATTCTGTATGGAGGCAAGATTGCAGCTAAAAGGCTTTTTTTTTTTTTTTCAAATAATCATAGTCATCAAAAAAAAAGAAAAAAATAGGGAGTCTGCAGGCATTTCAGAAACTGCTTTATTTCTGTTAAGTCAACAACAGCTTGTTCATAAAAAAGATCATCATATATCTCTTGAGGCATTGTTTGTATAAAATGTCTTTGATGCACGTTAAGGAATTTCCACTGTACAAAAGAAGTTAATCCCTTGTAAAAACAATGTAAATTTAATAAAACACTGGCAAATTAACAAAAGATTCAACTCTATCATTCTTAAAGCACTTTTACATGCAGAGATTTTGCACATACTGTTTCTTTTAGAACATTTTGACAGTGCACAGGAAAAAGTGTATATTGAAATCATACTAAAAATTACACTGCACTCAAAATAAACAATCTCTGTACACACTGGGCGTGCAAAACTAAGGAAATACTCAATTCAACGAATAGCAATAATTTACTTGAAAATTAATTGATAAAAAAGAAAATCTACCCACACCTGAAATATCAAACTAAAGTGAACTCCAGAGGTATTTATGCTTGTAGCACATAGCGTTTAGGGTTCTTTAAAGGACCAGTTAGAAAGTTTGGAAAATTTACTCTCTCGACAAGAGAAAGAGACTATACCACTTACATCATTGTCTAAATGATGACTCCATAACCTACAGTTAGCTTAGCATTAGGACTGAAAACAGCTGCCGACTGGAAACAATTCAGATCTCATGATTTCCTCTGGGATTAATAAAATATCCTAATTTGTTCACAAAAGAGGGAAACGTTGTGTTTTACATGTGGCAGAATGAGTATCTCTTGGCCAAGAGCAGTAACTTTCTGATCTTATTTCTGATTGCCACACAATGTCATCTTTAAACTAAAGGTTTCTTATAGTTTCGTGATTTGATTTATTAAGTGAGCTTTGCAGATGGCAGGTGTATTTTTGTGTCTTCTATGTCTAATGCTAAGCTAAGCTAACCTTTTGGCTTAAATTCAAGCAACAACCTGGAAGTGCAAAAAACACAGATCACCTGAAGCTGGCTCCAAAAGTGAGTCAGTCCCCATAGACTCTTGTGTAAAAATACCCAGAGATGAAGTGAATGTTTATAGCCAGGTACAATACTTGTTTTGGGATTGTATGTATAATTAGCTTCAGTCATGGTTCAAAGTTAAGGTCATTTGAACTGTTACAAAAATGAAACCATCTGATCCAAGAAGAGTTGGCCAAAACTGAAACAAACAAATCTGTTTATGTCAGCTGATCTATTAGAATATAAGATCACCAAATGTTGCCATTAGTCTATATCTGCTGGGCACCAATGCAAACATGGACCTGCTGTTGCTGTTTTTTTTGGGTTTTTTTTACTGGAATTTCCTGGAATAGTTTCATCTTACCCATGGATGCAGCTTAGCTGAAAACTTAGCACTACACTCAGTGGCCTAAATATGGTCACTTCCTGTTCCAGAAATGCAAGCTGTCATGATTTTAGCTAAATTGGAGGCTTCAAAAATACAGAAATCACAAACCAATCAGTGATGTCATTCGTCTTTTATACACAGTCTGTGCTCCATGCTACATGCCCACTAAAAAGGTACAAGAGTGGCATCTATGATCTTGTCTCCTAACCAATGCAAATATGCAGATTTTCCAAAACGTCCTTTCACTGAACCTCACCATCAACATGATGTAGTTTAGTTTGGATGCACGGGTTACAGTATTCAGTTCATCATCAACATCAAAACAAACGCATAATCTGCAGCACATTCAATAATGCCATCCAGTGTCTCTGAAACATTGTGGTTTAGACACCGTCAACAAACAATAACTACATTCTGTACATTGTTTTCCCTGCTCTCAATCAAGTTCGAAATGAATCTAATGCAGCTTTTTACTGTTCAAAAATGGAATGCTGGTAAACAGCTAGAGGGGAAATGAGTCATCCAGTGTCACTCTATAAGCACACACACTGTTCAGCCACAACATTAAAACCACCAGCTCTGAGTAGGTTCCCCTCATGACACTCGGACACAGGCCACTGATAGGGGACCACACAGAATGTCTTGTGCTGTCTGGGACTGGGACATCGGGAGCAGATCCTTTGTCCCCTGAGGGTTTGGTGCATTTTGTGGAAGCATCATAGGACTGAAATCTGGGAAGTTTGGAGGCCAGGTCAATGCTTTGGGCTGTTTTGGATGCTTTCAAGTAGGTCTTGAGCAGTTTTTTGTGGTGTAGGAAAAGAGCCTGTTGCTACCAGCTGCTTTTCCCATGGGTAGCTGTGCTTGGTCTGCAGCAGCTTTAGCAGGTGTTTGTGGTTAAATTAACATCCACACGAAAGACCAAACTTCCCAGGACGATGCTGGATTATAATGAGATGATCAGTGTTCGTTTCTCCTGTGTGTGGTTTAAATGTTGTGGCTGATTAGTCTACAAATAAAATATAACATTACAACATTGATCATTCCTTGTTCACCACATTCGCTTTGTGTTAAGAAAAAAAAAGTATCTTTTCTAAAAAGAGAATTAAAATCTGTACCTGAAAATCATATATCCATTTTTTGCACGTTAGTACCCTTATTGACAGTCTATTGACAGAAATCCCAAACCTAAACTTCCTCGCAGCTTAACAACAAAATTAAAAGGACTGCTTGGAACTATAATCAACTTGCATCAGAAATATGCTTCCCATTGAAAATCTGATGGTCCTGCAATCTGTACCTTGCTGTGGGGTTTCCACTCTGCCACAAATGAAGCTATGTTTATAAATCACAGCCAAATCATAGAATTAGGGGGGTAATAATCTTACTGGGGGGGGTGCTCATAGGACGGGAACATTGACTTCCGTGCCTTTGGAGGCGGTGGAGGAGGCTTGCTCTCAATTTTCATCGGGAGTGGAGGCGAAAACTTCGGGGAAAAAGAGAAGAGTGCTCGTGTTAGGACTTCAAATAAAAATAAAAACAGAATATTTTAGCGTTTACATGACATTAAATATGTATTTGTAAGGGGGTGTGTGAGATTTTCTCTGAGCAGACATACCTCTGTAGAAAACCCGGAGTTGTCAATCTCATGCGGGTGTTTCTTTGGTGGCATAGGTGGAGGAGTCCCTGGAGTGTCAATGGTTCTGACATCATTGTCAGTGAGAAGTGATGAATAACCTATGACAGGAGAGAGGAAATAAAAGCTTTTCAGGCCACATGCATCAGTGAATACGAGGTGTGTGTGTGACCTGATTAGGGCTTCAGACCAGAATGTGCTTACACAACGGAGCCCTCCTGTTTCTGCGTGTGTAAGGCATAACTTTAAGAGAAAATAAAACGATGACATGCAGTGTTTGACTTTTTTTGGAGGTGGGGGGGGTAACATACTGGAGCTGCGTGGTGTTTGCGGTGTGTGTGGAGAGGCAGGTAGAGGGCTGAGCGGGTTAGACAAGCTGAGCTGAGATGAAACCCCCTGAAACAGGGAGAGGGTAAGCCGGCGATCTCCCAGCTGTAAACTCTTGGGCCTCTGCTGCTTCTCTGGAGGAGTCTAGAATGAAAGTGGAAAACACAACAATGCAAAACCATTTAAGCACAACGGGACTGCTCCCAATTCACAGTTAAAACACTTGACACAATAACAACACGGCCTTTTTAAGTACCTTTGTTTAGTGCATGTTACAGGGGAATAAGAATAACAGAAGAAATATGAAGTGTGTAAACAGTTCTTGGGCATAAGGCCTTACCTCATCTCCATCTGACTGCCTCTCAAGGAGGTTCTGGGATTTGCTCACACTCCACTCCTTTCTGTTCTTTCTAGCAATCCTATTGTCTTCATCGGAGCGGGACAGAACAGACGCCCTGCGATCTCTGGGACGGGACAACAAGGAACTGTTTGTGAATGAAGCAGATATAGAATCAGATGCATAGACGGTGCATTTTTTTTTTCCCAAACAAGGAAAACAAAAGTCTTTTTTTTAAAGTAAGCAATGTCTAGACAGGATGGAAAGGTAGATAAAATAAGCAGCACAAGGATGCTGGGACTAACTCTTGGGAGGAAAGGCAGGAGGGCCCGTCTGAGGAAGCAGAGCCGCTGGAGAGGCCCGAGGAGGCGTTGGAGATGGTTGAGATAGTGGACATGCGACGCAGGGTGGAGGGCAGGATGTAGGGCATCACCACCGAGCCCACGCGACTCTTCTTCTGCTCAGTGAGAGAGCAGGGCTGGGACACACAAATGGGATTAAGCGTCACTGGGGGGAGGAGAGGAGATCTTGGCAGGGGAGGAGCACAATGACAGGCAAAACACAGGTCGCAATAGATTGGTTAAAGGAAGATTTATGGTCCTGCACTAATATAATGTACACTCTGCTTTGAATGAGAACCATTTGATAGGAAGGCAAGAGGGCCAATAGCTTAAGTTGGCACCCTCTTACATTAAATTGAGTTTTTGAGCTGGCAACACACCAAAGTTATGACGCCATATTGCTTCTCCACTTTCTCCCGAAGGTCTTGGAAGCAAGTGACCAGGCGGTTGTGCAAGGGTTTCAGCTGCTCCGTTGTCCTCTCCTCGTGGACGCGAATTCCGTCTGCCAGGAGGGGGATCTGGAGGGGGGAGAGGAGTACCTAAGTGTTTTAGAAGGCTGCTATCATGGATACCGTGGCAATGACAAGCGAAGGATTTACCTGCAGGGCGATGAGGCGTTTAAGTTCCTCAATGCGTTGACGGTCCTCTGGGTGTGCTTGGATGTAGGCGTTTGTGAAGAAAGCCTGCAGAGAATGGAACCAGAATGAAAATTGGACAACTTGGGGTCTTTTTGTGTTGTTAAAGCCTTGTCACTTAAAATACAGCTACTGGCTACATTGAATAGAGCTCCAAAGAGTGGCAAAGAGGCCACAGTGGTATACTTATGAATACAATCAAGTAGCTCATAACAAGCAACAGGCCAGCCAGAAGTTTTGAGTGGGGGAGAAAAAAAAAGGATTTAGAAATTATAATTCACCATTATTGTTTGGAGTTGAATTAATTATGTTTTATTAGAGGGCTTTGGCAGTAGTTGGTCGATTGAATGCTTTATATTCTGGCTCAAAAAAAAAGTTAAGAGCTGTGCAAGCGACATGAAACCAATTCAGCAAACAATGCAGTCTGCAAGGAGAAGCAGTGAGACACTGTTCTACTATAGTTTAATAGATGTAAAGGGTGGCTTCTAGTGTGCACTGTACATATTCAATTTGAAAAAGAAAAAAAGGAGCCTTTTTTCCCATTTGTACAATTTACATTGCTGTTGTCGCAGTAAATGATCAATTCATACAGCCTGCCAAACACTTGGCATGTCCACATGTCCATATGCAGTATTTCTACACCACCACCTACACCAGAAATACAAAAAACGCAGGTGAATTCAAAAGATCATTTTTGGTATGAAGTTCTGTTCGCTGTCATCTGGGTCACGGATGACTTTGTTGTTCTTTGTTTGTTCCCATGGTGAAAATCTTCAAGAGTTCTTATGCGACTAAAGCCACAATGACAAAGCTTATTTCCATCTACTGACTTCTCATTTGATGATGTGATATCAGGAATGCTCAAAAACACACAGAAATAATTACCCTTTCGTGCAGAGATGAGCCTAACAATGAGAAGTATTGTAACAAGGTGAAATGCATCAAAATCCATGTTTTCTCAGAGGACAGTATGTTCTCTGTGATCTCTGTGTGCTCCATGAGCACTGCTGTTCCTTTAATTCAATCATCAGATTAGAGTTTGAATCTGTCCGTTACTTTAGTTAATGACCGTATAACTGCATTCACAGTACTGCACGAGCAGTGTTGGTCAAGTTACTTGAAAAAAGTAATCAGTAACTAATTACTGATTACTTCCCCAAAAAAGTAATCCCGTTACTTTACTGATTACTTATTTTCAAAAGTAATTAATTACTTAGTTACTTAGTTACTTTTTAAAATCACAATTTACAACCTGAAGAGGTGATAAAGCGATAGATCTTTCAGCCCAATTCTACTTTTTCTACATAATCCATCATACAAAATGTAATCAAATGGAAAAGTCTCTCTTTTTTAACTTGTTTTATCAGTTTTAATCTTTTAACTTTATGCATCAAACAAAAATTTAATTACATGCAACATTCTCTGACTGGAAGAAATTTGTTTAATATTTAAACCTATTTTCTGCACATTCCAGCACATAAAATAATTTTTGTGTGTTTACACTCACTCTTTCAAATAGATGCAAGTAAAACACAGCAGAAAATAAATAAAGTCAAAGACTAGCGGTCCTTTTGCTCTATTTTCACCTGTAAAGCGGGAGTGTGGTAGGCGGAGGTCAGTTGAAGAATCCGCGAGTTTCTCTGTGAGCTTCCCATTACGTCGTTGCGCACTCGATGCTTGCTTGGAAGTTTAGGGGTTTTTTTCGCTGTAAAAAGAAGTTTTCTTCCCACGCACGATGGACGCTAATGTTTTTGTCACTTTTTATGGAATCAAACTCAAAGTAAGGTCAGTACTTCCACGCTTTAAACGCTGCACGCTCATACTCTCTCCCACAATCGATATGTGATCCATTGTTGATCTGCACACAGCTGTTGTCACTAACGGCGCACTCGCTTACGTCACTGTCGTGAGACATTCTCGCAAAAAATCACAGTTTTAGTAACGCAGTAACGCAGCGTTCCTACGGGAAAGTAACGGTAATCTAATTACCGTTTTTGCAATAGTAATCCCTTACTTTACTCGTTACTTGAAAAAAGTAATCAGATTACAGTAACGCGTTACAAGTAATGCGTTACTGCCCATCTCTGTGCACGAGCTGTTCTTTGAAATCCATGCCAAAAGTTACTATCCCTATACACACTGGTATAATTGAAACAAAAATGAGTGAATGTGTGTTGAGGACGTCTTTGTCGGGAATCAGCATTTCACTGTGAAGCGTGAGATTTTTTTTTTAATCTGCTTGTTGTCCAGAAACCATTTTTGTTTGCTTTGAGAACTTCCACAAAGCTTCCAGCCTAATAACATGACCCAATTACAAAAAAAATCCCTTTTAAATTATTTGTCTGTTAAAAAAAAAAAAAAAGCAATCTGAAGAGAAAATGTCATATTAGTTTTTTTTTTTTAAATGACCTTTTCATAGTTGGAGAAGCCACCCATGACTGCGGGGTCAACTATGCCATTGAGCATCATGGACAGTGGGTTGACGGACAGTGAGCGATCACATGCTTGCTGTTGCACAAGGTTACTCAGCTTTTCGTTGGTTTTCTCCATGGTTTCTACGGCGTTTTTCAAAGGACTGATTTCCTCCTGCACATTAAAAAGACACACATTAAAAATAAAGTGTATTTTAGGACAGATTTTAGTGAACCAAACGATGCGACGTAAGAAAACACAGAGTGTGAGCATCAAGGCTTAGTCCAGTGTTCTTACCATTGAGACAGATTTGACTTCAAACCATTTGAGAATCCCTGGGAAGTGATAGGCTGTAATGTATGTTGTTCTCTCGATCCACATGGTCTATAGGGCAGAATAAATAACAATAAAATATAAAGGCTGACGTTTTCATGTCTTCATCAATCTTTGAGGTGCGGCATGTGCCTACACAGGGTTTTTTTCTGCCTTCTTTTAATTTATGAGTGTATGCTTACATATGAGTCATTGCTTTAAAGTAAATTTAAAAAGTCCTAACCGCAAATTCATTGTCTGGGTCCTTTTCACCTTTCCTGAAGGGCCTGGAATACTGGAATTGGTCCACTTCATTGGTTCTGTAATAGCTGGAAAAGAACAGGGAAGGACACCATTGAGTTAGCGCTTTGCCCAGGGAACCATAAATCCCAGGATAGCCACGGGAAAATAAATCAGCCTTTAAGTGTTCTGTTACGCACTTTAATATCTGCTCTGGAACCCCCTTGTCTTTAAACTGCTTCGGCAAAGTGAGAACAGGCTTGACAGTAAAGCACTGGATGTCTGAAGTTCAGCTAAGGATAAGACGAGGGACAATATGAAAAAGCAGAGACAACAAACACAAGTCAAACTCAGTATGGTTTTAAGAGTTTCCTTAATTGGCAAATAAAAGCAAGTGCCTTCTTATTTTTTAAAATTGTACTCCTGAGGTAAGAAAAGAACTCTCACAGTGCTGGTGCTAACATACTCTCTTAGCATGCTAATATGTGCTAACTAGCCATGGACCAAAGCTAAAGCTAAAGCTTTAATGAAGGTATCAGACATACACAATGGTTCTTACATCTGCATTGGTCTGTGAATCTTCAGCTAGACCTGCTTTGATCTTTTGGGGGGTTGGGGTTTTTTGTTACAGAAATACAGAATAGATACAGTGAGGCAAAAAATTGTTTGCACATTCACTCTCTTAGACAAGCTTTCGTAAAATAGTAAAATAGTTCTCCTTTTCTTTGGATTTTACTGCCTTTTGTTCTCTGTCAAAACGATCCCACACTGCTTCACTAATATTGGGATATTGAGGCTGGGACTCTGAGGAGGCCAATCTATGAAGATTTTTGCACTTACTTAATTGATAGTTTATTTTAGATCATTTCCATGCTAAAAAATGATGCCGTTCCTGTTCTGATGAAACTTTTCTGCATTCATAATTTCATCAATGTTAACTAGATCCTCACAACCAAGGGCTGAAATCAAGCCCCGCAATAATGGTTCATGAGTTAGGTGGCATTTTTTTTATGCCTAAATAATTCATAGGTTAAGTAGCTTAACTAGCATTCCTCTGAAAAGGGTCAGATACAAGAACTGGACTGTAATGGGTGAAAAAGCAGCCAATTTCCAAAGAAAAAACTTTGAAAGACATCTATAAGGCCTGCAGAACTATGGCTGAAGACCACATAAAAGAAAGGAAAAGAAAAGAGAAAAAGAAAATCACAAGCAAGTCTGGCTTCTTGGAAGCAAAATATGAAGAAATAAGGGGTGGGTCACAATACTCCATGTCCAAAAATGCTGACATATGATTTAAAAGCATTTTCTTATCATTAAAGGATACACTGTCCTGGGGAGTTGCTAATGTTTTCTTCGGGGGGTGCTGTGCTGGTCATCCGCACGGCATTTGGAAACCGAGAGAGCAGCTTTAAGCTGAAGTCCTCGAGCCACTCATACTCTTTGCCTCTGTAGATGAACATTTTATTCTGCAGCAGAAAGTGTAATTGTGTAACACATCAAATGAAAGTCAATAAGCAGCAAGAATTATGATCAACCTCATTTTCCATGATATACGAGAGGTGTGCATGTGTGATGCTGTATTTGTGCTGACATTCGCTCGTGTCATCAGAAAGCTAATAACCTTTATCGGCATTATTGCACATTGCCCCGAGACATTTTTCAAAAAGCCAGCTCACTGCATAAGCAACGGGTACATAAGGGTTTTTCCTAAGCCTCTATTTATTGAGATAGGTGTTCATTTTCTTACCCTGAGGAAGGACGGGAATCCAAGGCCATAATATCCAACAGCAAAATACTCGGGCTGCGGCCGCATCGCATGCATTATTTTCTCATAGAACTCAGCTTGCTTTTTCTGTAACACAAGCCAAACAAGATTGTAAATACAGTTCAAAGACAGTATTTTGAAATTAAACTAACAGCAGTTACAAAAATAAAACCATTTATAACAGTATTCAAAAAAAGAAATCACTGCAACAAAACTTTCATTATCTTTTACCTAATTTCAAGAAAAGACTTCTGAAGCACAAATATACAAAATGACTAACGCTGAGAGACTTTATAACTAGACTGCACATAATCAAATTAAACTCCACACTATCAGCAGACGCTGTCGGAGTGAAAATGAGCTCAGCAAAAGGTTACCGCACACACTCTCTTCTCTCCTTCCCAGAGAACCGGCTGCAGCCTCGAACGAGCTGGCACATAATTCTTGTCATCACGCTCATTTAAATTAGTATTAATGAGGCCATAAACAATGAGAGTCTGCACTTTATATCAGTTGTTTTCCCTATCTGTTTATGAAGGTGACTTTCTCTGAGGTTTCAGTAATCACAGTGCTTTATTTGCAGTACTCAATTCTAAAGCATCTCTTCTTACCAGTAGCTGGCTCAGCTCCATGAAGTCAAACATGTGGCTCTCGTGCATCTTGGCCAGCTGTTTGCCCAGCTCAATGGCCTTTTCCCACATCTGAGAAGACACATGCACCACTCGGTCATAAGAGGGACTACTGTAAACATAACACAAGGTATACTTCGCCATCTGGTTCCCCCTGCTGTTCTCGGTAAAAACCCCTACCTCACAGCTTCGGGGGATAACAGTTGATGCTTCATGCGCTAACTACTGAGAAGCCTAAACGCTGTCACAACTCAAGAGTCTTGTGGCTGGGTCTGTGTTTTTGTTGCTTTTGCAACTTCCTGAGAAGTTTGCCAATGTTGACTTACAGAACAGATATTCTCTGGAGTGGTTTAAGCCTCATGCTAAGACAACAGCTCACATGTAGAGCAGCTAATAATCACCTTGCCCTTGTCCAAGTAACATATAATATCCTGGAAGAGCCTCTCTTTCAGCTCCTGCTGGGTCCACACATGCTCCCCGTCTCCCCGAGGTATCAGATGAGCTGCGCAAGGTTTGTCGGACCACTGCGTTAAAGCAAATAACCATAAATAAGCATTCAGTTCACCATTTAGAAGCACACTTGAAAAAGATTAAACAGCTCAGACTTTAAAAAAAAGATCTCTCTGTCAAAAAAAAAAAAAAAAAAAAGGCTTTGATGTGTCAGAGACCTCCAGTAATTCGGCATGCAGCAGCAGAGTATAGGCTGCCTCTGTGTAGTTCTCACAGTCCAGGTGCAAATCTCGCAGCTTGTACAAGTACCTGTTACAAGAGCACAGCGGTTAGACACAGCTCGCCCATTAGCCTGCAAACCAATAGGCTTTACGTCTCAATCTGACACACCTAATGTAAATGTCCTCCCTCTTCTTCTCTTTGTAGAAATTCTGCAGGAAGGGAAAAAAAAAAAAAAAAAAAGAGGGAAAATTTGATGCTTTTTCTTTAAACATTTTCTTTCAAGCTATTTGCATAGGTGATTGCTTTATATTGCAAATAGCATTACACCTTTGGTTAATATAGGCAGAGGGCATACCAGCACATTGACGGTGCAGCTCATGCGGTGCTCGGGGCTCTCATCGTGTGTGATGGTGCGGTACGCCAGTAGATTCTCCAGCAGGCTGCTCAGCAGCAGAGCCAGCTCTTCTCCTGACTGGGACAGGTATCTGTGGCGTCTGCAGTGCTCCAATAATCTACACATACCCAACAAAACAAAAGTCATTTATAGACCACTCTTCAATTGTAAAGGTAAATTTCTAGTTCATCACTTTGCTAAAGCCCGACTTGCTTACAATTCTAACAGACTACCTCGCTCTTCTGGCTCCTTGAGAGCCGAATCAAAATACAATCAGAAAGGCCTTTGTATTATTTTTTGAAGCAATCCTATGCGAATCCCTTTTTGAGAAAGAATCAGTGCTTTTCATCAGTGCGGTGTACTCCTTAAACAGATTCGGGTAAAAGAAATCTTTGCTGTTTGATCTGCTCCTCTGGCTTACGTTTTCTCCAGCAGGACTTTGTACTGCTCATCCCCTCGGCCTCCCTCCACCTCTTGATCCAATTTTGTTATCAATTCATTTTCAAACTGCAAAGATGAAAAGAAAATTTAAAAAATAAATAAAGTAACCAAGGCCACCATCACACAAGCATCACAAATGTCATATTTAGCCAGGAGCAGCTTTCGCAGAATTCAAACAAAAACCACCAAAGTGGCGAACTTCTGAGGCAGATTTTCACCGTTTCAAACGTGTGTCCAGGGCTGAAGTTGTGCTCGCACTGCATCATATCAAAGAAGATTGGGATGGTGGCTTTCCTCAGTTCGGGCTCAGGCACTAATGTGACCTCCAGAATGGGTCCGACCATAGCTGGGATGAACTTCATTTTGTGGGGGCCTGAGGGACAACGAACATTATCACACAGAAACATCATAGTGTTATTTGAGGAGGCAATAAACCACATCTTCATTCTCAACAAAGAGAGGACAAATCTAATAATGTGGCAAACAAAACAACAACAAAATATGAAGCCGGACAATAAAAAAATATTGTCTTGTTATTCCCCTTGCATTACTTGCAGGGAATGAATACACAGTTCCACAAACTCTGTGATAACAGAAGCATTACCAGATGGTCCAGCACACTCACCGAGATTATACCACATATCTCTGATCTTAAATCCAATAGTCTTCCTCATGTCTCCGTATCTGCAGCAAAATTCAATCAAAGCGTTGTTAAAATATGCTCTACAACCACAACAAAAGTGGCATAAGAGGTGTGCAAATGGGAAATGATGACAAAATGCAGTCATTTGCATATGATTTAAATCTTATATTTAACTGCAGAAAGGAAAACAAAAAATAGAACAAATAATTATCAGACCACATCCTACCTCGTAGTACCATATCACCCATATAGAGCAGCTCACTTGCTTGCTAGAGTATTTAAAAGTAAAATGGGAGGCAGAGCCTTCAGCTTTCAGCCACCTCTTCAGCTTCCAGTTTGGATTCGGTAGATCATAAAGGGCCATCTGATTGCTGGGTCTGTATTACTGTATGGTCTGTACAATGTAAAGCACCTTTAGGCCACTGTTGCTATTATTTGCGCTATATCAATAAAATTGAATCAAAAACTCTCTTGTTCTTTTAGTTTGAGAAGCTGGCAGATAAGGACCTGTGAGGTATCTGTCAAACTCCTGTAGGTACTCTGTCTTCCCACTAAAACCAGTTTGTTTAAATGGAGTGGTACATACTGTTGAATTACCAGGATACCCTTTATTTCTTAGAACTTGAGAAGAACATTAGATTTCAATTTTTTTGGTCCATTTTAACACTATAATTTGACCCGCAGAGCCTGATTCTCCACCCGCTCCACTAACCAAATTTACCACTTCTTTAATCAATGCAACAGCGGACATAATAGGAATGGGGTTTTCAAATGATTAATCAGTCTTTTAATGTGATGAACTTGAGTTCGGTAGCACAATGTGCCACAGGAGAACAGAAGTAATGGTTGCTAACGAGGCCCAATGTATGCCTTTGTAGATACTCCATTAAAAAATTCATAAATGATTTATGATGAATTATTCCATTAATCATTATTTGCCATTTACAAGATTTCCAATCAATTTCAGGTTACATTAGAAGAAAACAAATGTGCTTTCAAAAATAAGGACTTTTCAAAACAAAAGTGATGCCAGTCTTTTTTTTCTTGTATTGTGTATTAAAAATAAAAATGAAAACACATTTATTCTTCAGCATTTAATATGCTTTTCTTCCATATTTAGCCAATTATAAAACGCACTCTATTTTTGTTTACATTCTACACAACGCACAATCTGTTTGTTATCTTTAATAACCTGTCTGATGAATAGTAAATGGTCTCACTTGTTCAGTATCTTGTTTCGTTTTTCTTGAGAGAAGGACTCCAGCTGCAGCGTCTTGTGAGTGAGAAACGCCACGGTCAAATGAAAGTAGTTATTCCACAGCTGCGAGGGGAAGCAGGGTTTTCAAATATTAATACCATAATTAACCGATTTCGAGTTTGTGTTTAATAAAGAATGTAACCTCTACTGAAGCAGGAGGAGGACGAGACTAACCTGGAGTTCAAAATGCGCCTTGTCCAGGAAAAACTTGTTAAGGACGTCTGAGTACAGGTTAATGGCCCTGAGGAAGACTCCCATCTGCACCAGGTTCATGACCATCCAGTCAGCGGGGAAGACATTTCCCATGAGGTCTTTAAACATGATGAATGTCTCCATGAGGAAGTCCTTGGGTCAAAAGTACAATAAAATCATTACTGCATGGGTTTACTCTCCAGCCCTTTAAAGAAATATAATAAAACCTGCCAAAAATTCACAGCACTGCAACTACACGTCAGTCAGGCATAATGGTCCCACGGCTTAATTAAGGCCCACGGACATCCTCATCATGCGTGCTTAATCCACTGCATGAAATGTCTAGAATCAATATTCTCTTAAGGAGCAGTAAGTGGCCTGGGTGGTTTAAAGCCCATTATTGATGAGATGCTTCAGGACAAGCTGTAGCCAAGAGGGGAGGAACCAAGACACTTACAATGATATCCTGTCTCGTCTTGAAGGTGCTGATGTAGTGGGAGTAATGCATGTCGTCCATTTGTTTGAGGATCGCCGTCATGCAGGCGAGATAGTGACCCTGCCACAAGAGAGAGACAGTCAAATATCTTTAAAGTAAAAAAAAAAAAGACACTTTCAGCACATATTTTACATATTCAGCTATATATATAGCCATTGTTCATGTCAGTGCCATTAATATTAAAACCAATGCTGACAATGTGGTTGTCAAGGACACATTTCAGCTGTAATATGAGTGTGTCTTACAATGAGAGGAGATGATCGGTCCATGCTGATGACAGTGCGATTAACCCTGCGAAGAAGCCTCTCCATTATCAGCTGAACATGCCCCCTGGTTGGACCCTGCGCAGACAGAACAGCTTCAGGCACCGTTACCAGCGACGTAGACGTGCTGTCACAGACTGACAGAATCCCTTTTTGTTAAACTGTTAACAGGGGCGCTTTCATTATTTTTGAAATACTCAGCTTTGACAGTATTTGTCCCCGTGGAGATGAATGAAATTCCCTTTGCGGTGTCCACAGTATTTAATTTTAAAATAGACACACACGCGCACATACACACATAAAATATAATAACTCAATCAATTAGTGGATTGATTCACTAATTCCAGTTGTCAAGCATTTCTGTATCAGAAACTGTCATGTCTGGATTTTAGTCATATTAGAGTAAAAATTCAAGAGAAAAATTGTGGTCGTCCACCCCCCCCATTTCTGACTAACAAGTAGTTGTGGCAACTAACTGCTCCTCAGGTGGTTGAGAGTGCAACAACCTCAACCTCTGTGTGACCTCTGGTTTCCTGGTGGAATCCGTCTCTAAACCATCACGGCCTGATTCGTGCTGACTGCAATCACTCTCAGACAAACTGGCGAAGGCTTGTAAATAATAGCAGACTGCTGCCGCACGTTCCAGCTAATCACAGTCATTCTGTTCCAATGAGTTCAGAGTTGGAACTCAACTCAACTGGTTGCCATCGGGTTGTATTCTGGTTATAATCCTTTATATAAGAGAGGCTACGTCATTTTGCAGTTGAATTGCTGTCCTGCAGCAATTATGTCCCTGTTTGTGGGGGAATGTCTGAAATCCTGTTACAAATCCACGTGGTTCTGGCTGGATTATGAATATGAATAGTTATTGTACATTTTGTGTACATGCAGAAGGCTCCAGATTTGTGATTTTTACCAGATTGCATGAAATTGACCACATTCAGTTGCAAACTAAATTAATCAGGATTAATTTATGCTTTCTGGCAATGGAAAGAAAACTTAGAAACAATTCAAAAATACAAACAAATGTGTACAACCTATAAGAGACTGCCAGCTCTAAGGTTTTTAGCGTTTTAATGGATTCAGCTCTAAATTTACTGACACCACGTTGTCAGCTTGGCTACATTTTTGACCACAAAGCTGAGTGTAAACTCAGCAGCAGTTTGCATATCACCAAGCTACACACGAAGCCTGCTCTCTCATCTAAACAGTAAAAAGATACTGCAGTGGGATTTGTTGAATTTATTGCTTTCTACTTTATTACTC
This sequence comes from Mchenga conophoros, assembly GCF_057382185.1. Lineage (NCBI taxonomy): Eukaryota > Metazoa > Chordata > Actinopteri > Cichliformes > Cichlidae > Mchenga > Mchenga conophoros. The sequence goes on from NC_140537.1 coordinate 11,959,478, forward strand.
TGTCATGCTTGTGCTGAATCATCCTTTGACATAGCTCTATTTTTGGAATTCGTGAATATGGGCAGGTCGCTGGTCTGTTGTGGTCTGCTGTTTTTCTTTAGGTATAAAATAAAAGGATGAAATAATTTAATGTGTATTTTTCATATTTATCAACGTTAGAAGGTAGGCTTCACACTAGTAAATGTAGGTTTGTGGATTATCCAGACAACCTATGTGGGAAGTGATGTGACTGCCATTTTTCTTCTCACTGGAGCATCAAAGAAGGCAATTCCATTCATCTCCGGTATAATAGGGTGGGGGGGGAGAGAGGAAAAGTCACTAGAGAGCAATATTTCAAAACCTAGGCAAGTAAAAGTCAAACTGGGATAACTAGATGTTCCACTTAACCATCCATCCATCCATTTTGAACAGCTTATCTTGGATAAGCACAACAGTGGCAGCAGGGTAAGCAGAGCAGCCAAGACATTCCTATCCTTAACTACATCCTCCAGCTTCTCCAGAGGATCGCAGACTCCTCCAGGTTAGATGAGATCTATAATCCCTCCAGCATGCTATGGGTCTGCCTAAGGCTTTTTTCTCCAGTTAAAAGTACTAAGATAAAATCTAAAAATAGGCTCAATTCAATCCAACTGGCTCCTTGTGATGGTAAAGAGTAGCAGTTTTTCTTTGTGATCCCCATGGATACCTAAGCTCTTTACGCTCTCTGTGGATAAATTGAATTTTGGCAGCTCGTATCGACCACCTCATTTCTGACGAGATAATTCCTACGGTAATTTGGACGTGAACCAGTAATTGCCTCACCACGTCTTTGCGGTCCAGGTTGTCCAGCACTGTGCTGAGCAGCTGGACGCAGGCCTCGTAGTCTGGTTTAGTCGAGTGGTCGTCCAGCTGCCCACTCAGCTGATCGGTAACAAGCGGCAGAAGCACATCTCGACACTCTGAGGGAACACGGCACATTTCCCGTTAATGGATCTAACCTAATAAACTTGTACGCAAGTGTAAAAGTTGTTTTTCCTCTTTCATCTCGTACGAAATGTCATCACAGGCTTTTTTTTTTGAGCCTCAAGGACTCCTACCTGGCTGCCTGAAAAGGTCACTCTCCACCATTTTACACATGCAACCAAGCTTCTGACGCACGAGCTGAGAGTCGGGAATGCTCTCGATGAACTTCGCGAGGAGAACGCTGAAAGAAAAAGAGGCAAAAGAGCAGCTGTGACAATTTTAATGCTATTCACATTTCACATCCAGTAATTATAGTCACAGAGGACTAATGAGCCGCACACACGACGGGTTGATTTTACTGCGGCAAGAATTGAGGAAAAACGCCTCCTTTGCTCAGAAGTAAATATGACAATTTGCACGTAGACAGGCAATTATCATTTCCCGCTGTGCAAACTCTCTGGAGAGTTACCTGAGCTCCACAGGATCAAACACAGTCTGGATGTCATTAATGATGCTGGGGAGGTATTTCAATATAGCCCCCTGAAAAAAAGAAAAGAATCAGGTCTCATCAGGCTGAAGACGATTTTTATTCTCTAGTCAAACAAGCTTTTTAACTGAGCTTGTTCCTCACCTCATCGAGCCCGCCAGCAAAGAGCTCACATTATTTTGCAGTTAATTTGTACAGCTTCCTCCATAACTTGTGTACAACAGTGTAACACATTTTTCACAGCTGGATTGCTGCAGTTATTGAACAGCAGCAGCAGAAAAACAGAGACCAAAAACCAAAATAATATCTTCATAAAGTCTGACCAGCTGCATTTTAGTTCCATTGTAAAGCTAGACAAATGGCTTTTTGGTTAAAAATAAATAAATAAATACAATTATAAAATGCTTCCACATGATATATTTAGTTCCTAAACACACAAACACCTTCAATGTACCTTTATCTTTACTCCCTCATCCAGCGGTCTGTCCATGAGAGAGTTGAAAGAGAGGAAGAGGGTGCGGATGGAGTTGAAGAAAGCGTCTCCGTCCTCGCTGTTCCCATAGAACCTGCAGTAAAAACACCACCATTAAAACACAAGAAGTCACCCTCCGAATGATGGAAATGCTGAGTGGATTCTTGTGTTGCAGTGCTTCTCACACCTGAGATAGAGGACTCGGGACTGTACAATAAACCTGAACAGGTACTTGAGAGCTTTGAGTGCAGCATAGAGTCTCTCAGTCAGGCCAGGCTCTTCAGCATGGCCCACATAGTAGTTAAGCACCCCGGTTAGCTTCCTGAGAAAGTGAATCAGTTAGACATTAAGGTCTAAGGGGGTAATTATGGTGTGGGAGGAGAAGAAGAGCTGAAAGAATTAAGAATAAACAGCACAAGCTATTAAAAGTATAAATATAGAACGGGGACTCACACGTAAGCCAAGGTGGCGCTGAAGTGCTTGTTGATGTAGGTTTCCAAGACGGGGTTAAAGTGCTGGAATTTGATGTCGCCAATAAGAGTAATTATAAATACCTGGATAAAAGCAAAAGGAACAAGGAGGAAATAAAACTAAAGTCTGTGCAGATTAAAACAGTTCATAAAGGTTATCATTTTATGTAAATGAAAAGTTGTTCACTCCTCTAACGTTATAGAAAGGCTGTATCAAGTAGGCGCTAATGCAAACAGAGCATCACACAGTCACTACTTCACACGAAGTGCCAGGTTTTGGTAAAAAAGTATTAGTTCAAACAATCGGAAAAACATCAAGAGGCAAATGCGCTCAAAGCTGCTATGAATGGCCATATTTCATAAAGTCTGCCATCACAGACAAGAGGGAGGCATGATATGATTTAAATATAGAGATGACAACACACATTTTCATACAGCGCGTCCTAGAAGGCATTCACAGCGTTCCACTTAGCTGTTTGCACGAGAAGTGCCAGATTCAGTTATGTTACAAACGGAAGAAAACAGAGAGACAAGAAAGTTTTAACCCCGATTACTCTGTCACCATCGCACAGCCTGGGTGTGAAAGTCAGATTGCTGCTTTCAGGAGTCATAGTAATAATAAACAGTGGGTTCTTGCCAACCTTGGCATAAAAAAAAGAAAGTGTGTGTGTGTTTGCGGGGGTAGGGATCAATCATCTCACAAGCAGTTCTGATGGACTACACTGGAGCATTAAACGTGTTCAAAAGCCAAAAACACTGGGTGGCTTTTAAGAAGCAGGCACAGGAACTGCATTTATCATCAAGGCTGGTGATCGCAGCAACTTTCGCACAATTTTTGTAAATTTCAGAATGAATTTAAATTTGGGAAGGAAAAAAAATTCTAAACTTGTGAAATCAGTTCAGTTTTATTATTATGACTCATTTTCATCCCTGTGAACTGATTCAGCCTGAGAGAACCCAAACTGAAACTCAACAGTAGGATTTAACACATACTGACACTGGCTGCTGTTGCATGTAAACTTTTTTTTTTTGTCAGCTGTCTTTGATGTGTTTTGATCAGCTGACTGAAAATGGGCATATATACTGTACAGTTTGTTCACTGCAACAACAACAGTGCCTGTCATTGGGTAGCCAGAGGACATTGACAGGAAGAGCTCAGCAAGACACTAATCAGGTTAAATCATTTACATTTGATTTGTTGTTTATACTGATGGGATTATGAAAAGGTTTGTTCCACACCCCTGCAATTAAGCAATGGGTTGATCCCAATTATGGAGTGTTTTAATTGTGTTTGGGCTTTTAAACTGATGAGAATCCTAATATTAGGCTATATGCAATTGTAGCTCCTGTGACTAACCAAGGCATTAAACACCGGAGTGTCAAAGGTGTCCTTTTCTGAGGTTTCCATCATGATGTTGAACAGGGCATCGAGAGTGTCCTGGAGGAACTGTGGATTAAACAAAAACCTGTTACAACAATGCCATTAAATACAGTGTTCTAAAACACTCTAGATAATTTTTGTGCATACTTTAACTATCTCGCTTCCTTCCACCTCCATGAGTCTTTGCAAAATCTGGTCAAGATCCTCAGTGTTAGACCTCCAGTTCAAAAGGCCGAGTAGATCCACTAAAGGAGAAAGGGGAGAAAACAAATGAACACACAAAAAGCAGCAGGAGCAACGTCTCCTCTGTTGCCACATCACTTAATGTAATCCACATTAAAAGGCAGAAATTTCAGCATTAATTGAATCAGAAATGCATCAGACAGCATCAACACATCAGCAAAATATTGGCAACACGGATCACTTTAATTAATTTCAAAGCCATCAGCAGGGAGGTCAAATGACAGTATGCTTAGCTATCCATCAACAAAGCTGTTTCATTTCTTAAAACACCACTTGTGACAGGACATCTTTTCATTATGACAGGCTGGAAGGGTGGCAGAAAAAATAAGAGATGAGCCAGATGGTACCATTCTGAGTGAGTTTAGTGGAGCAGGTGAGTGTGGAAAGCTGGAAGCTGTCCTTAGTCACAGGAATGACTCCTGAATGGTGGAACGGCTTTCCCGTTTGCTTCTCCTTCTCCTCCACTTCCGCCCAGGTTGCTGGCAAGGTGAGATAAACCTTAGCATCCTCTGCTTTTTTCACGTCAACCTAGGAAAAGTCAGAAACTAGGGAATGAATCATGAGGTTTCACTGATCAATGGAAATCTAATTTCATATTTATTGACTCTGGAGAGATTCATGAATAATCCATCTACCCATTGTCAGCTATTCAAGACAGGCTTTTTGCATAATTAGATAAAAGCAATAAACATTCTCTTGCTTATCTTAAAGCTCAATGAATTACCTTTAACACAGCATAAATATGTGAAAAGCATCCTGTCCTATACATCATTCCGCAACAATACCTTATAGACGATAAGATCGTGTCTGCCATCTCTCAGCGTGGTTCCGTCTCCTCTCATAAGCCGGACGAAGGCCATGCCAAAGGGCTTCTCTGACTTGTCCCTAGCTGAAGGGCACATAGGAGCATAAAGATGGGAACTCATCCAAGAACACTCACACTAGCTGTGTTTAACATGGTGGCAGCATTACACGTGGGTGTTTGTCATACAAATAAGGCACAGTCACTCACAGTCCTGGGAGGATCTGTGTCTAAACATCACCCTCAAGTGGCAGCGGCACACGTCTTCAATGGGAATCGTCACCTTGCAAGGACAAGGAAAAAAAAGGTACTGGAATTAGGAAATGTGCTAATACAGGATTATGCATATGGAACAAATGCAGTTGGGAGATTTACATATAGCGCATTCAACCAATGCAGTCCCAACAGATTATTGTATAAATTGAGCCACAGCAAATCCATTTTGAAAAGAAATCTCATTAGATAACATGACGGCACAGAGCTGCTCATGTGGGTGCTTGCTGTGAGCTTACCTTCGCTGTTTCATTCCAACAAGGCTGCTTCACCTGGTAGTAAATGACAGACTTGTACTCCGTTATGCCATCATAACCGGCTCCAGGGAATATGGCTTTCTAAAGACATTAAAGGAAGAGATTAGTTTACATGACAGGAACATCTTCAATGTTCTTTCTGCTGTTTTCAATTGTCTCTAACTTTTTTCTTTTTTGGTTAAAGTACAGCAAAGCACATAAATTGCTACATGTAATCAATACAGAGTTACAAAATGTCAGTTATCAGTTAGATAATGATGCAGCAATACGGATGGTCTCCCACCAAAGGATTTTAAGAAACAATTTAGCTTGAATAATTTGGTAGATCCCTCCTTCACATCATCCACTGCCGCTTATCTGAGTTTGGGTCATAGTTGAAGCCCCAACTTCCCTCACCCAAGCCACCTCTTCCAGCTCATCTCAAGGGACACAGAGTTGTTTCCAATCCAGCTGAGAGATATAATTTCTCTGTTGAGTCCTAGCTCTGCCCTGGGGCCTCCTCCTATTAGGACTTGCCCGAAACTAGTTGGTTTCCAAGAGGCATCCTAATCAGATGCCTAATCCACCTCAACTGGCTCCTTTCAATGTCAAGGAGCAGCAGTTCTACTCCAAGTCCCTCTCAAATGACTGAACTCTAACCCTATCACTTCAGGGAGAACCCTGCTACCCTTTGAAGCAAACTCATTTATCTGCAACCTAATTTTTTCAGTCACTACCCAGAGCTCATGACCAGAGGTGAGGGTAGCAACTTAGATTGGCCAATAAGTCGTCTGCTTTGCTTTAACAACAGATTATTACAATGTCTGCTTCACTGAGGACGTGGCGCCAATCTGTTTGTCAATCTCATGCTACACTCTCCCATCACTTTTGAACAAGACAGCAAGTGACTCAAATCCTCCATTTGGGGTAGTAATTCATCCTGGTCTAGGAGTGAGCACTCCACCCTATTTTGAGTGGCCTCAGACTTTGAAGGTGTTGATTCTCATTCCAACAGTCCCACACTTTGCTGCTAGTTATGAAGTTATCATGGATATCATTGGATTGGAAAGACAAGTCTCATTCTGGAGACACTCATATGGATCTTAAAAAGCTGCAGGTATTTATTAAACCAATGGGAAGAATTCTGCAAATAGCTGGAAGCAACAAAGCAAGCTTCAACTCCAAATTATGTTTTACAAAATCCACAATAGGGCATATTTATTGGTGAATCTCATCAATAATCTCTAACAGAGAGGTATGGGGCAACTTGAGTAAGTGAACTGTGCTTTCCAGTTTTTATAGACTAGTGTTTACTAAACAGAAAAAAAACAGAACTTCTGATTGTTGATAAGTGAAATAGAACACTTTTCTATCTTTAGGGCTGTCCACAACCACATGTATACTGTCACAATTATATGACTTATATAAAGATGCCATTCAGTAAGCTGCATTAAGATCAAATTAAATTACATTTTTTTTAAATGTCATTCACTGGTCTATTTTACCTCCATGGGATTGCCTTCATCATCGTGCACACTCAGTATGACCTCTACATTTTTGGGGGTCTTCTTTTTACCACGGTCAAATTCTCCTTGTAGCAAGGTTACATAAATATCATTCCTCACGTTTCCTGGATGAGGGATAACAGACGATCAGAAGGTTGTGTTGAGAAATTTTAAAAAAGCCCCTCACAGCTTCGTGAGCAATTAAAATGAGCATGACCGTCGTGAGAACTGCCCATCAACAAAGGCTTTAATTCACCAGGGAGGATGATTTCTGGAAAGCCCATTTTCCTGACGATAGCGGTGCTGCGGTCCACAAAGTGGGGGTAGTCCTTTCTGACTTGGGCAAGGTCCCCTGGGAGAAGCTTCATGGTCACAAACAGCCCTGCCAGCAAACATGTAAAGAAATTCAATGAGGCAGACTGCACCTTGCAGACCCCTCACACATCAATTATTTTCCTCAAAGCAAAAAAAAAGGTCAATTTAGAGCAACCCTCTAAAATCACAGGGGAACACACTGTCTGTGAGCACTTCATTTTACCCTGGCCTTTGTGATTGACCTCCCGCGTGGCAATGACTTTGTTGAAGACAGCTGTGAGGGGCTCATTCTCTCCTATGACTCGAGAAGGGATGCGCGGAGACATGATGAGCTGCCTCTGACGGATGTAGGTTTCCATAGCTATCCTAAGAAGGAAATATAGAGGTGACAATACAATGAAAGTAAAAAAAAAAAAAAGAATCAACTGCCAGCATCTTTGACAGGTGACAAACAAATGGACGGAAGAGCTGCGAAGGCACTGTGAGGCTTTCTGGAGTTTTTGACAACACGCACCATCTCTCCCAGATCCCTGCTGCTCTGCTCGAGTGACTACAGCAGAGAAAATCTGCTTAAAATACTAGCACTACTCTAACTTTTAATAAGACAAACACCAATGTGTATAAATTTGAAATCTCTTTATAGATTTCCAAAAAAAGAATCGATCAGTTTTGATCTTTAAAGTACTTTAAAGCCCTTGACCACATTTTTAGTTTACAGTTACACTACTATGGAAGTACTCAGCGAGGTTAGCCAAACATCTTTGTATCAGAAAACAGAATTACACAGTGCCGACGCTGTAATTACACAGAAGGGAATAATCACAAAACTCTATTGTAGTGGTTTAGTAACAAGGAACAAGGAAAGCAGAAACGTGTCAGCTAAGGTTTCACTGTCAGGTTTCTGTGTGCTGCAAAAGCATATATCACATTAAATCAATGAAATGTTGTGTTTTTACTCTTCTACAATGTTGGATTAGCTTTCAGTTCTCCAACACCATGCTATGGCTAGTCTGCTCTACCTGTGACTGCAGGTTAACACAGCAGATCGGGGTGTTAATCAAGGGCCAAAATAGGCCCAGCAAAAGGTCCCAGCTGGTCCACTGGATGGCTTTTTAAGGTGTAAAATTAGCAGAGAAAGAAAATCAATGGGTTTTTTTTGTTTTTTTGGAGGGGTTACTTTATTTTGCACCACAAAGCATGGTGTTACAGGCTGTTAAGGACGAGTCGCATCACGAGAGCTGTTGTCCAAACCATTAATTTAATCTGAGACAGAGGTCTGAATCATCATCACTTTTACAGCCTTCTTGCCGACAAAGACATCACCCAAGGCTTTTACATAATGATATTAGACTAAGACAGTTAAGCCGACACACTGTGCTGACAGCAAACTGAATGTAGAAAAACTGAGACGTGTTGTTGTAACTGCATTTTTCTTGCAGCATCTCATGCTGTTTTGTAAATGGAAAGTTTATTAAATATGAACGTTTATGTATCTATGAACGTTTTTTTTTTTTTTTATATGTTAGGTTATTATTTAGTTATTCTACTTCACCAGACCAGCTCAGATTAAACTGGGCAATGTGTGTCCCAAGATGTAAGGTGAACTCTAGAGTTTGCTACAGACAGCTTGCCAAAACTGGTGATCTCAATCGGTTCCATCTCACAGCCTTTCACCACGTTCAATGCTCAGGAGAAAAATGTAACAGTGTCTCGTTGTAGTTATTTATTTATTTATTTTTATCTTGTGTTCAATTAAAAATTTACTTACCCTGGTCTATTTATATTTACCTAATTGTTCATACAGTGCGAAAACATTTACTCTGTTAATGAAATGAAAAAAAAAATCATTAACCTGTCAAGGCTGGAAAGCTTAAAACGCTCAGCGGTGCAATCTTTCCTTTGTATATGTCCAAACAAAAACTAATATTTATCTGAAGGCTTGCATATTTCCTGTCAGATACAAAGCACATAGGGCCAAAGTCTTTCAAGATAAGAAGGATGCCACGAATTGAAAATTTAAATCAGTATTATTTTTTGGTCTCTACCTTCTCAAAAAGACAGAGTGATCTGTTCTAGAGTGAAAAGAAAAGAAAAACTGAGGTTAAAACTTGGTAAAATTTGTACAGAAGCCAGAAATGAGTCGAGATATTTTTGGCTCTCTTCCATCTACGATCCCTGTGAACATATGACTGTCATTGTTTATCTCCCCCCTCCCCCTCCAGTTTGTAGGTGCCCTAAAAACATGATCTTGAAGCTTCTCTTTCATTTAGAACTGCAAAAAGTGTTTTGTCCTTGAAATACAGTGTAGGAAAAGTCGAACTGCAGCCTTGGAAAAAGAAAAAAAAAGCAAACGTAATGGAACACAGTTGGCAGTAAGTATAACTCGAGAGCTATTCATGTTCTTATGAATTATTTGTGCTCAATTGAGTTGCGTTACAAAACAAGACCGAGCCTGTAAACAGCAAAAATATGACAACATTAGAGGACTCACTGCTGAAAGGGGATGAAATGCTGTTTGTCCTCGTCATCTATTTTGCCGTGGGCAATGTCTGTTATGTCCATAACTGCAATGACAAACACATTGACACATTCACAGTAAGGATGCAGACTGAAAAAGACGAGCTAATTAACTAGATTTGACAGCGTTTTCTAGTAAATGCCAAAACGACAGCAAAATGGGAATCACCTTTTTTCTGTTTTATTTTTTAAAGAGCTCGGAAAGTTAATTAACTTATAAGTCTGGAAAGTGTATTTTCCACGTCTGAAAAAGAAGCCGAGCCAGGTGTTGGATCTCGCTCACCTGTTGCCTGGCGCAGCAGAAAGCCAGCTTAGTAAGATATATTGAGCGGTCTTGATCTTGCCTTTGAATTGTTCATTTCACCCGGATCTTTTCCTAGAATGCTTTTTTTTTTTTAAACGCTTTTTCCCTGGCTAAGAATAATATGACTTCTGAGTTGAATGTTCATTCTGACTCCGGTTTCAGTCCATTTGCTGGAACACCAGAGGAAAACCATTTCCCATCAAATCCACTAATCATCTGGCCGAAAACAAAAAGACAGTTGCTAAACCAATTTTCCTCCGACTGCCTTGCCAAGGCAGAGTGAAGGCATTTTCTAGGTCAGGAAGCAGGTGTTCCCATTTCGTTTCGACACATGGATCTTTCATTTCTCCACCTCAACAAAACTATTCATGCATCTGTACCACGAGAGAGGGCTAGCTTTTTCTTTTTTTCCTTCTTAAATTGAACTTTTATACTGCTCTTACAAATATTAGGACATAAAAAAGTCCCTCACCGGCCACACCAAACGGTCTCCTAAGTCCGCCTGTTTGTTTCTTGCCCTCTTTCAGCTCCATGCTGCCCACTCTGATGATCTGGCACACCAGGAAGAGTCGCTGCCTCATCAAGTCAGTGCTGCTCAGGTCCTGGACACAGAAGACACACAAAAGATTATTTATTATGGCACTGCGAGAGATAAGGTGCATTAGGTACAAAAGGCAGTGACTCTACTTGCCAGTCATTGTGTACACACACAGGGCTGGAGCTGAGGACCAGATGGAAAATATTTCCATGATAAAGGAGTGGAGTAAAAGCTTTAAACACATCGCCTTCCCAGCATGTTTATATGCTTATTTTTCTCAAGGTTTTTACTTTTCAAAGGACCATCCACTTGTGTGCTTTGCTATAATCTTAAACTGTACACCTTGATTAATGTGGCTTTATCACACTCCAAACCACTAGCTCCTGATGGCACACATGGAGGTTAACACAGTGACTTGATTACAGAGCACCGCTTATTAACTTAAGCAGAAGCAACATAATGGAGGCGAATGCATTCAAATTTTCAATGATGTGCTGTGAGTGAGCCATTCAGTGAAACTTTTAGTAAATTAGGAGCAATCCAGACGCTAATTGTCTTCTTTGTCACAGACTTCAGGCGGCGCTTGGATTGTTTAAATCTGAAAGAGAGGGAACGCACTGTGGTGGGTAGGGATTTGGTTACCGTGAATAGCGCTGGCAGGTTGTTGAGTTTTTCAATTTCTTTAGGCATTCCCGTACTGGCCCAGCGCACCAGGAAGTTCTCACTGCAAGAATTTAAATAAAAGTCACAGTTAGAGACGGCGTTATCTGAAACCAAAGCCAGTGATGTAAAAGCAGCATTATTTTATGTCTCACCCAATAAAATCCAAAAGTTTCCAGAAAAAAATTTCAAGTGTCTGCATATTTTAAATGCCATAATTATAAGAGCCTAGATATCCCTGTAGGCCTTACCAAACATAGGAGGATGCAGCCATCCTAAAAGAATCATCACCAGCCGGTCATTATTGGTATTTCTGTCAGGACCATTTTAGTCAAAACAAGACTGATTCCATCTGCAGTAAATTATATTTGGCGGTACATCCCTGTTCTGGGACCTCCCCGAGAGCACACATCCCTGCATTTCCATGCACAAATATGGAAAAATGCAGGTTGGACAGCAGCGAGACACCCCCACAGAACAGAGCATCCCATAACAATGCACATGACATCAAAGCTGCATCTACACAGGAAGTGATTTGCAGCAACGTGGTGACCATAGAAAGCCAATGTCATTCAGGGTGGCTTTAAGCAATGCTGTCAACACGAAGCAGGTGGGTCATCTCCGTGGCAAGCCAGTGAAGTGAATACTAATAAGAATGCAGAATAACAGAATAGACCAGCATCACGGAACATGACATCCGAGCGGCATTGAGGAGAGTTAACACAAGGAAAGAGGCGGGACCAGACGGCATCACCGGCCGTCTGCTACGCTGCTGTGCTGACCAGCTAGCAGGTGTGTTCACTTACATCTTCAACGAGTCCCTGGCGAAGTCTGTGGTCCCCACATGCTTCAAAAGATCCACCATCATCCCTGTGCCCAAGAACAGCAAACCCTCATCCCTGAACGATTACCGGCCAGTTGCACTGACCTCGGTAGTAATGAAGGTGTTTGAGAGGCTGCTGAAGAACATCATCTCCTCCTCCATCCCAAACACCACAGATCCGATGCAGTTCGCCTACAGATCCAACAGATCCACAGAGGATGCCATCGCCCACGTCCTACACACCACTCTCAGCCACGTGGACAAGAAACAGGGTAACTATGTGCGAATGCTGTTTGTTGATTATAGTTCAGCGTTTAACACAATAGTGCCCTGCAGACTGTTCACAAAGCTGAGGGATCTGGGACTTAACAGCCGTCTGTGTGCATGGGTGTTGGACTTCCTCACTGGCAGAACTCAGGTGGTGAGGGTGGGTAGATGCGTCTCTAACAGCATCACCATCAACACAGGAGCACCTCAGGGATGTGTCCTCTCGCCACTGCTCTACTCCCTCTACACTTCAGACTAGACTATGTGGCCACCCATGGCTCCAACACCATTGTGAACTTTGCTGATGACACAGTGGTGTTGGGTGCCATCTCCAACAACGATGAGGCGGCCTACATGGATGAAGTGAAGAATCTGGCATCATGGTGCCAGGACAACCACCTCCAGCTGAACGTCAGCAAGACCAAGGAGCTGGTGGTGGACTTCAGAAGGGGTCAGCACAGAGACTACAAGCCCATTATCATCAATAGAGCTCCAGTGGAGAGGGTGCAGTCCTTCAAGTGTCTTGGTGTCCACATCTCCTCAGACCTGACATGGGCTGCCCACATTCAGGTCCAGGCTAGGCAGCGCCTGTATCACCTACGACAACTGAGGAAGTTCAGGGTCTCTCCAAAGATCCTCAGGATTTTCTATACAGGTGCTGTGGAGAGCATCCTCACACAGAACATGACATCGTGGTTTGGGAACAGCTGTGTGAAGGACCAAAAAGCTCTCCAGAGAGTGATCCGTACAGCAGAACACTGCTGCAGGATTGCTCTCCCCCCGCTTCAGGACACCTACACCAGGAGATGCCGGACTAGAGCAGCGCAGATACTGAAGGACCCGTCCCATCCTGGCAACAAACTGTTCCAACTTCTGCAATCTGGTAGAAGGTGAACCTTGAATACTGAAGAGTGATGCATGACAGGCTACATTTTAGGACTATCTAGGCAACCGGAATTTCAACTAGCAACCAACTGTGAAGTTCAATGCGATGCTTAACATTCAAATCACTCCGTGTGTGACGGCAGCTTCAGTGAGACAAAGCACGAGTAGCATGAAACGATGGAGGTGGGTTGTAAAGCAACTTGCAGAAACAGCAATAAGAGCTTGCAGGCCAGCAGCTTAAACAGCAAACCACGAATAATATCTGCCAGCCATCTGCTGATGTAGTGAGGCACTGAGGTCAGCTGGTCAGCCTGGGTTTTCTCGCCAAGTCTGACTTCTTTCAGCTTTAGCCCTGCCAGATCTAAAGCTATTTGTTGCACTTAAAATGTTCCATCTACAAGATCTCAACGTCTGAGCGTAAAGTGAAAACAGTGTCATTTCCACTCGTTGCGTTTGTACGTGGTGGGTCAGATATGAGCATCGGCAGTATGACTGTTTCGAGGTTTTGCACCACTAATTTGTCTAACATTCAGTTAGCAAAATGTTTACTTTTTAAAGGTTGCTTTAATCACTTCCATTATTTATGCGGGTATAATGTCTAACAGCAAATAGAGACGGTAGTTTTCTACACCAGCAAGCAGATGAATGCCTAACAACGATCAGCCTTGAGTGCTAATTTAAAGCAGAGCTGTGCTGAGTTATTTGACGATAATGCACAACCTCCAGCCATTATTACATTTGTTTTCCCCATTGCATTACATAAATAATTGCAATTCCTAATTTTTCACTTTAGCAGTTGTAGTATTGCGAGCCATTAATACTTCTTTAAAAGTTTTCTGATCAATTATATAAACATTGTGAACATTTCTATAGACTTTTAGAGGCATAGACGAGCGCAAACTATCGAACGGCAAACTTGTTTAGTTGTCGAGTTAAGAGAAAAAAACAAAAAACAAAAAAAACAAGCTAACCTGATGAATTCAGACTGATCCGGGTCATACAGAGACATTAGCAGCTCGGCATCTTCTCCAATGTTACACACAAAGTTTTTCAAGTTCATGAACAAGCTGTAGGTGTGCACTGTACTGAAAAGAGTCTGACGCCTCATTTCCAGGTTCTGTAGCCGTGTCTGGATGAAAACAAGGCCGGAAACAGTGAGTGGACAACAACATTAAATGAAACTGACAGCCAGTGATAGTATCAACAAATCGGAACTGTGCCTTCTCCTCTTGTATCCTGTCATCAACGCTGCGGGAGGCGGTCTCATGGGCCCGGAACAGGCTGACCGTACTAGTCCTGTCAGGATTCAGCATGTTTCCCGCTTCATCCCGCACCACCAGGTCCAGACCCAGAATCCTGAGCAAGCCAGAGGATCAACACAGCATCAAATAAGTTTACAGAAGCAATTTTAAAAGGCTCACCCATACAACCTGAGGAGATTTTACAACAATAATAGTTCCTAAAGGAAAAAAAAAAAAAAAAAAAGGATTCATACCGGTTTCCATAATCAATCTTTGCTGTGACTTTCTTTTTGAGCTCTACAAGGTCATCCTTGGGCAGCGTTCCTGACACTATCTGAGATCGATATTCGATGAGGCTGTAGGCCATCTGCTGCACAGTCCTGAACAAAATTGTCTTGTTCTCCTGCCAGTTAAACAGGTTTTATTATAAGTAATACCTTTCTTCAGAGGAATGAAGAGCAATGAAACTTTATAACAAAAGTGTGTCAAAGGAGTGAAAAACAGAGGTGCACGGAACTGTGTGTACAAAAGTCAAAGTGGCAGATAAAAGAAAAAAGTCTCCACATACCACATACAGCTTCTGCCATATCTGGGCCCATTCCCTCAGAGTAGCTCCGAGCTCTTGTACCAGGGGTAAATCGGCCGGAATAATTATTTCCTGCTGGCTACCAGCCACAAAAAGAGAATAGAAAGACATTGGAAAAGTGGCTCATCACTCATAGATCATGTCATATAATTTGGATAGATTCAAGTGCTTTTCTATACATGATAAATAGGTGGATGGTTTCCTTACACAGCCAAGAAAAGCATTACTGAGTCCTCACTTATGATAATTGTAAGTGCACTGCTATGTTGCTGGCAAAACACAAGGCTGGACAGCAAACCAAAAGCAGAGCAGATTATCATCAAAATGATCTGTTTACTGATATGTGATCTCACCCTATTCCCTCAACCGTAGCCTCCTTTAAGTGGATGTAGGAAGCAGGGAAAATGCCCTGAAGAAAAAGAAAAATTTCATAGTGATCAGTAAATTACACACACACATACACACCAAGACAATGATGATAATATAGCACTATTGCCCATACCTTTTGTGATTTCCTGCGTAGAGCATAGCCCCTATACCAGCCTAAGAAGACATAAATTACCCAACAAAAACGTTACACTGAGGGATAGAGCGAGATAGGAGTGATGTCAGGAGGACAATGTAATAGACTCATTTACATTACTATGCATAACACACTGAGTGCCAGTTAGTTCAACATCTCATTTAAGTTCCTGTGTCAGCTTGCTTTAGATTAGGGGAAAGAGGGATGTGTCGGGGCCTGCTGTGTGCTTATGCTTGCTCACCTTCAAATTTCTCAAGTATGTGCACCGTGTCCCCCACTTGTAGACACAGCTCCTGTTCGCCACTGGCATCATAATTGTAGATCACTGAAGGACAAAGCAGGACTGTCTCATAATGTGAATCTTACACACACACACACACACACACACAACAAAAACTGTTAACCAAAAAAAATAAAATAAAAAGGTTCGGGCAGACAGATTGATTGACGAGTTTTGTTCCTCCTCAAGGTCCGGTGAATTACTGCAAAAACCCCAAATCCCTTTTCAATCACTTATTGCACAGAGGAGCAAGTCTGTTTTAAAAGAAGTTCTGGATCAGAGGTTTGCAGTTTCTCACTGGAAAAAAGAAACCAATTCAACCTCCATGTCACAGAGCACGCACGCGCAGCAGAGAGGATCTTGATCTTTGATTTATTCCTCATCTTATTGCGTTTTCTAAAAGCAGGCAGTGTGTTTGTGCAGCACGCCTGTGTGACTCAAACCTCTAAAGCGTTTGTGCTATTTTTAATTGAATTGGATGCCTTCGGGCTGTGATTAACGTTCCAGTAAATAGACCGCGCCGGAGCAGGTAGTTGCAGTGTCAAACGTGAGGAGTACCGCTAAAAAAGCAATAGCATCAGACTCTCCCTATATCCGATAACATGCGTGCTGTGACCTTTGGTCGGCAGTTACACTTGCAGCCTGTGTTTCTGCCAAGTGACTCACCTGCAAGCGCTGCCCCTCCCTGTGCTCATTTTTAACCTTGCAGCTTTCCTGGAGGCAGCTCCTATCTTTTCCTTTTTAGCCGTTTACCAGGACAGACATTGGAGGGGTTAATACAAGAAAATGCTTGTGCGTAAAAACATATGTACACTCACTCATATACACACACATGCGCGCGCGCATAAAACTGCAAAAGAGAAACCTTGGCAAACACTACTGTAGCAAAGGTCTTATTCACGACTTGAGGGAGCTGCAATAACGCGCAGCCACTCATTCTCACAGTAAGATGGAGGAACTATGAGCAGAGCTCTGCCCTGACTTGCATGGTGATAATGCTTGTTGCTGGAGGCCAGATTTCACTGCACGCTCCAACTGGCTCAGCTTATCACACCTCAGTCTGAATACCAAAACTTGACAAATCACTGAATGTGACTGCTTTTCCTTCTCTTTGACTTCCTCCTCATCGGCTTTCCATAAAACACATTTTTGCTTGAGACTTTGTTTGCATTTCTGCGCAAAAAAAACTCCTGGAATATCACGTTGGCTTTTGACGGCTGTTTTGTTAGGAGCACCTGGACAGGTGTGAGGTTCTTCCTTGTGTCAACAAAATAGACAGCTAGTGCAACCTAATAATAGTTCAACTTTTCCTGCTTTTGAACATGAACATGAACAGAAGCGACAGATGTTGTTTTCCAATCCCAAATCTAAAAAAAAAAAAAAAAAGATGGTGTGCAAAATGTAAATAATAACAGATTCCAATGTTTTGTAGAGCTCAGAAACACAATTCTATTTACAACAGAACAAAGTCTCAAATGTTTAAAGTGAGAAAATGTATCACTGTAAGAAAAGAAGTTGGGATGCAGAAACAAAAGGATGAAGATGTAAGGGGAAGAAAAAAAATAGCTGCTAAAACTGCAGCTAAAGAGGTTAATGGGGAGAAATCTCTATGCGCAAGGACAATGGAAGTTAGTATTGCATGCCCATGCTCTTTGGGCCCTCAGGCAGCACTGCATTAAAAACAGACATGATTCTGTCATGCAAATCACTGCATGGGCTCAGGAATACTTCCACAAGTGGCATAGACAAATGCAGGGTAAAGCTCTATTGTGCAAAGAAGAAGCTGTATGTGAACATGATCCAGAAACACTGCTGTTTACTCTGAGCCAAGTTCATTTAAAATGGACAAACTGGAAAACTGTGGTGAGACTAATCCAAATTTGAAATTCTTCTTGTAAGTCCTCCCGACTAAAAAAAAAAAGAGAGGGACGATCTGTTGCTCAGCAAAAAAGCCTGTATCTCTGACGGTCTGGGGATCCATTAGTGTCTATGGAATTGGGAGCTTTGATTATGTCTTTTGAGCCTAGGGCTTCCATTTTTCAGCAAGACAATGCAAAAACCACATACTGCATCTATTACAATAGCATGACTTAATAATAGAAGAATCCGGTTGCTGAACTGGCCTGTCTGTCGCCGAAACCTTTCACCAACTGAAAACATTTGGCCCATCATGAAATGAGAAATGGGGGACTGCTGAGCAGCTATAATCCTGTCAGACAAGAACGGGACAACATTCCTCTCCCAAAAGTCCAATAAATGGTCTCCTCAGCGCCCAGATATTTTTGACTTTTGTTAATAGAAGAGGGGACGCTATACAGTAGTAAACATGGCCCCCCTGACCCAACTTTTTTGAGACATGTTGCTGTCATCAAATTCAAATGTAACTTATTTGTTTTTCCTGAAATGGTAGATTTTCTCATTTTAAACAACTGATGTGGTTTCTATGTTCGATTGCGAATAAAATGTGTGTTTATGAGATTTGCAAATCATTGCATTCACTTTTCATTTACAGTTTACACAGTCTGAACTTTTTTGGAATCGTCTTTGTATTTAAAAAGAAGTTACAGGCATACTATGAATCACCAGGAAATTAATTATATATGCAGCCAGAATATGTGCACTGAAGAAAATGACATCTGCCTCTAGTCAAGCCAAGAGTGACAATGGGCCATTCACCAACTTGACAGTGTCCGGGCCTGGCAAGAGCCACACTGTCTAAAGCAAAAGCATCAGTCTGGGCTCTGGCAGCAAAGCTAATCTGTGCCACTCTGAGGCACCCTGTCTTCCTCTTAAACTTCAAATGCTGAGCCTGTAGCTACTGTTGTAAAGTCCAATAAAGCTCTATCGGCACAAGTTCAAGTTAATGAGCATGCTAATGTTAAATCAGAGTCAGCCTGATTCCCCCTAAATGATTTACCATAGAGGTGCACTAGCCAACAATTAAAGAACACCCCAGTCGAAGAGTTTGGGCAGCCGCTGGCAGCTCATCAAAGTTAACACAATACAATGAGAATCTATTGTTCTTAGTGCTGACTGGGCATGAAAGGACCATTGCATGACCAAGATAAAACAACACAGCATTAAAAGAAAAGAAAAAAAAAACAGCTTTAAATGATGAAAGAATCAATTTCTGAAAGAAATCCTTGAAAATGTTACTATACAAATCCTCTGCATTCAATGTAGAAAAGCCTTCAGTGCAGTAAAAAAAAAATAACATAAAGTCCATAATGGGATAGAAATACTAAGTGCCACGCTGCACGGGGTTTGATGCACAGGCAGCATATTCATTTATACAAAATCAAATCACTTTTCAGATGCAACTACTAAAATATTATTATTTCCTCCTATAAACTACCACTCAGTGATGTATCACATCCAGTATCTCTTGTGGCATACAAATGTCATACACTACCAAAAGCAGGGACAGGTTCAGTTAGTATCTCTCCAAAAAGCCATTAGATAAGTAAGTCTATTAAGGTTTGCTTTTGAGCCAATTCTCCCCCGGCAGCATTTCTCAAAAGGTAAAGGCCTCACAAGAAAAGCCTCGAGCCTCCCATCTCCTTGTCTAGACAGCCAGAAATGATCTTAAAACTGTGCTCCAGCTAATAAGTCTTTTTATGTTATCCATAAATCAGAAAGTTAATTCTCAAGTTCAAAGCAAAAAGTGCAAAAAAGGATAAAATTAGAGCAGCTTGGGTTCATCTTTTTATTTGGGTAGGGAAAAAAAACCCTGCTGCAACATTAAACAGAAAAAGAAAATTAAAAAAACCTTAGAAGTACAGACTTCTTTCACCAGGTTGTAAAAGAAGAAGGAGATTCATCTGCTATTACGTTTTAAAAGCAAACAGGTATTGGTTCAGTCTGTCCGAACTGAGAACGAAGGCAGCACTTATCTCCAAATCACCGGCTGCAGTTAGGTTTGACATGGCAAGATTGGCAAACTGGGGGATGTAATGACTGTGATGTATTTACGCTGCAAAGCCAGTGGATTTTGTTAATAACAACCTCCACCCCCCAACCCCGCCCACCCCAGGCAAGCAGAGAGAACAAAAGTAAGCGGTTCATCATTTTAAAGAAAATGCTACATGCTATTTATTGCCTAATTTCATCAAGTGGAAGTTGTGGTGGCTAGAATGGCAGCTCTCTGAGGAAAACTTCAGGTAATAACAGGAGGCAGAAGTGTTGCTTGTAAGAAACTGTAAGACAGCTTTTACAATTATGACTCAATTATCACACAAGCCGCTTATTGTTACTCAGAAATGTTTATTGTTACTTCACTGGAACTGTCTCGACTTCCCTGCACTAAAGGGTGTTCATCAGCTTAAATTTGTATGTATGTGAACAAGCATAACTGTGACACAGCTATTTTCACAGTCATTGTGGGCCAACAAACTGCTTACACAAGACTGATTTGGACACCTGATGCACCCAGGGCACGTAAAACGATAGCGCACCACTCAGTTTATCGGGAGACATCACGGTTCTAATGAAACTAACTTTCACATTGTGCTTTTAAGAATTTTTAGATGGTCTATTACATTTTCTTGAAGAGTGTAAGCCCTTCTCAGACACACATTATTATTCAAGGCGATATTTTTAGGCCTCTTCAAACATTTCTGAAGGGGCCCTTTTAATGAGTACCGCCAGCGAGTAAGTGTTGTTATCAAATAATACTGTGAGCGTCGCAATGGACAGTTCTTAAAAGGGATAAGGTTCGATTTAGCACAGCCAGAAAATTCATGTTCTTATTCCAGACTAGTGGGAGAGGTCTGCTTTGACAAGGGTGGAGGCGCACTGATGGAGCGGTTTTGTTCTCCTCGTAGTGGTTCCTCTGTATGTATGCACGGCTAACAGGAGATACATCAGAATTTAATTGTGCAACATTTTGCAGAGGCAATAAAGGCATGCTATTCTAAATCTAAAGGAGCCTTGTGTAGACTGGCAACCAATCTACCTCCAAGCAGAGATGAGCTACAGCTTCAGAAGTCGAAGAAACTTCTTTCATGCTGCACACTATATTAGTGGATTTACCAGCCAGTGCTGATAAGACTTTGATGGATTTCATGGAAAATTCCATTATCAACATAGCTGCCTATATTCTTTAACTATGCATAGAGTAGGTATGGGGAAACAACAGATACACTCACAATACTTCACTCAAGATACAATATTATTGAGAATTTTTACCTTTTTCTTAACATTTTAACAGAATATTGCAAAGACATATGCAAATTAACAACTGCAAATTAAGCCCTCACGGTTAAACTTGGTTTTATCCAATAAGATAAAGTTATCTCACCCCAGTCTTTTTATTGTTGTAAAATGAGTCAAACGTGCCAACACTGTCACTAAAACCTGCCATAAATGTTGCCATAAGCTAGACTTCATAGACGTAAGGAGGCTAGTGTCCTATTTTCATTTGTGTGACTGAGCCATTAGCGTGCTCTGAATTAGGCGGTTGCTCTGTAAGTGTGTCCAGTGATAGATAATTTTTCACTTGAGTCAATTTAGTGTACGTCAGCTCCACTAACATTCTCTCAGTGTGGTGGTGCATTAGATGAGCCCTCTTGTTTGTAGTATTCCATGAGTATTTCCATTTACTTTATAAAACATAGATCTTTCGTGTCCCTGCATCGATAAAATATCTCCATGCAAACTATCACAGTACTACGCTGTACTGAACACACAGCATTTATACTGAAACAGGAAGAAAAAAATTATAATAGAGTCATTGTAACAACAGGGTCACTTCAAAAACTGGTCACAGTTTACAATAAAAAGGCAGGCACCAGCTGCGATGTGTCATTAGCATAAAAACAATGAAGTCAACGCTGCTCTACTGGATAAACTGTGTGAATTTCATTCGTAAAATACCCCAAGCATCTTCTCCTGCATTATATTTCCTTGTCGGCGCACATAATACACAGCATACACACCAACAGTGGCATATCTGAAGCAGGCCAATATTAGCCGGGAATTTAAATGTATTGGTCGTTCTGTATTCCGTACCTCCAGGTTTTTTTCTTCTTCCTCAGACGTGAAGTCCCGACTGATGCTGACTCAACTGACATCACCTGAGGTAATTTACCGGATTTTCCAGAGCTCCCTCTGGAGCCACACATGTGTCATCACTCCCCAAGACCTGGTGATTTCAATGCCTTTGAGCCTCCAGGGCAGCGTTTCTCTTCTGGATATAAAAAATATGAAGCTATCCTATTATGACAGTGTCACAAATTCACCATTACAGCTCTTAAGCTCCTTATTATTCACATTTCCCCATTAACTAGTGTGATATAACTGATATGATCAGAACCCTTACAATCTCTTCTTTCATCCAAAAAAGTGTAGTTGCCCGTATTTGAGCACAGCCTTGGTTAACTAATCGGATTAAAAATGTAAGCCCTTGTACGGGGGTCCGATGGCATTTTAAGGATTACGTACAACGTTAGTGACTCCTGCCTTGTTTCTGGGGCAAGAAAAATAATGTCAGGAGAATGGCACCATCTACACAATATATATATATATTCCTCGATATCAGCTGCTAAAACAAGGTCACATGCAAACCAAAAGGCAGAGTTTGTGTGCAGAGAAACACATGCGGCCTTAGAATTGTGGCTTAGAAATATTTTTAGTCACAACAGCAAATCGAGCACAGAACATTTTATTTAAAGCCAAAATAAAGTCATGGGCGGGGGATCCAGGTTAGAGAACACGGCCAAGGTATTTCAGTCCTAAGCTGTGATTCATCCAGAGAAGAAGAAAAAAAAGACACCAGATATATTCACTCTCATGTGTGTAGTACACCAGGAAGCGATATTGGTAAGTGTCTGTAGCTTAAACCAAAAGATCCAGCAGTGACTCAGGGAAGAAACCGATGACCAGACAACCTGTGTAGGCTATAAAATCTTTACAGTAAACATCAAAGGGATTCCTAACAGAGACAACAGTTGTGCTGATTTGCCTTGAGGGCGTGGATAACTGGTACCTGATAGCACGAGCATACGTGTATGCATTCATACATGCAAAGTAAACTGCAAGCTCACACACACACACACAGGTGGAAGGGCCACACCTTAGTTTAACAAACTTAAGTGTAAAATACAGTCGTGAGGACCACAAACATATGCTACGTGGTCATGGTCCACTGCATTGACACATTACAGTCTTATGTAAATGTAGCCAAATGCCACTTGTCCACAAAGTTCCTCTCGTGCCTATGCAAATAACATTCCTCCACTATCTCACATGAGGCATGCAGTCACAGCAGCGGATCCCATGTGGGGGCCCGACAGGAGTCCTTGAAGGAAAGGACCTTTCAGCAAAATGACGATTCATTCAAGTTCACCTTAACTACAGCACAGCTTCAGCTCGGCGGGATTATAAACTCAAGAATGGCTGATACGTTCACTGAACTCCCGGCTCTTCCCCCATTTCTCCTCGCACATTGTAGTAACTGAACTGTAAATAATTTCTCACTTAAAACCAAACTGCACAGAGGGACAAACGGGAGAACAAGCCCCCACAGGGAAGCTTGTGAAACCCAGTTGGGCAACAGTGTGGTAACAATCACTTCAGGTCACAAACAACAACAGCAACAAAGTCGCCAGTAACTTAAGTTTCCCAACTTCCCGACTCTTGTCCCTCTTGAAGTTGGTGGAGTTTCTGGGAGTTAACGCGGAGAGTTGTTCACTAGCAAAAGAAAATAATAAAGAGGGGTGGTGGGCACGTAGTTAAATACAAACACTTACCCACTCCGTACTTCTCTTTTTTAGTAGGAATCCAGCGGGTCATAGCTGAGGGGGAGGACGTGAAGTTGGGTGGATAAATAAATAAGTATATACACTTGCTAACCGAGGGCGGGCGGTGTACTCCTGCTCGTCCCGAGATCTACAGTTCCGCCATCATAACTTGTTCACGGGGAGGGGAGAGGAGGGCACAACACGGCCGAGAGAGGAGAGAGCGGGATAGGCGTGAACCATTCACTTGACGAGCTAACCCCCAACCCCCAGCGCAATACAACGCAGGGCAGTCCCACAATACACCGCAGGGACTTATTTCATCAAGGGGAGGTAGTTGTCCCAGGCAACCTTAGTCCCAGCAGCTATTTTGCTCTCGCCATCAGTCAATCGATAACTTTAACAGTTCCTCATAAATCCTCAAATGAGCTTCAAATTGAATTCGGGGAAATTAGAGAAGACTGAACTATCTCTCGCTTTGCTCCAGTGACTCCCGATAGTGTCGGTTTCAGGAGGCCACTGCCTCACAAGTTGACAATCTTACAGAGGAATAATTAATTGAAGACAGTTATAAATCACTGATGAGCAATAAATAAATGATAGCCAGGTTATTGTTTTTTAATTCAAAATGAGATTGAACTGCAGAGTCCCTGCTGCAGCTGGTGGTGCTCAGCACTGTGTGATACTGCAAATGTTGGTACCAGTATCGGTATACCAATACCGAGAATGATAGTTATACCTTAAAGGCAGCTTACATGAGGGAGATCACTGTGTCATGACTTATCATCCAATTACAAGTTCTTCACACATTTGAACAATTTTATTGATTACACTTTGCTTTTTATTTTCCACAACAATTAGCACAACAAAACACACCTTTCAAATGTTCATTTATTTTTGAAACTATGTTTTTTTGGAGACGTGGAATATAAATGAGCCTGTCTTTAAAGCACTTAGGGCCAAGTTCTGTTGTTTAAATGTGTTATAGGCTATAGACATTTTAATAGTATATTTAGCATATTTTTTCATTTTCAAAAAACAAATATTTATTTATCACAATCCTGTGGGCTGCATACTGACTTTGGGAAAGAAACAAAATATCGATCCTGTCATGCTAGTATCAATACCAATATCAGCGTTGGTATTGGTACTACTGATATTTGGATTGTTCGGCCCCTCTCTAGGTATGCTCTCATAGTCAAGACTATATCTGATTTAACTGTGTCCCATTCCATGCAAGCCACAAAATTAGGAGAAGCCTATGGAGGCAATGCCAGAAAACACAACTGCTGATTTGTCCATCAGTGAGATGAGACTTCACCCTTTCCCCTCCCTTTGCCTTCCCATCCCCTACCCACTGAAGTAATTTACAGCTGTTGGCTCTGAGATCTGGTAGCCCATTCAGCCTTTTGTTTGCCCGTCATATGTGTTTATTTTTCTGCTGCCACTGGTCAACCAAATGGTGCTGTCAGTAATGTTCAGCCGTGGTGCTTTTGTTGTACCAGGACAATTTCCATTATTCTGTCCCCCATCTATTGTGATGTGTCTCTTTTTTGAACACAGCTTGTAATGAATTATTACTAATGCAGAGCAGTCTGATTAGAAGCTGTTATTTAAAAAAGGGTGGTGGTGGTGTGGGGGACTATTAAACATATGGGAACTACAAAATAGCACTTTATAAGCCTATAGAGAAAACTGTAATTAATTAAAGCCGGAAAGCATTTCTGCTCTTAGTTGATAGGATTTTGAGTGACTGTGCATGTTTTCTTTCTGCTCTAAGTTTAACCAGTTTTACAGAGCTAAATGGTTTAAGTACACTGACTGAGGCCATCCAGAATACTGGGGACCAGGGATGTATTTTGTAACTGAATTTTCAAGGTTATGACTTGAGCCGTTACAGATGATTATTGTGACCTATTTCTGGCTGAGCCGTAGGTGCTCGCTGAGTTCATTGTAGGAGGGTGTTCGCATCTGCTCGTGCCCTTTTTGCCTCTGATTCTTCTTGTGCTTTGGGCAAAATCTCTCATATGAAATGTAAAGAGTTGCTTTTGGGAAGTTATAAAGAAAACACTCAAGCTTGCAAAAAGGAATGCAACAGTGCCATCACCTGACTGCTGTCTGCTATTGCAGTACTATAGATAAGCCTCATTCTTGAGTCACATTTATGGTCTGCCATGGTATTTTTTTAATATCTACTTCTGCTCTTCCTCCATAAGGAGAAATCATGAAATTTAGATGGGTGTCTGCGTGCACTGGTGTGTTAGTGTGTGTGTTTGAAAGAGAGAGAGCGCGAGAGACCGAGTTACAAGCTGACTGAACCCCAGAGTTCACCTGAAGTTTAATGCTCCATAAGCAATAGAAGGAGACAGGCTGTTCCTTACTAGAAACCCCTTTTGCCCTCATTGTCTCATTTAGATCAGGTCAGGCAGACGCCTGCGCTAGTCTTTGACTAGGTGCAGTATTTTGATAATAAAGCCTCCTTTTTCTGGAAATAAAACAGTTTATAATCCAGCCGTGTGCACATGTGCAAAGTAAATGGAAACAGGTTGCACAAGCAGCTCAGAGCCACAACAGCTGGGACATAAACACTGTTTGTTCTCAGCTTCCTACATGAAAGCAAAGAAGTTGTCCTGGTGATGAGGATGTGCTGCTGATATGGTAGATAAAAAAAAAATCAGAGCTAGCAGTAATGTTTTTGTCTTTATTGCGGGATACACTATCCGTTTACATTGCCTCGGGCTTTCTCAGTGTATCGTCGGACAGATGAATGTGCATCTAGTATGACAGACAGCTGAAATAATAATAAATAAGCTCTCAATCCAGCGTCCACCTTGTTATTTTCTGCTGCATTTGATGAGTTTTTTTCTGCAGGGAAAAGCTTGAACGCATATGCCCGTGTGTGTGCATTTTGTTTTGTTTTTTGCGGCATGCACAAAGATGAAGCACAATGGGCATCCATATGTATGAAGTGTTATAAAGCTTGACCTGAGTTGACTTTTCCTCAGCGTCGGGAATTACTAAACTCAGTGAATTCTGATTTTCTAGTATAATGTGAGGAAAGCACGGAGGCCTCAGAGACTTCTAAGTGGAAGGGATCTGAGCACAGAGTCGCACTGCCCCCTCTGAGGGAGGGCGGTTCAGTTCCTGAAACACAAGTCGACAAAAAAGGCTTAATGGATTTATAGGTCCACAGCCAGAACCACAAGATGCCAAAGGCAAATTGGGGTTGGGCATCCACCTGGCTGTCAGGCTGCAGATACAGGTAATTGCTCAGTCCAGCAGCTCTTTGAGGATAGGTCAATGCCCTGCCAGTGCATGACAACTCTACATCCTGGGGCACCGGCTCCTGTTGACTTTCTCTGTTGTTTCTTTTTCTGAGACATTTGTAGTTTTGAAAAAAAAAAAAAAGCTTCTGTTTCTCATGTTTGCTGCATGCTTTTGAAGCCTGCTGACGTGTCACCACATTTCCTGTGCAAAGATCCTAATTAGATAAACAGTGTTATTTCCACAGGACGATAAATGTAGCCCTCACATGACTTAAGGAAATATACAGTGTCAATATATGTGATCACACCCTCCACTTTCACAGGTATAGTCCAAGCAAGCTTCAGCACATTTGTATCCACATGCCTAACATCTCATTTTCAGGTTGTGATGCAAGAGAAGGGATGCACCCTGAGGCTTTCCCATTTGTCTCCATCTGACTCACTGAAGCATTCTTTGTAGCACTGAAAGTGGGTGCATGAGGCCATCTGAAAATTGAAGCTAAGCTGTATGTACACATGAGAATCTATTTATAGAACTGGAGTTTGCAACCTCTTTAAATGAAATGGTCTCTGCCTGCTGCCTTCCAGGCCAGCGTGAGGGCTCTTTTGACACAGGCTTTTTAATTAGACCATTCTCTCAGATCAGCAGAGGGAGCTGCAACTCTTATCCAGATTTCCGTGTTTAACATCCATCCAAAAAAAAGAGAAAAAGACAGACTGCAGTGCCACCACAATCACTGTCTGGACCAGAGCCTGGGAGCACATGCCCGCCCACCCACAATTTAAAACCCATAATCTGGACGACAAGTGCTGCTTTCAAGGTGAAAACACCATCTTTCCAAAGACATGGAAAGCATTCATTCCTGCAGTGTTTTTTAAAAAAAAAAGAGTTCATGCTCATGTTTTCTTATGCATGTACACCAGAGTGTATCAAAGTGCAGCTTTTTGTTTTAACAAAACAACTTAATTAATATTCCATAAAAGACCACAAAAGATTAGTAATGCTGGGATTCTGCTTTGTAGATTAGTGCTGTGCCAGACTGCACATTTTGGTCGTATCAGTCACCCTAGTATTGAGCCGATACCAATATCGGCATTGATATTGAAATTATCGATACTTTCATGATATTTGTAACAATCTACAAACCACTATTACTCCTGAGATTTTTACCCTTTGGAAATTATAATGATAGTGATCATAACAGAAGGTCTATATTCAATTTTTAATGTTGACTATGTCAAATGATCCAGGGTGTTTACACGGGAGTGGATGTATATCTATTGACTAGTAATTTCTTTCTAAATCTGACACAAAGTTGAATCAGTTAATTTCATCTACATCATAAAACAAGAGTTTACACTTACTGTACAATCCTGACACTTTTTTTAGCTTGGTTTTTGTCAATATCTCCTGCTGCACCTCCAGCTCTTTGTTTTCTCTCTCTCTCTCTCTCTCTCTTTTTTTTTTCATCAAAGGGATGTAACTCTTGGAGGTCTCCGGTGGGCCCCAGTGATAGGCCTCCCTGCCTCTAACATAGTGTTATGCCCAGAAGAGGAAGAGGGCCATAAGATTTATACACCAGTCCGTTCACAGCCCAAATGTGACAGATGAAACACGAGCTGAAAGTCAGTATCTGAGAGATGAAATGTGATAAAAAATAATACAGCCTTGCTTTGATATGCTGCATTTACAGGGGATCTGTGCCCCACTGTGCCCTGAGCTGCTTCACACAAGCTGTAGGCACATACATGCACAAAACCTTGCGAGGCTCCCTAGCTGTATGGAAGGCAAGTGGGAGAATACATCCTACTGGTGGTTTACTATTTCTGCTCCGAGGAGCCTTATACCCTTTTCAGCATTCTATGTGCAGCGTGGTTTGTGTGTTATAATCCACCCAGTGGTATGTAATTAGTGGTCTTTTAATCCAGTAAAAAAAACATTTGCTGTATTGCTCTGTCTGAGTGGTGAAAGGTGTGTGTAACACAAAGCCAAATTCACTCTAAAGTGGAATTTCTAATAATTAAACGGAGTGCTCCTCTGGACCGACTCTACTGTGGCAACCAAGAGCAACATAACGAGGAGGATGGCGGTGTGTGTAGCAACGAGTGAGGTAAATTGAGGACATGGGGGATGGCGAGAGAGTGGCAAAAGATACTGCACAGTGTTTAGGGCATTGCCTTTATACATGCGACACTGAGTAGGAAATCTGCTGAATGAATTAAAAGGGCCATTATGTGCTTAAAATTATATGATGCAGCACTTCTAACCATTTGTGTGTCCCATTTGTGTGTGTGTGTGTGTGTGTTTGGGGTTTACTTAAGTGATAAGAACTGCATCTCTGCAAATGCCTAAAGGAAGCCCTGAAATCCTCCACCTATTTGCTGGATAAAGACAGTCTGTCCTCTGTCAAGGTTTTAGTGCAGCAAGCTATTCCAATGCCCCCACCCCCCGAGTCCACACTCAATCTGTCTGTCTTTCTCCCTAATGAAATAATGAAATTGCTCTCTCTTTTTCCTCCACTCCTCGCTGTTCTGCATGAGCTGACACTTTGCCAGATTCTTTGGTGCAGCAGACTAGCTGAGTCATAAAGGTTTCAGGGCGCCCTGATTTATGGACAGTGATGTGGATGAGGGTGAGGCAGCAGGGAAAAAAACACCGGTGTCAGCTCGCTGATCAAACACAGATGGGACAGCGGACGACCTGCTGACTTAAAAAGCCTAAAACGCCAGCTTAACACAATTCGTTAACACCAGCCTTTGGTTTCACAAGTTACTGGAAATCTAAGGAGACTTTATTGGCTTTGTCATGTTGAAAAGCTAAAAGATTAATGCTTGCCCGATACACTGAAAATTTATTGTGTCGTGTGTTGTTTTTCATGCATTTTAATTGTGGACTGGTGTGTGTTCTTTTTCTTTTTTTTTTTTGCTGAATAAGACCTAAGATGATCCAGACTTGCTGACCGTGCTGGTTTGCTGCAGCCCTCCTCCTCTCAGTCAGTTGTGAGCTGATTTATCGTGGTGAACAGAAGCAAGGCCCTCTGGCTGCCATTTCTGTACTTTTCCATTAACCTCCATTAACATTCTAGTGCAATAGTAGCATTTTGCTTTAAGACTCTGAATGAAAGAAAAAGAAGCTCAGGGGCTAATTAGGAAGGAAAAATTTCCATCCTGACATGTGCAAGTGAGTCACAGGACTTGGACACTGAATATGATTTTCTTTTTATGCGTTTTATTTATGCTAAATGTGACTCGATTTAACACACCATTGCAAATTATTTTTGTATGGAAAAATGAAAATCCAGGAGATAGCTTCTGGTTAAGAAGGCTTCAAGGCTTTATTGGAGTTTAATGCAGCACACGATGGACTTGAAGGCTATTGCACATACAAGGCAGTTACATAAGCATATTTTGGTTAAGGTAAAGCACCAGCAAACATTTCTCCACCAAGCAGAATTCCTACTCCTGACACATCCTGTCTTTGTAAATACATTTTTTTTTTAATCTTTTGCAGAGTGTACCTGTGCATACATGCTTTCAGGTACAAGCTTTCACTCGTGTCGACCACACAGAGGTGAAGGTCACCAGCACTTTTTTAAGATATTTTCATTTGGTTTGAATGAGACATCAGAGCAAATAGGAGCACCAGAGGATTTGGAACATCCTTTTAGCTACAGGCTAGCACTTTGTTTTTAAAATGAGTAAAGTTAGACTTTTTTATCTGTTGTTTTCCTATTTTTCTCTTCAGCCTCTGCTTCCTCTTCTTTTACAGTTTCTTCCTCCTTCTCACCCTCTTCATCGCCCTCTGTTTCTTTCTGTTCGGCATCTTCCTCATCTTCAGGCTGGCCGTCCTCTCCTCCTTCCTCCTCATCTTCTTTTTCTCCATCCTCTGCTTCAGCCTCTTCACAATGAAAATGAGGTGAAGAAAGATAAAAGGTCACATTAGTTTCCCACTACATACACACAGGGACACGCACAGGGGCATACATGGAAATTTACCACACTAACCTTCTGCATCTGCCTCTTCCTCCTTCTCTCCCTCTTCTTCTTCTCCTTCCTTCTCTGCTGTCTCCTCCTCCTCTTCTTCCCCCCCTTCCTCCTGCTCTGCCTCTTCTTCCTCCTTTTCTTCTTCTTCAGCTTTCTCTTCCTCTTCCACCTGCTCTTCTTCCTCCTCTTCGGGAGGGCTAGCCTCTGCCTGCTGTGCTTGGCTTGCAGATATTGTCTCCTCTGTGGGCAGCGATGTAGTATACAGGCGGGAGCTCAGCAGGTATGGAGCTGCAGAGCTCAGCTGAGAATGCATGGAGATCTGCGTTCTTCCATAGGACGGAGCAGAAAACATGGCTTGGGAGTACCCAGTGACAGAAATCGGTCCTGCCACATTCAAACGATTCTCTTCTCCCTCAAGAAGCTTCCTGATAGGATAAAGCACACATTACAAGAAGATGAAATGCCTAATTACCCATTTTATTGTGTATTCCACAATTACCATCCAGTATATAAGACAGTGGGACACTATGTATAAGACACTTACCTGTATGCAGCAATTTCGATATCCAGTGCCATCTTCACATTCAGAAGGTCCTGGTAATCTTTCAAGTAGCGAGCCATGTCATTTTTGTTTGCCCTCAGCTCTTCTTCCAGTTCACATATTGTATCCTGTACAAAGAGAAATGTTATATGTACATAAGTTAAATATCTGCTCTGTGACTCCTCTGAGTAACAGAAAATAACAAAGGATCACTTCTTCTTTTTTTTTTTATCACAGGAAAGAGACAGAGGTCACTGCACTTCCTTTGTTTCTGTGCCTCACCTGCAGTGCAGCAATCTCACCACTCTGTTTCTCCTCCACTTCCTGTAGTTGGTTTTCCAGAGCTTGGTTCATCTCGCGGCAGGCATCAATCTCCAGCATTTTGGCTTTAAGCAACTGGCGGTACTCTCCAACTTCATCTTTGGCACTGCGTGCAGTCTCCGTGGTGCGAGTGGCGCCCACTGTCATGACATTCATCTTGTTGCAGAACCATTCTTCGGCTGACTGCAGGTTGCGCTGTGCCAGCTTCTCGTACTGCACTCGGATGTCACGGAGGGCAGCAGACAGGTCCGGTTTGGCAACCTCCATCTCCACTGACACCTCTGCGCTGTACTGGATTTGGGCCTGCAGCTCCGCAATCTCACTCTCACAGAGACGCTTCAGGAAGGTCAGCTCCTCCAGCAGGGTCTCGACTCGTTTCTCAAGCTCGGCCTGGCCCAGTGTGGCTTCATCTGCTCCCTTCCTGGCATCCATGAGCCTGCCCTCGGCCTCCTCTCTGCCAAGCACTTCCTCCTCATACTGTTTCTGCAGGTTCCTCAGCACATCCTCCATCTGATCCCTGTGGTCCTGGGCTGCTTGCTTCTCATGGCGGGCCTCTTCCACAGCTACGCGGAGCTGGCGGATCTCATGCTCATACAGGGCCCGAATGTTGGATGGCTCCGTCTGCCTTTGCCTAAGCAGCAGGAGCTCAGTCTCCAGCAACTTGTTCTGCTGCTCAAGTTCATGGACCCTCTCAATAAAGCTTGCAAAGCGGTCATTCAGGTCTTGCAGCTGAGCCTTCTCCTGGGTCCTTACTGCTTTGAACTCAGAGCTGACTTGGGCTGCTTGGTCAAGGCGTAGCTCAGGAGCAGGTGCAAGCACAGGAGCAGAAAGAATGGTGGAGTAGCTGGAAGTAGCTCGGGCGTATGCAGGATAACTTCTGCGTGAAGATGCATAGGAAGTTACTGGGGCAGAGTGGGTGGAGTAGACAGACCTAGCTGCTCCCCCTCCACCAGTCCCATATCCTCCGCTGCGCACAACTCCCCTCTTCTTGTAAGCAGAAGAAAAGTAAGGGTCAAAGCCTGCGGAAGCCATGACTAGTGAGACGGGCTGCTCTGTGTCTGTGAATGTTGCCGGGCCGACTGCACAGTGAATCTGCATCACTCTGACTTTTATAGGGCCAGTAATGACTGTGACGTAAGCTTTTTTTTTTTTTTTTTTTTTTTTTTTGTTGCAGGCATGCTGACAGAAAGAATTGATAATAGTGCCAGCCAGCCGGTCTCAGCCAAGGAAGAGATGGGGTGGGTGAGGATGAGTGTAGGGATGGAGAAGGCGGGGGAGAAGCAACGAAAGAGCAACAAGGGACTGCAACACACAGGGTCAGTGAGGACAAAGATGATATACTGTTACACCTAGAAGCTGCAGTTTTCTTGCAGTTCGTCATCAGAAACCCTGACAAAGACCTCATCTCTCTATCACATATCTGTGCAAACTACAGAAGAAAGGGGAAACCATCTTTTAGCCACTGCTTTGCATAATTTTATACAATTTGTCAGCAGTGTCTGAAAAGGTATCAGTGAAATTTCTATTATGATCCAACTATCACAGCAAACGTTTGCTAAGGTAATCAGCTCAGCATCTTGGGGTGCTGAAAAAAGGGTGAAACCCCCCCCCCCCCCCCCCACACACACACACACTGGATCTTCTCATGATTATAGATAAAAGTTTGCCCTCTAGTGGTTGATTGTTTCCCATGCATGTCACAATGTTGATCACAATGTTCAATTTCCAGAACTTCATTTAGACCCTGATCCACGCCTTTAAAAAAAAACACTCGAATGGTTCTTAGTACGTGAGGAAAGTTCCCATGATGGAAACAGGGTTATAAATATTTAAGCACTAATGTATAACAAACGTTCACGTTTACACCTTGTTATCTCCTGATTTAGGCTGCTGGGGGATTCCCATGATGCATTGAGTTTTTCCTTTCCAGTCACCTTTCTCACTCACTATGTGTTAATAGACCTCTCTGCATTGAATCATATCTGTTATTAACCTCTGTCTCTCTTCCACAGCATGTCTTTTATCCTGTCTTCCTTCTCTCACCCCAACCGGTCGCAGCAGATGGCCGCCCCTCCCTGAGCCTGGTTCTGCCGGAGGTTTCTTCCTGTTAAAAGGGAGTTTTTCCTTCCCACTGTCGCCAAAGTGCTTGCTCATAGGGGGTCATATGATTGTTGGGTTTTTCTCTGTATCTATGAAGCGCCTTGAGGCGACTTTTGTTGTGATTTGGCGCTATATAAATAAAATTGAATTGAATTGAATTGAATTGAATTGATTTAGCCAATATGAACTGTATATTTGGTGAATAAATATATATATTATAAATTAATTCAATAATACTCATCGACTGTATGTGGTTGGTGTTACATTCAAAATGAAGCGATATTTTTCATAAAACAACATGTCTCAGTTTCAACATTTTATATGTTATGCACATGTGCTGCTTATGCTGCAACATCCACGCTTTCCAGGAAACGGTTGCATTTTTATCTTGTAAATATGGGGAATTGGATTCTCAAGAACATATGCACGTCCATCCATGGGCAGTCAGCTTTATAGTGCACAGGCCGAACTACAGAACCGGTCTAAAGACGTACTTGGAAAAAAATATGAGATGGCTATGTATTTCACTACAAACTTTGCGTGTATTTCTGTTAGTTTTGCAGTTTACATACAGTTTTGGAGTGTCGCAAATCAAGAAAAAATATTTAATTAATAAATGTTGCCATTATTAATGCATTTAATAATGCATTAAATGCATGAATGGTGCATGAATGGTGCAGGAGAAACACAACATTTTGCTTAGACATTTTTTTGTCTGATTGTACACAGTTGTTTGAAGATTTAATAGCTTGGACTTTGATGAGAACAAGTAAACGTACAAACAAACAGGTACAAGGCTACTGGTTTTCTGCTCAAAGTATTTGTTGCAATAGGATGTTCCCAAATCCCTCGGTGTTATCTTTACCAAATCTGTGCACTTGCTTACCTATCTAACTGTGGACCATGACACTAGTACACACTAACGAATGGACCTCTGCGCAGACTTGACATACTACTGTTAGCCTAGCTTCTGATGAAGTTTTTTTAACTTTGGTCAAGAGGGGATAAGCATATCTCTGCATATTAAAAGTTCATATTCGTTTTTAGGAAGCTGGCACAGGTATTGTAACGAGCCACTCATGCACATCGTGCTGTTTAAATAGCCTGCTGCCCCAGTGAGGCTTTAAGACCGCAGAGGGGCTTTTTAATGGGCTACTTGCTGAGAAAACCGGTCTATTCAATTAGTGTGATTGATGATCAATGATAGTATAATTACCAGCAACAGGATAATTTCTTCCCATTTTAATTAACCACTAAAATATACGCACGACACTATTATAAAGATATAATGTTATTTCGCGGAGCATCCACATTTGGAAAATAAAGATATAACCAATAACAAGTGCGCATCCCTCTGACCGACCTGATTTTGCCCCAAACTTTAATTTGCAATTTTATATATAGAGGTTCCTGATTGGTCACCGATGTAGTTTAAAATAACACTATGCAAGAGTACGCATTTGGCAGGTTGGGTTTCTGTTGCACAGATTAGGATAATATACAATATTCTTTTTAATTCCAACAATTGGGCCACCTTAGTGTATTCCTTGGGTAAGGTGTAGCTATGTAATAAATGCTCTTTCAGTCGGCGTGCTCTTTTCCTTGTCGGAACTCAGGATATCCGACACTTCAAATGCCTTGTCGCGCTGCCCCTCCGGCAGGCGTACGGCGATGTAGTAATAAAGCGAACCCAGACGGTGTCACCCAATATCATACAGTATCGTTGGTCATAAGAGTACGCCCACTGGGTATTGACCAATCAGTGACCACGTTACTGATTGGCGGGTGGCAAATGTCATCCAGTGACGCAAACATTCTCAGGGTCTCATCCATATTTGACAACAACAAAGGATGATGTATAGGTTAAGTTTCTAAATTGCTTCGTAGCCGCGGAGTTTTCAGGGTTTGTTATGTTGCTCGAGTACCTGAAACTTTACAGGTGCAGTTTAATTGAGAATGAATGGTAAGTCGCTGAGCTCTGGAAGTGACGGTCGTCCGGCGGACCACAAGCTACAGTTAGCTCACAAACGTCTCTGCTAATTTCGGCTAGCTGGAGAAACTGTGAGCTACGTTTAGCATCTACTCTCCAGAGTTCTGTATATTTGCTAAGAGCGAAATGTCGTTTACAGAGAGCTAAGTTAACCAGATTTGGTTTTGAATGGCGTGTCGGTAATGTGAGCTAGTCGGTCCCAAGTGGTCGTAATCTCCTCTTTAAAGAGCAAATACGTGGCGTGATAGAAACGCCGGCTCGCATTGCTTTTCTGTGTTGTAGGTTGTGTACGCCCAAAGCTCTCACATACACTCAAATGAATAGATAACAGTAAATGGAAAAGACACAGAGGACATACTAAATGGCTTTGCAGTGTATTTTTTGTTTTTCTTGCATTCAACGAAATCTGCGAACCGTGAAGGCAGAAGAGCTGCTTTTCAAATATTAAAATGGTAAGACCTTGAATCACAGCGTCAGCTACATCCTCACTGTAACTGCGCACACTCCCTTGCCTAAGACAGATTACTGCATGGTAAAGCGTTTTCTCTCTGCCCTTTTACACAGATTCGCATAGCAGCACTAAATGCTGCTTCGGCAGCTGCAGACGAGTCTCAAGATCCCCTGAGAAACAGCAAGAGTCAGACAAAAGAGGCTCAAGTAGGCTACATACTATATGCTGATGAATAAGCAATATTAGTTCTATCTGCTGATGCAGTCGTTCATCTCTGTACATCCCATTAAGTCAGTTGTATTCCCCCGTTTGTTTCTGTCAATAGGAAGCAGAGGCATTCGCTTTATATCACAAAGCTTTGGATCTGCAGAAACATGATAAATTTGAGGAGTCCGCCAAGGCCTACCATGAGCTTCTCAAAACTCCACTGCTCAAAGAGGTAAACACACAAACACAAACTAATAATATGGTTGCACAGAACAGCCCATCTATCCATTCTTTTACACTTTTCAGGGTTGTGGGGGTGGGTGGGCTATCCCGGCTATCCCAGGGCGAGAGTCAGGGTAAACCCTGAACAGGTCAGCAATCTATCGCAGGGCTAACACATTGAGACGGTCTCTGGCAGGAAGCCGGAGTACCTGGAGAGAACCCACAAAAACATGGGGAGAACATGCAAACGCAACACAGCTTTCCCCCAATCAGATGGTGGATTCGTAATTAGGACGTAGTAGCTGTGAGGCAACAGTGCTAACAACTGTGGCGCTCCTTAAATTAAAGCTGTTCTAAAATTAGCGCATTACCTATAGAGGTCATTTATTTTTTTCTATAATTCCACCATCCAGTCAACAGTGCGCCGGTATTTTCATCACTGACAGCCATCTCACCCAAGATCCTTGTCTGTTTCCATTCTGTCAGTCTCCATGACTGATTGAATGTGGTGAAACCGGCATCAGTGGATGTGTGCACGCACAGAAGTCCATCGCTTGGTCAAGGATGACCACGGGAGACATAAAGAATGAAGCAGACGCTGCCTCACTTGCTCCGTTGGCTCTCTACGCTGTGATGTTTCTCTTTAAAGAGCTGGAGAAAATCAATTTATCAGCAGCGCAGACCTTAACAACAGCTTTTATAAAGGCAGCGAAGGAGACCCCGAACCTACCCAGGATGCTGTTATCAAAATGTTGGAAAAGAAAAACTTAAAAATGAACTATTAAGAGGCTATAATTTGCATGGCTGCAGATGATGGAGGAGTTGATAATTGACAGGAAAGTGCCAAAATTCCAGGAGCTGAATGAAAGGGCTCAAGCTCTGAAACTCATCCTAAGCACCCTACCTGATGAGCTCATCCTGCATCCCATGTTTGTGAATTGCAATGAGACCAGTGCAGTGCATTTAGCATTCAAACTGAAACGCCACACGTAGCCAGCTTGGAGGCTCATTTGATCATGAGGACTAAAGTGGTGATCTGTGATATTTAAAGTTTCACACATTGTTGCAGATTTTCTTCCATTTGTGTTTCTCAGGACATACATTTTCATACTTTGTGTCATTATGAACATATCATGTTAACCATTTTCTGTGTAGAATTCAGTTTCACTGCGTAAATAAAATTGGCCATGTTGACATTATTTACCTTGCTTGATCTTATCAAGACCCCATGGGTTTGGTGTTGAATCTAATGTATCCTCTTAATATTTCAGGCCATGCCCTCTGATGATCAGAGAGTGGGCCTCAAGCACCCCGGATTGATGCTGAAATATTCAACTTTTAAAAATCTGGCTAGTATGGCTGCGTTACGGGATGACCTGGAGACCGCTATGGAGTTTTACTTAGAGGTAATGTGTCACTTTAACTTGATTAAATTCAATGACCGAATGAATAACGCTGGCAGGTGTTCTTACTATAAATTCTGCTCTGCTCTGTTCTCAGGCTGTCATGTTGGATTCCACTGATGTGAACATGTGGTACAAAATTGGTCAGGTGGCTGTGCGACTGGTGCGCATTCCTCTGGCTCGTCATGCATTCCAGGAAGGATTGCACTGTAACCCTGACCACTGGCCCTGCCTGGACAACCTCATAACTATACTCTATACACTCAGTGACTACAGCTGTATGTAACATGTCATCATAAGCTTTTCACGGTCAGGTTAAGAGCTCATGTATGGGGGGGAAAGTAGCTAACATTTCTCTATGTATTTCCAGGCTGTTTGTACTTCATTTCCAAAGCCCTAGAGAAGGACCATTGTTACACCAAAGGTCTGGTGTTGAAGGAAAAAATATTTGAGGAACAACCTTGTCTGAAGAGGGATACGATGCAGATGTTCATGAAATGGTAAAGGCAACTTTCTTTTAAGTTCTTAATCTGTTTACGAGTTGCACCATACTTTTCCATGACTGAACAAACTTGTCTCCGTCTTTTTTTTTTTTTTTTTTTTTTACTTTTCTCAGTGATATTTCTATTCACTATGTGGAAGTAGAAGAAGAGGAACGCAAATCCATTATGGAAGAGGCACTAGAGATAAGGAGGCGCAGGCAGGCTCTCTCTCTTTCTGAACCAAAACCTGACCTTGTACTCATTCAGCCCATCCACAGCTTCTCGTGAGTGCTCTGCTGTTGTTGCTGTCTGCGTCATTTCATCACACAGTCAGCATTTAACCATAGATTATTTGTTTTAATGAGAACAGATTATTGTTAATTATTACAATGCTATGGTTTACATCAGCAGAAAATGCAGAATCTGTTAGATTTGTATTGTTTATTGTCATTTATGCTTAGAAAAATTAGTCATATATGCTTAGAAGTATATAATCATTTGTAGATTGAAAGAATGTCTCATCCTAGGAGGTCTGTAACAACTCTGTAGCATGAAGAGGGGGGTGCGTTCACTCCTCTACAGAGTGTTCTGGCATAGATCACACACCTCCTAGGAGAGGTCATATCTTCTCTTGGTGATATATGGTATAGCAAACACACGTATATCTGTTTGAGTGTAAGAGCCTTTTGTTTAGATGGACCGCTAGACTCCTGGCACCAGCTTTGGGGAGTCGCATCTTGACCCCACACACGCACACACACATACTTATGCAACGCACAGGCAAGGTACTCTTTGTGTGTATGTAGACGTCTTATGTTAATGAACCTATGTATATTCATGTGAGCTCAATAAAAGAACAATGTTATGGGGGAGCGGACGAGAGCGACTGGGGTCAAGCGAAGGAACGGCGCTTGTTGTGGTTCTCTCCCTCATGCATGAGTAACACAAAGAATTTTGCCTACTTGTGTCTTGCTTTTGCTGTGTAGTAAATTGTCCTTAACGTTCCAGCGAATAGGTTTATGCTACAAACCTATCACCGGACCAAATTTTTTGCTATATCTTCTGTATTTATTGCAGATGGAAACATCTGGGTGAAAGTCTCCTTGCAATGTACAGACATCAGACCACGTGTGAGCTACCACGCCCAAGTCTTGGCCGCAGAATTGACTTGTCAGAGTACCGTGACCCAAACGTCCTCCAGAACATCCCCCAGCCAAGCAGCCCTGTCAGTATGGGCCAGACCACAGTGCTAAGCAGCAGCCCCAGTTCATCCCTGCCTCCAGTGGTCTTCACTGAGCCAGCAGTGATGGCTCAATCTGGCAATCAACCTCAAATTGCCACCAGTCAGTCCACTGTAGAGGTCAACACCTTTGTTCCACCTGTTGGTCAGTGCTGTTTGTCTTGCCTCTCAATGTGATTATTTGTATCAATTAAAAGTATTATTGTTGTTGTTATTGTAGCCATTTAAATGTTCTCAAATCTTCACAGCTACAGCAATGGAAGTGTCGCTCACAGATAAGGTGAAGAAAGCGCCGAAACGGAAACGCGTGGTAGAAGATAGCGGGGAAACGGCAAAGCGGCGCTCTGCACGTGTTCGAAACACTAAATGCAAGAAGGAGGAGAAGATTGATTTTCAGGAACTGCTTTTTAAATACCTACCTTCTAGGTAGCCGCTCTTTACTGAACCTTATGTAGAATGCGTAAATCTTACAGGTCTATTATAGTTTTGTTGATGTAAAAGTATTTTTCTGGTTTCTCTTAGGCTAAAGAAATTTGATCCTGATAATGACGATGAGAGCCTCAGTAATCTCGAGACACAGTGTGATGGCAAGGATGACATACAGCCTCTGCATGGGAGTTGCTTACCTGTGGACTCAGTTGAATACATGAAGTCTGGTATGTGGTGCATCCTAAATGTGTATTCACAATATCATATCTCATTTTGGTGTTTCCATCATATTAACACACTGTCCACTCCTTCCTCCAGAACAACAAGATGTCCACAACTTCCTACTTGACAATATGGCCAATGGTGGTATACTGGACCTGATGATGCGCTATCTGAAAGCAGTGGGTCAGAAATTCATGGAGGAGTGGCCCTGGGGCTTGACTGCTGTGGTCTTGGAGGTCTATCAGACCTGGAGGAAGCACAGTAACGGTCTTCCTAATCCTCTCCTTCGGGACTGCAGCAACCAACATATCCGGGTAAATGAAAGTTGGTTAATTTTATGGTTGCTTGAATGTCTTTTATCATCATGCTTATGGCTTAACATTAATTTACTTTAAGCCCTTTAAGGCTTTTCTCTAAGGATCTAGTTTTGTTTTTTTGTTTTTTTAACGTATGCAGGGGATGTTGACAATGAGCTTGGCCTGTATGGAACTGCAGTTGGAGCAATGGTTACACAGCAAAGGGAAGGCTGGTAAGTCTGAGTGAGCTTCATAATTTTTCTCATAGCCTAGTAGATTTTGAAAAGATCAATTTGGACAAATAACACTACTGAGCAAAGCATTCAAGAGCCTGAATGTGAGAAATGTGTTGCCATTTATCTAGCATTTTAAATTTGGCTTAATGATCTAAAAGGTGTTGGAGTCACTGTTGAAGTTGAACATGATGATATGTAGTATTTGTTTTACAATGGAAATTCATTGTTTATTTTTGGCTTGCATTCATATTTTAATTCCTTATCCAGTTACTCCTAGAAGAAGCAGCTGTGGCTCTGGAAACAATACCACTGACTCAGAATTTCCTGGGCAGCACTTCCAGGGTGATTTATTACTTCTCGCTCTTGGTGCATCTCAAAGAGATCTGTTTGAGGATGACTGGCTGGATGTCATGGTGCGAGTATACTGGCTAAAGGCACGATTCCTGGCCCTGCAGGTAAAGTTTATATGTCTATTTATATTTTACTTGATTATTATTGAGTTATTTTTTTCACTCAGTAACAGTGCATTTCTTGTTTTGACAGGGGGACATGGAATTGGCTCTGGAGAGCTATGATGTCTGTGTAGGCCTTTTGCAGAGCAAATCAAAGAGCCCAGATGGGAAACAGTACACAATCAACCTGCCTAACCTTCGTGTAGATGCAGCAATCTCTGTAGAGGAGGTTTGTGTGCTGGCCAGTATATATATTTTCTCTTTTATTAATATATTTCCCATTTCTCTCTTATGGGGTTTATCAGAATCAAAATACTTAATTATGTAATATATAAATGTATGTATATATGGCGTATGTAAAAGAGAGAGGGGAATTTTTAAGCATTCATTTCTTTCATAGCAATTTAAGCTTGAAAATATCGAAGTGCTTATTTTGTAGATGTTTTGACTGTGTTTTTGGTGGGTTTTCTCTGTTCCCACACACAGATTGACAAAAGGCTAAAGTGTCTGGAGCGCTGTCAATCTTTGGAAGAGATCCAGCGCCTCTTTGAGTCATCGGACTTCGACTCAGTGGTGCGTCTGCTGCAGCCCACCCTTAATTATGGGAGCAGGAGCAAACCTCTGGAGTTTGTGAGCTCAACACCTGAGCGTCCCGCACAGTTGACGTTACTACAGGTTAGACAAACTACAGTGATATCAGTGGAATCGCTAAACGATTTGAAATGCGTAATTATTTCTAACCCTGTGTCCTAGAACTCACTATTGAAGCTGCAGGACTACCAGCAGTGTTTGGAGTGCAGCGAGCTGGCCTTGAATGAAGCCCTCCAGCAGCTCAACTCTGCTCCAAGCAGCTCTCCACCTAGCAAGGAGGAGTGGGTTAGCACCATTGTGAAGTTGCTAGATGGCATCGAGGTCTGCTTCAATAAAGAGGCGGAGCTTCTGAGCAATGTCCCCCACTTCTCTAGTATGGCTCGACTGGCAAACAACCTAATCCAGGTTCAAAGAGAGTTTCTGTTCGCCTTAAGTAATGCTTTAATTCACGCAACATTAAGGTACCGATACACTTAATTTTTAGATTGCTAATTTATTGTGCTGTCGGTTTGCGTTTCAGCTGATTGATCTTAGCATGACCATTTCTGATGATCCCAAGGAGCCATTTTTCTTCTCAGTCCTGCCTTGGATTATCCTGTATCGCATTATCAAGCACGAAGAGGCTGCCTTTGACTGTATGCTTCGACAGCATATGTCTGTAGGGGATGATGAAGGTTTGTTGATATCTTGCTTTTATGCTTTTTAGTTTTCCTTCAGTGTACTGTATATGCCATGTCAGTTGTTACACTGAGTGACACTGTCAAGTCTTAATTTTTAGAGGACTCAGACACCCCCATGCTGCCCTCCTCCCTGATGCTTCTAAACACGGCCCACGAGTATCTTGGCCGTCGGTCCTTGTGCTGCAGCTCAGACGGAGCCCTTCTCAAATTTTTTGTAAGTTTGTTTGCTCTCTGCAAATGCTACATCAACACCAAAAAAAACAAAACAAAGTAATGTACAGCCTGACATGTAGGCTGTACATTACTTCGTTTTTTTGTTCTTTTTTTCAAAAACATATGAAAATGTTTTTAAATATTTGTTTTTGTTGGTTTAGGTGCGAGTTTTGGAAAAAGAATTTGCAGCCTCTACTAGCAGTGACTCTCACCCCTACAAGGAGGAGTTGGAAATGGCCCTGGAACAGTGCTTTTTCTGTTTATATGCCTACCCCAGTAAGAAGAGCAAGGCCCGCTACCTTGAAGATCATTCATCTCCACAGGTTATAGATGCTTAAAACACTCTGCTTGATTTAACGTGTTATAGTTTGGTGTTTGATCTACAAGCGGCTCTGCCAAGCAGAAGTTAATTAATTTAATGACATAGTCCAAAAGTCAATACCTGAAGAACAGGCAGAATTGCTGAGAGGTAACTTAAGGTCGGACTATTTTGTGTGATTTCCCAGTGGTACTGACAAACCTGCATAAATAGTGAGTTGTTTAGCTGAGGGCTGATGACTCAGACAGGCCCTCATGACACACAGAAAAAGTCTGTTATATCCATTAATGTTGTTTTGCTGGTGAGGAATACACTTCTGATGTCACTGAAATAAATTGCACCGGTGAAATAGCGTTAATGGCACTGATTCAGTGTGTGAGGAAAAATGCAACCACATTTAGATTAACGACTTACCAGCAGAATTGTGGTTTGTGGGCTTTTAGACTTTTACCGTAATTTAGTGAAATTGTCTTTGAGTAACTCACAAGATAATGAAATATTTAGTATATAACAGCATGCTTCCTTTATTGCTTTGTCACTATAGGAGATGCTTGACAGAGTTCTCTGTAAATAGTTACATTTGATTGAAGATAAAGA
The DNA here is from genome assembly GCF_057382185.1 of Mchenga conophoros. Lineage (NCBI taxonomy): Eukaryota > Metazoa > Chordata > Actinopteri > Cichliformes > Cichlidae > Mchenga > Mchenga conophoros. The sequence goes on from NC_140537.1 coordinate 12,003,206, forward strand.
GTCAAAGGGAGCGAAAAAAGTAAACTCGTGTTATATTATAAGAGATAAAGTGACTCAGCAGCAGGTTTGTGTGTAAAGTACCCAATCTCTTGTATTTTTGTAGTACTTGCGTTTAGCCACGAGGTGGGGGTCATTCCCACAGTTGTATGTCATTGGTTTTCAGTGGCTGGAGTCCTAACTGTACACTGTAACTAATGAAAGAATAGTCTTATTGGGACCTTTTAGCAGTAATTGCTGTAGCCATGTATGTTACACAGGTATTAATTTCCCGTGGTATTACTCTGCTTTAAGGTTGAGCTTCTGTGGAGCGATGCCCTCTTCATGTTTCAGTATTTCAAACCAAAGTCGCTGCCTGAGTTTGACAGCTATAAGACGAGTACAGTGTCTGCAGAATTGGCCAATTTGCTGAGGAGGTTTGCAAGCATCGCCCCCCCAAGTGACACTCCCGTCCTCACAATGGATGAAGTGGCAGCCTACATTGAGGACATGACAGAAAAGGTCAGTTTGTGGGGCCATGGTGAAGAAGTGAGAAGCACTAAGTGACTTGGACGTTATAAACAGGGTCTTCCTTGCTATAATATTTATATATATTTAATATATTTTTTAAAAGCCTTGAAGTCAGTAACAGTCTCGTCTAATTAAGATTTTTTTGTTTCTCTCTTTAAGGCTCCATGCCTTCCCGAGGGCAGTGCTCCTGCACCTCCGATCATCAATGAGATCTACTACCTTGTGGCGGACTATCATTTTAAGAACAAGGAGCAATCCAAAGCCATCAAGTTCTATATGCATGACATATGTGTTTGTCCTAACAGGTAGCTCATTGCACACAGTAATCAATTTTTTGTTATTAATGTTTTAAAGTTAAGGTTTACTGTAATTTTTGTTTGAAAAAAGCACAAAATTGGATGTGCAGAGGAATTGTTTGTATTTGTTTGTTTTTATAAAGTAACATAGTGTACTTTTAAATGCAGTGAGAATACTGAAGTGTTTTTCCTCGTCTTGCTTTAGGTTTGACTCCTGGGCAGGTATGGCTTTAGCGAGGGCCAGCCGTATCCAAGACAAGCTCAACTCCAATGAGCTGAAAAGCGACGTTCCCATATGGAAGCACTCCCAAGCAGTGCTTAACTGCTTTAAGAGGGCTCTGGAGATTGACAGCTCCAATCTGTCATTGTGGATAGAGTATGGTACCATGTCATATGCACTGCATTCGTTTGCTTCACGGCAGCTCAAACAGTGGCGCAGTGAGCTTCCCCCTGAGGTGGTTAAACAGGTGAGGCATGCTCTGACATATAACTCACCTGTGTTTCCTATCCGTTCACCTTTTTTTTTTTTTTTTTTTAAAGACATTAACTCACCGATTGCATTGGGCCACTTCTTGCTCATTCCATACTGGCAGTCTTTATAGAGTCAATTAATCTACCCCCTTGAGCTACAACGTTCATGATGTTTCCAACATGTGCATGTTTGTGTGTCTGTGGTGTTTCAGATGGAAGAAAGGAGAGACTCCATGTTGGAGACGGCCTTTCAGTGTTTTCAGGGCGCCTCCCGTTGTGAGGGTGACAGTGACGAAGAAGAGTGGCTGATTCACTACATGCTGGGAAAGATAGCAGAGAAACGTAGACAGCCTCCGGCGGGATATCTGCAGCTTTATAAAAAGGTGAAGTGGTTTGGTGACAAGAAGCTAGACCAGTGGTTCTCCCATTTTGTAAAAAAAAAAATTTAAAATATAAATCGCTAACGTTCAATACGATTCATCAATGTTCCATCAGAAAATCTTACCATCATATTTTCCCCTGGTTTTGCCCCACCAGGGTTGCTTACCCCACAGTTTGAGTATCACAGGGCTAGACACATTGTTTAAATCAGGGGTGTCAAACTCAAATACACAGTGGGCCAAAATTCAAAAGTGGCTCAAACTCGCGGGCTAACATTAATATTCATTGAAAAAAAAAATCTTCCTCCAAATATAACAAGGAATCATTTCTTATGGACTCAAACAAGTTTTGCTGAAAAACTGAATATGGAACAAGCAAAGCTTAATACTAAACAATATATATAACTTATATAAATGTATATATAACTTAATATTGCACACATGCAAAATCAAAATTCCAATTAAATAATACATCAGTGGAATTAATTTCTTAAATAAAAATTGTATTTGCAGCCTTCTGAATTAAATTGTATCATTTTATCAGTTATCAAATTTTCATCATATTCTCCCACCTGTCCAGAAAGCTCCTGTTTTCTGACTTTCTTTTTGCCATTTTGGGATAGGTAGCATGGCAGTATTTGCATGGTTGCTATGACTATGGTCAACAGAGGAGAGGGTGCTAATGGGTCCTGTCATGACTGGCGTGCCAAAACACCAACAGAGCATTCTGGGAATTGTATTATTAGCAGTACATGCACTGTATAATACTGGCAGGCCAGCTCTAATGGTAATTTTGTATGGCTTCGCAGGCCAAATGTAATTAGGCTGCGGGCCAGAGTTTGACACCTATGGTTTAAATGATCCTACATACTGTGTGTGTCAGGAACTCTTTAAATAATTGATGTTTAATAATAAACATTGGTATTGAGGTGTGACTAGCCTGGAACTTTTCTAAGGATAGCGCAACGTTAAATGTATTCCTTTCAGTTTCATTAGATATTAGTTAAGTAATAACACAAAAACCACGAGGACTGTTCCAGTCATTGTAATCAACCTTTGATTGCCGATGTATTCTTTTTTTTCTTCTCTCTGGTGTTGTTTCATAATCCACCTACAGAAGCAAAGATCACTGCCCTTCCACTCCCGCAAGATGTTTCCTTCTTTTCTTTTTCTTGTCTCTTTCTTCCCTTTGGCAGAACAGTTAGTCATAACTGTGTTGTTCTGATTAGATTGTTGGAAGCACATGAACTGTATGACCCGTGATTTCAGCAGGCATTTTTTTTATGCGTTTAGGAGTTAATTTCATTTGGCAGATGATTGTCAGGTTGGTGACTCTCACCTTTTCTGTGTTTATAGGCAGCAAACTATCTGCACGAAGAAGCTGCCAGATACCCCCGTAAAATCCATTACCATAATCCTCCTGACCTGGCCATGGAAGCCCTGGAGGTATGCTATCTGTGACATGTGGCTCCCAATAGTTTCTAGTTGTGTTACATCAGTGCTGTGTTATGTAAGATTACTGCCTGGAAACATTCACATTTTAAAGACATTCTCTGCATATATTAAACTTCTTCTAGCTGCATTTCCGTTTGAGTGCCACCATCCTGAAACTACTAGAGGCTGATGAGCCAGATCTGGAACACGAGCTCTTGTTTAACTTACTGGTTGAAGCAGCTACAGGACCATTTGCGAGGGGAGAAGAGAAAAGTATGCCAAGCATGCCAAGGGCCCATGAGAAGTAAGTTATAAAAAATACAACACAAGAAGTGTGATATAAGAGTCAAATTTTAAAAAATCATGCAGAAGAACTTATTCTTGTTTTTGATTTATTTCAGGGAGAAACCGCCCTCTATGATGGATGAAGACTTTAACTGTCCCTCAGTCTGTATAGGGAATGTCCTTAACTCATCCATTCCATCAGTTGTCACCCCAGGTCTGACATCACCTCCTTATGTGGCCACGCCGTTTGACCACGATTACGCCAAACGCAAAACACTCCGAAGGCAACAGTGGCAGCAGCAGCGGCATGAGGAGCGGCAGGCTGATGGTACAGTCCCAGTCCTAGACACTGTCTCAGGGGTCGGGCTCTTTGGAGCTCTTTCTGCGCTGGGACAGGACGCCCACTGGGGAGTGTTCCGATTGCTAATCACCATGCTTAATTGCTTTGGTTTCAGTTACAATGATTCCTGTGCACTGGGTGATTGGGATGTGGTGAAATGGGCAATATGGCTACTGATTATTTGACTAATTTGCAGCAGCAGTGTGGAAAGAGACAGATTTCAAGGTTGGGTATGACAGAGCATTAAGGCCTGTGGGTTTGCATATATCTGTGTGTAGGTGTATTGGTGGCATATCCTTCTCTTGTGGCTCTTTATTGCTGGCACCATGTTCTTTCCTAACTATCACTTTGCCCCTCCTAATATGTAATAGTTGTTGTTGTGTTGCAACTTCCTCAGGCTTTTAACATCCAGCATTTGTTCTGTTGCTGATATAGGGGTTGCATACATGAGCTGCTGTTTATCACACCAAGAAAAGCTGAAAATTCTCAGTGATCTGGATTTTTATTAAGACTTGTGACTGGTACTTGTTCAAAGTCTGCTGCTAAGCATAACCAGTTAGTTTACTTTAACCTGGTAGATTCTTGAATTTAAAGTCCTATAAATATTTATGCATGCCTTGCACAGCTCAGAAGTGAAAGGTTAGATTGATTAAGTTGGATGATGTATTTGAGGGTTTTTTATCTGTAATTAAGTGCATTTAGTATTAAATAAATAAATGGAAGTTCAGTATTTATACACACACATTTTTAGACGGCAGAGGTCAGATTAGTTCGGTCTGCAGGTAGAAAAACTTGATGGTGTTTGGATTTTATTATGCAGATAAAAATCTAGTTTAACATGTTCAGAACGCTCGATGTGCTCGACATGTCAGCGCTGATAAACAGAATTGTTTTTGTGAAATGTGATTTTTCTCATGAAGCTGGAAATGAAAGTAGAAAATTTTAATTCTTAAAAAAAAAAAAATTTGATAGTTCTATGTAGTAATGTGCTAATAGCACAATATTGCTTTCAGCAATGTAAATATACTACCGCGTGTACAGTTAACATTATAAGAGACCTTACTGACTCACGCGAACTAACCATCTGTTATGTTCTTGCGGTGTGTACTGTAAGCCTAACTGCCTTTCTTTTAAATTAAGGGACAACACTTTAAGTATTGCAAGATGGGCTGTTTTTTTTTTGTTTGTTTGTTTGTTTGTTTTTTTATTCCAGTGGTTGTTGCATACTTACACAATGACTGTGCAGCAGAGCTGATTTCAATTTCCTGAACTGTAAAGGCCGAGTGCTGTTTGGACCAAAGAGTCTTGGACATTGTTTCCATGTGACAAGAACTGTGACATCTGTCCACCCACCCCATGTATCATGTTGAGCTTGAATGTGCAAATAACGCAGCCATATTGCCCATGTTGCCAGTTTTGTCACCCTTTCCAGATTCCTTCCTACCTACCTACCTACCTGCCTGCTACCTCTTTGCCTGCTTGCTTTTACCACCTGCTTTGCCATTTATATGCATGTAGTTCTAATGGGGTGAATGCCTTCACAACTGGACAAAGTCCGTCCTTTTATCACAATCCACTAAATTGTCTGGTGTATCATATGGTCACATTTTTATGTGGGCTCAGTGTGGGGGGTAATTTTGCAGAAAGTCAAACTTCTGGGAGAGATTTCAAAACCTTGCGTGAGTCATGTTTGCTATTTACCACTAATTGGATCTAATTTCTAATTATGGCCAATTAGTGTGAAAATGTCAAGTCAGAAAGAATGTGGCTGCCCTGTTATTGGCACTCAAAACTGAGACTGAAGCCAGAAAATGCCCCACTATGCACATTGCTGCTTGCAGGTGTCCAATTTCTCTGTCTTGAGTCCTGCTTAAAGTGCATCAGCGTGGTAAAACCGCAGGACCAGATTCAGACATGCATTTATGAAATCTTTATGTTCATTATTGACTCTTCGACACTTTTCGAAGAATTCTTCCTGGACTACTCCCATGATTTGATTTCATTTTTAAAATTCTAATAGTAAAATGGGAGAAAATTTATTCTTGGTTTTATTCATATTGCAGATTCTGGACTTAGTTTGTAACCTGCAGATTTTCTTATAGAAAGAAATGTGTGTCTGAATCAGGTTCTACACTTTTAAGGGGAGTGGCATTAAATTTGCATTCAGTTGTCTAGAAGCATAAATGACTGATTTTTCTCTTTCTTTTTTTAATAATCTTTTCTATAAATTAAGAGGTGCAATATTTGCTTGATTATATCTTAAAACCAGCTCCCCGTATCTTCAACAGCCTCACCAGAGTTTGACCATGATTACTGCCTGCCCAGGTCTTCAATATGGCTGGCTTCCCTGAATGGTACTGCTCTTCAAACCCACCAAACCTTTTAAGAGGCTATATTTTGAATCTAGAGTGAAGTGCTTTCTTGTAGGAAGCACTGAATGCACAGCTGTCAGTTTACACAAATTTTACAGTACCATAGTAACTTGGCTGTTGACTCATGACTGAATCTTTTGAAAAGTCCTTTGTGTGCATTATTCTCTGAAATAGCTAAAGCTTGTTGCCCTCTTGATTCTTATTTACAGTTCTCAGCCCAGGATTATTTTTTCCTGAGACTGCAGAACGTAATTAGGAGGAACTGTAGCATTTAAAAACCAAAACAAAAAACTGTTTTACTTACAAAAACAGACCATCTCTCTTTGTGCGATGCACTAATAAGAATTTCTGGCTCATGAGTTGTTGTTTTTTTTCTCCTAAATATGTATATACCCCCCCTCCTCCCCACATTACAACAGGAAATGTTTGTCACATTACCACCAATTCCAAAAAGGCATCCACAGCATGCTGTTACATATAATGAATTATTATGAAAGTTTTCACTGTACAGTATTTTCACTTGATCTTTATGAAAGATCACTTCACCAGAATTACCTTTTTGTACACAAAAACTCACAAATATGAATAATTCTCCATTTTTATCCCAAATACTGAAGTTATCTGTCTGCGGCCATGCAACTGGCAGCATAACCCTTGTTTTCTTTTCTTTTTTTCCTTTCCTCCCCCCTCTTTGTTTGTTTTGCCAGAACGCAGTCAGGACAGTGAGGTTGTCTTGCTTTCTGACTCCAACTCCACTCAGGATGCCTTCACAGACCCTGCTAGCTCACAAGACAGCAGCCACAAACTTGCCTCCGGGAAAGCAAGCTCATCGTCATCAGAGAGTACAACCCCGGTAAAGGATGGCCAGCCAGCATCTGAGGACACAGGTAATCAGAGATTAAATGAGCCTTTTATTGCTTCAGGCACATGTTGGCCCGTTCCTCCGTAAAGTAGCATTTTGAAGATTTTTATTCAATTAACTGAATGTAGTTAAGGTTCCCAAATGAGGGAACACAAACTTAGTGTTTGATATGAAATAAATTTTATTTGAAAGTTGTTTTCTCTTGCCGTTGTTTAAATAGATCATAACATCACTTAAAAATGACATCTTCCTTCTCTCACTTCGAGCCAACAGCCTGTGGACTTTCAGTGAGAAAGAGTTGAATTTGCTATAAAATTCAGCCAGAATCCAAAGGAAGCAACACTTATGCCCTGAACATTGCAGAGTTCCCAAAAGGCTCTGCTCTTCCACTTCACTCATTTCACCTCAGATAAAGCAGGAAGTGAAGGGGTGGGACTTTTTAGGTCAAAGCCTATTGGTTATCTGCTTTTGACATTGCAAGAGGGGGAAATTCTTTCTAGCTTGTGAAGGTTTTAGGTTATGTAGGTGTTTCTGGGTAGAAAGAATTTTGATATTTTCCCCTTCAAGTTCATAAACATGTCAGAAACTACAACATGGATACTTAACTGCTGGATTTTTTTAATTTCCGTAATCTCAGTTTAGAGGTAAACAAATGCAAACAAACGGCAGGACTGTGAATGTCTTTGAACACTGAAAGCTTGTTGTTTTGAGACTCATAATAAAGAAAAATGCTAATAATTGGCCAGTTTATTTATTAAAACAATCAAAGTTTAGTTTCCTGCCCAAAGAATTGTGTAACCCAAGCATTAAAACCACATTTGTTTCTATCAACATTGACCTAACCAAATGCCCCACAACTGAAATCTTTGAGACTTTTGCGCTGAATTCAGGGTCTAAAGTTTTGATTTTGTGCTGTATCTTAGCCTCACGTGGTGAGCACACTGGCATCCAGACAGAAGAGAAAGTAATCCAGGAAGAAGTCGAAGCAGTGGTGGTGGTTGTGTCTGAGGGTTCAGCTCCCAAAGTCTCTTCGGACCCCTGTCCTAACCTGATGCCTGTGCCAGCCACACCTCCAAAGCCAGCATCTTCTCAGCAGGCCACCCCCCAGACCCCGGCCAGCGAGGGTAAGAAGAAGCCCGAGCCCCCCGCTGAGGTGATAGAAGTGCCCAAAGCCCTGCCTCCAGATCATCCTGATCAGAAACGAATGCTGGTGGAGATGTGTGTCCGGGCTCTGTTTCTCTGTCTGGGGCGCTTCCCTCAGCACTACAAGAGTCTCTACCGCCTGGCCTTCTTCTATGCAAACAGCAAGACCCATCAGGTCAGTCCAGCCCTGTTAACTGATGGCCAAGCCACATGCCTGTTCCAACAGTTTTGACAGATACTGTCATGTGATTTCAATCGTGAGCCCTTCCGTTCCTTCTCTAGGGAGATATTCTTTTCTTCTGCTCATTCTGATCCTATAATCTAGTCTCATCTGTCAAAAATAATATTATTCCAGTCTAATTTGGCTGTTAATTTCTTGATCTTTAACAGTTATTTACAACTTGAGGTTAACCTTGTGCTATTTACATTCATAAAAGGGTTAGGGTCCTTTTGACTGTTCAGTATTATTCTACTACCTCTTCAAGAATGTGCCTGATTTGGTCTTGTAACAGAGAACTGCGCCTTAGTTGTCTTTATATCTTTGGCGGTCTTCCAGGTTCTACTAAGACATCTCATGTCACTGATAGGCTTGTTTTGTTTTTTTCATTTGGATGGCTGCCTTCACCTGAATAGACACCATGTTTTAACATGTTCTTGTGAAAATCAGTGAATGCAACTTCAGCATTTCAAGCCAACACCATGAAATGTCAATAAAACATACCAGGTTTGAAAGTGAAGCTGCTTTGTCCAGTAAGCCTGTGGGAAAACGTGGGACTCAGGAAAAGATGTCACAGACAACACAGCTGTAATTAAAGATGACACTAAAATGAAATGAAAATGAAAAAATGAGGTTCCTCTCCAATTACTTATGTATTTATCTGTATTTCTATAGTAATTACTCCAGAGCTTTCCATTTCTTTGTTTTTCTTTGGTTTTCTTGTGGGACTGTGAGCTCTGCAGTGATACATGAGCTGCTGAAACAGCTTGTGTTGGCTATGAGGCTTTGTGGGCAGAGGTGTGTGTGGGTGGTGCGCAGTGCTCTCTCAGCCAGTTTGGCACAAGGAGACTGCAATGAGCTTTACTTGAGATGGCAACCTTCTGTTACCACTTTAGTTTTTGTTTTCTTAAATAAATACAGTCTTTCCCCAAACTGAATAAAGGTAAATTGGGTGTGGTAAAGTGTTAGGTGTTTTCTATATCCTCATTTGACCTCGGTAGTCTAAACAAGCACTGAAATCAAGTTCAGTAAAGGAAATTTCCATTAGACTCAGTTTAGTGTACAATAACTTTTGATTTAGGCTTACCTAGTTAGTATTAGGCTCAAGGAAACCGTTGGTAAGGTTTCCTTGAGGTTTAACATGGAGGAAAGCAAATGTACCCCGGCACTGAGTGGATGACAGTCACTTGATGCTGTTGCCACAGGTTGCTTAGACACCTCCACAACGTGACACACTGAGTATTAAAAGCCTCTGTTCCATTTACATTGGCTGGTCATTTTTATTCTCACATTTCAAACTTGGAAAGAGGGGAAGCCTGTTAATTTTATGCTATGGGCAGTGGGATTGTGACAGGTAGCATGAAGTGGTGGTGGTTTCCAATCTTGTTTTCAACAGGGCACTGGTTAGGCACTGCTTAGTTTGTGAGTCATCTCGATATGAAAAGATGTTTACATTGCAAATGTTTTTCATGCGTTATTCATATATGTATGTGTGTGTGTGTGTGTGTGTGTGTGTGTGTGTGTGTGTGTATATATATATATATTTAAAAAAAACAGATAAATGTTGTACATTCGAATGTATGTTGTTGCTTTTTTCCCGACACAGAACCTACAGTGGGCTAGAGATGTGTTGCTAGGAAGCAGTGTCCCATGGCAACAGCTGAAGCACATGCCAGCACAAGGACTTTTCTGTGAAAGAAACAAGACAAACCTGTTCAATGTAAGTCAGAGTTCACTAAACACACACACACACACACACACACACACACACACACACACACACACACACTCTTCCTCCTTTAATATGTCATTAAGCCACTACATGTTTAATGTGTTTTTGAACAGCCATTTCATCACTCGATATATTGCCAACCATCAAGCATTTGCACCAAAGACTTTTTTATTTTATTTTAAAGTTAAAATATTTTACGTGAGTCATGGCTATCAAGGCCAATATTGCATAAATAATGGGGCCGGGTTATGACTGTACAAGCATGCCGAAATTAATTTAGTGAATATTCCACATCGTATTCTAATAAATATAACCTAAAATTTTGAACAACCCACAAAATTTACAGTCATTATCTTTTACAATATTTACAAATGAAAAGGAAAAACTTGAGTGCTATAAACACATCAGAGAAATACGAAACAGACTTCTCCAAGATGCTTTTCAGACTGTAGCACCTGTGTGTAGCTGTAGATTATATACAAACAATGGCCATATCTACCACTAATACTCCATTTTGAACACTTGGCATTTAGTTGTTGTCTTTTGCTGAATGTGAGCATGTTTTATAAGAGGGTTATTATTATGCCATTAAAACAAGCAGCAGCCTCTGGAACTGAAAACACAGAAGTGCAAAAAACTGCAGTTCTTGTTGTGGCCACGTAAGACTTGCTCCAAAAACGAGTCAAGAATCATGTCACATAAGAGATCCCAAATTACTTGCATGCATACCCAGGTGGTTGTTGTCTCATCTGTATAAAGTTTAGCCTCAGCATAAGAACGTAAGAACATTTATTGACATTAAGTGTTCAGATCATTTGGGACTCGGTGATCTGTGCAGCTTGCTGTGAATAATTGGCATTCCATAGTTAGGTTTACACACACGAATCAATTGGATTCACAAAAATCAGCCCTATATATGGATCACTAAAGACAAGCACTACTATAATCTGAGTCACACAGTGGGCCATCACTGCATTATCTGCCTTTCAGAATTATGAGACCTCTGTTGGGTACCAGAGGAGGAGATTACTGTCAGAATCTGTCATCTGTTCTGCATGTCAGTCTGTTTACCTCTTTTCACTTGAAGCACATACTATGCCTTCTCAGCATGTGCAGAAAAAAGGTTACTTTTTTATTTGCTCTTTGTGTGATTTGTCAAAGCGTAAAGACTCTCACTAACATGCCAGATAATACAAACAGAATGTTACATCATGTCAGCACCTTGTATCATTCAGTTGTCAGGCACGTTTTAGCAGTGAACCTTATTTTGGACATAATTGGTTGTGTGGGCTGTAGAGTCAAATGTCGGCTACAGAATGTTAACTGACTGGAAACGATGAGGGCCAGGTCTGAGCTAGAGGAAAGCTTTGCTGCTCTTTGGCTCCCACTGGGTTGTTTCAGAGCCCCTTCTGTAGGCAAACCTGCCACCCTAGCATACCAACTGTTGGAGCTTTACTGTTCACTTTGAACCAAGCACTCTGTATCTGCCATAAGACAATCTAAACCTTTCTAAATATGAATGAGAAATGCCTGTTTTCCCCTAGTCTTTAAGTTTAGGCGCACACAGATTTGCTGGCTTGAAGTGGATTTGAACCGTTCAGGAAAACTATACCTTTAGGTGAGTAATTTTCAGCAGACAGTCAACAGCTGCATTTGAGACAAACTAATCACTTAGTGTGACTTTTTCTTAAATATTCTCTGTGTGTTCAACTCATGTCTTCATCTGCAGCAGGTCTGATGTGCTAGTGTGATTACATCAAACATGTGGCATGATGCGTGGCGCCTCTAGATGTCAAAGAGACTTGACTCTCAGCTGAGTACACACCTCATTGAGCCTGTTGGTGAATACGAAGTTCCCTAATGTAGGTCATGATGCCCTACTTTTCCCTCTCGCATTGGCAGGGTTACATTAACTGCACAAAGTAACCTACATACTGCTGTAAAGAAATGATCCAGATGAAGTTATGCTGCATAATTTATCAGTGTGGTTGTCAGCACAAGTGAACCAGTATAAGGTGGGATGTGATTATGACATTAAAGTAATTGTGATAGAAAGAAAAGAAGAAGCAAAACACATTAATAAAGCACATCCATCTGCAGAAAGAAGCATACATAAGAAGCATAAATGTCTGTCTAGACAGATTCTCTTTTATTTATTCATTTATTTTTAACAGAGCACTTCTCTCAGGCTGCAGCTTTACTTGTGGTTCCTAGGATATTGAAAAGTAGAATGGGAGGCAGAGCATTGAGCTTTCAGGCCCCTCTTCAGCTCCCAGTTTGGATTTGGGAGATGAACACCCTACTTTTAAGATGAGGCTTAAAGCTTTCCATTTGTTAAAGCTTACAGTTAGAGCTGGATCAGGTGACCCTGAATCCTCCCTTAGTTATTCTGCAATAGACCTAGACTGATGGGGGATTCCCATGATGCACTAACTCACCTCACCTCTGTGTTTATACACCACTCTGCATTTAATCATTAATTATTCATCTCTGGCTCTTTTACTCTTCTCCTCAGCAGAACCAGGCTCAGGGAGTGGAGGTTTCTTCCTGTTAAAAGGAAGTTTTTCCTTCCCACTGTCGCCAAGTGCTTGCTCAGAGAATGTCGTTTGATTGTTGGGGTTTTCTCTGTATTACTGTAGAGTCTTTACTTTACAATATAAAAAGCCTTGGGACGACTGGTGTTGCTGGCGCTGTATAAATTAAATTAAACTAATTTTTAAAATGTTTGGCTTTTCAGATGCAGGGAATAGATGTAAAATGCAGTTTGGTTTTAAGGGAGCAACACGTACACTTTGTTTTGACTAAGTCCCATGTCAGTTTTATTGGGTTTGAAAATATTATTAGCCCAAACGCATTGCTCGGAAGCTTCATTCAAACAAGGAGTATAACATACTATATGTTTTTGTTGAATAATGATTAAACTTGGTAGCAGATACCAATATATAATTTAGCTTTACATTATTGATGTGTGTATTGTCACACTTCATACAAAGCAGAAATGTTTCCTCTTTAGTCTGCAATTTGTTATTTATGACCCAAGTGATGTCACATGTTTATAATCCAGTGAGCATGTTATAAACTCAGACTCGGCTGCCACCAAAGACTCATTAGTAACAGGATTCAGTATATCGTATTTCAGCCCTTTAAACTATACAGATAATGTGATGTAACATCAACATCACATACTGATTTTTCTGAATTTCCAAATCACCCTGTTTGGTTTCAGTGTCGTCATTACAGGCATGTAGTGGGATTATTGTAGCCATTATTTCCACAGTGGTTTACAGAGTGAGAAAACTGAGTTGTAATGATATTTCTTGTAATGCTGTTGTAACAGCAGGCGGCTTTAGCTACAAGACTACTGTTGAGTAGTCGTGAGGAGTCCCTGAGTATTCACTCAGGCACATTTACCACCTCCTTCCTTCCCCCGCCACACACACGCACTCATCTTACTTGAATATTCTTCCACCCACTCACGTAGCTCCAGAGAAAATGGGCGTGCTTGTTGCTATATTTCAGACAGACGTAACTCCGCTTCTGTCATGTTTTGAAATGATACCCTTTTTTGTGCGTGTGTGTCGGGTGAGCATTCACGTTTAATTCAACCACTTGAATCTAACTTTGTTTATGGGTGAGCTTCGCTGTCTTGTTATATTATAGGGTAACACAGTTGAGTCAGTTGACGTATGACTCAAACATTTGTGTGTTCAGCTGTGCAGCGTGCTGTAGGTGGAGCCTCACTTAGGAGAACCTTGTTGTGTTTTTTTTTTTTTCTGCCTCTCTTAGAGGAGGCGTGTTGGCCCAATGAATTCATTTTGTACAAGTTGATATTTGGATTTGCATGTTGGAGGGTTAACTCTGGCTGCAAGTCTGTTTTTCATTGCCTTCTCCTGCTCTGTAATTGAGTGAGCTCGATATTTTTCAGCACTTCTTTTTACACTCACAACAGGAAGCGGGAAAAACAAGGTGTGTTTCCTTAGTATGTTTTTGGTGGCCAGCTGGAGAGAGACGACCAGAGTTAAAGGAGAGGAAAACAAGAAGGTGAGGGCTGCTGTTGCTGTGCTGCTGGCTGACTGAGGAAATATGTGTACACAACACAGTCTGTTCAGGCAGCACCGTTCTTCACACTGTTTTGTGTGGCTGATTGCGGGGGGAGGGCTTTACTTACACAAACCTTGAGGGACTTTTTTTTTCTGCTAGTTTTGCCTTTCCTTTCTCACTATTGGTTTGTCATCCTCTTGATGCATCACACTACACAGATGAGGTAGCACTGAATTCATTTTTCAGCCAGTTTATGTTCTTTTGTTCTTTTCCTGTTGCTCTGTCTTCTGGCTGATCACGCTCTACCCCTCCCCCTGGCTCTTTTTCACTCTACTCAACTCCTCACTCTATTGCTCTGCTTCCTCATTACTCTCTCTCTCTCTCTGGCACTCCCCTGTTTGTGTGTATTGTGTGGGTGTGCACTAATGGGCGGGAGTTTCTCCACCAGCCTCCAATTGGCTGGCGTAGACCTACGAGGATTGGATGTATGCTGTGTAGAGTGAGAGAGAGAGTGAGTGAGAGAAGGGGAGGGGGGGGTGGAGAACTCCAGCAGGCTGGGGTCAGGGGGAAAGCGGAGATGGAGTGCGTGGGTGTTTTTGTTTTGAGATGGCAGGGTTTGAAATCAGGAGAAGAACGAGTCAGCTCTACTGTCAGTGGCGTACTGAGCTTATAGACTCCGGCACAGTCTCTCCTCTTGCCATTCTTTCTCTTTTCCTGTTCTGCCATGTGCAGCTGTGCTTCCCTCTTCTCCTCTTCTGCAGCTCTTGCTGCCCTAGCACCCAAATGCAGCCCACCCCTGGCTCTGAGAGCGTGAGCCTCTTTCAGGGTGGAGGCACTGCTGGTGCTGCCACCACCAACAGGAAACTGTCCAAAAGAATACTAACACAGGCGTCGTGGAGTAGCTTTCTTTGGTGATGGTGAGTTGCCTCCTCTCGTTCCTTCTGACTTTTTTTTTTTCTTTTCAAAATCGAGCGCAAATTTGTGTTTATAGTAGCTGTACCTTGGAGTAGAGCTGTTTTTAAATCTGTGATGTTTCTGTTAGATTGCACAGAACTGTAAAGGACACTCCTGGAGTCTTTTATTCTTTAGATTCTTCAGATTTCTGCATGTCAGGACTAATGCAGAGAAGAATTTAGGAAGATATAAAATTACACCAACAACCTGCCAAATGCTCATGGCTTTAGCAGGAGACCAGCCATCTTGGATCCCCCCCACCCCTCGAAATCGTACAATCTAAAGTTGTAGTTGGTTATAGTGAAACTGTAGTTGATGTAACATGGGATAGCGTTGCTTTAAGACACAGCAACGCTTAATTTGTGCAACTTTCCTGCCTTTTTACTTTCTTTTTTCATGCCTTTCCTTGTCCATGGCATGTTTACACATGAGAAGATGAAGTAGATAAGACAGCCAGTTTTTTTTAATTTGGCTTGCAAACAAAGAATTCCCCAGTTCAGTATAACTGTAAAGTCCAATAGCTGTTTTTTTGCCTTTTTTCTGCTTTTCCCTTTTAACCAGCTTATTATTTAATTGGAAAAACACATCTAAAGTATGAGTTTGTCTGCTGTGCGTCTTACCCCTTGCCTGATTCTTACGTGATCTACTGGCCACGTCTGGGCTTAAGCTCCAGATATCAAGCAGTGTTCATATTTTCTGCAGCAAAAAGGGGGAAAAAAGATGCTTAAAATTATTGCAGTTAAAGTCTTACAAATCTGCTTTAGATGCTGTGCTGCTTCATAATCTGTGTAAACCCATGGCTCTGCTTCCCTAAACAGATTTGCTGAGGTTGGATGCTACTGTAAAGAACAACTCTTCTCCATGAAATGTTGGAGGCTTATTGAAAGGTTAAAAACCTTCCCAAGCCTGGCCTGATTGCGTCGCATGACATCATAAATAAATCTTCTTGTCTTTGTGCAGACATTTGAGCAATGTTCGTGGGATTTCTTTCCTGACCTCTGTTTTTTTGGGTTTTTTTTTAATTATCATCACAAAAGTTGCTTAAAAAACAGTACAAAAAGATTCCTATGTACAACAAAAATACTAACAGAAATTAGGAATGCTTAAAAACAACATGTATCAGGTTTTCTGGGATTCATTTGCATTTCATTTAATTTTCTAGGTTAAAAGGCTCTAGGTGCATCTTCAAGCATGGATTTTGTTTTGATAGGTTTATCTCTCCTGCTTTGTTCCTCTCCGGTGGATTTGAAAATGTCATCTGACAATCTGGAGCGGTCTGTTAGGAGGAGCGCCATGCTCCCCATGCCTCCAGCAGCTGATAGAGCCATCTCATTTGTTTTTGTTCCATCCTGATATGGTCATCTTTATTTGTCTCTCTCACTCTCTCTCTCACACACACACACACACACACACACACACACACACACAGAGTCTGTAACTGTACTATGTGCCATGTGCTTTGCGACTGAAGCCTGTGTGCTGCCTAGGCCACCATCTGCACTCGCATCAGTAGCTTCAGAGTGCAGATCCTCTCCTCAGTTTACCTGCTGAGTGGACATGTGCTCACTGAAAAGGTGGAGTGCTCCATTTAAAAAAACAAAAAAGAAGGGGGGGGAAGAGGACGTTGTTTGTTGGCAGCTAGTCTGTTGGTCTGTTTCATTGCTTGGACAGAACTGAGCACTAATGAGACTGCCCATCATGTGCACCCAGAGAGAAAGCCCCCCTCTCTCTTAATATCTCCTACATGGCAAGCTAGACCGCTAGATCTCTCCTGCAGCCTTTCCATCCCCTCATTAGGGCTTTCTTCTTTGAAAGCCATGTGTTTCAGTCACATTAATTTTTCTTGCTTTCCCCACTACCTTCTTTCCTTTCAGCTTTTCCACATGTCCCCGTTAATTGTTTCCGTTGTGTCATGCCCTCCACATGCCTCTGAGAACTTAGAATAGCAGCAGAGAGCATTTATAAAAACACAAACTTTCAGAATTTTACAAATTGGACTTTTGGAATATTGAGCGGTAACTTTTGTTTGAGCTGCTGGAGATCATTTGGCTTCACTGGGAAGTTTGAAATACTCTTGGGTAACTGCACTGTCTCTTTTGACTGTTCCTACTCCAACTGCTAGCAACAATGATGAGTAAAATAGTCAAACCTAACTGTGCATTTTCCTTTGTTTTCTCCTTGTCTTGTCCAGGGCATCTGGCGTATTCCAGTAGATGAGATTGATCGCCCGGGTAGTTTTGCATCTCATATGAACCGATCCATTGTCCTCTTGCTGGAGGTGCTGTCTCAGCTCAAGGATCACGATACTCTGCTGAAAGTCTCTTTTATGCTGCAGAGAACCCCTGACCAGGGAAAGTAAGCACCACGTTCTGTGTGATGATGTTAATTCTGTCATATGTCTTTTATTCGTTCCATGACATCTCTATTCCTTCTTTCTGAAGGAAGTATTTACGGGATGTTGATCGCCAGGTTTTGGCCAAGAGAGCATTTTTCCTAACTGTAAAAGTCCTGGAGGACAATCTGAACAGTCTCACTGGGGTAAGACTACTACAGCCCACTGTGCACATGCACGGCCGAGAGCCACTCAGTGTTTTACACATCTGGCATGCACCCACTTCATGTTTTGACAGGTTCTGTTCTTTTTCAGGTGTCTGAGCAGCTTCAGAAAGCGCCTGCGCCCTCCATGGGGGAGATGACCACAACAGACACATCCAACAAGCCCAGTTCAGATGACAGCAAACACACCGTGCCTAAGAAGCCTGGACTCACAGAGGGCGCCTGTGCTACTGATCCAGGTCCAAGAGAAGCCTCCCAGGCGCAACTCACCCCATCACCACTACCGTCAATAGATAAAGGGAGTAAGGTTCAGGAGGGCTACCCTGGGAAGGCAGAGACTCCTGGGAATGAGGGGCATAAAGCAGGGCCTGCAGAACCCATGGACCTGGACATCTGCCACTGGAGGAAACCCTCTAATGCCACAGATTCTCAGGGCACCCAAACACAGGCTGAGACCTCAGTGAGTGGCACTGAGCCTCAGCAGAAAGTCACTGACATCAGCCGGACACCAGAACTTTCCCTGGAGGAGCTAAGTATCAGTTCCAGACAGCAGCAGCTTCAAGCCTCAGCACCCAAAATCACCGTGGCAGCGAGTGGGACTGATCAGGGGTTACTACGAAAGCCAAACAGGAAGAGGAAACTTCTAGAGGATGTAGAGTCTGGAAAAACCCTCCTGCTTGATGCCTACAGAGTGTGGCAACAAGGCCAGAAAGTCATGACCTACGACCTGGGGCGCATTGAAAAGATAATGTCAGAGACTTATATGCTCATAAAACAGGTAAACCTCTTGCAGATGTGCCACACCACATGTCTTCACTGTGCACATATAGGTAACATTATTGTTGCAATAACCGCACTGCATTTTTTTTAAATGATATTTTGCAAAGTCATACATTCTTAATGAGAATCCTCCTAAAATAATTTGGACTCGGGAAACCCCTTTTCTAACTGAATTAGTAACAGTACTCCTATTGACAATCAGGGACTTTCCCACTTTGAGTTTTCGAGCTCTGCAGCAAATACAGCTCAAGGTGCGGTTGTTTTTACTCTGAGTAACCCAAATTCAACCTCGGTGTGTCCCGTCCTTTTGCTGTTATTTCTAAAATAGATTGCTGACTCTAAATGTAGTTTGGTATTTTTAAATAGGAATAGCCATATTTTCTCTCTTTCGCTTGTCTCTCTCTCTCTCATGATATATATATCCACCTCTAAAGCATGCAAAAACCACTTTGGCTCAGTCAATGCTGATTTAAAGATACAGTGAAATTTATCACTACATTTCACTTTATGAATTCCTGTGATTGGCCTCTTAACTTTTCACATTGATATATATTGATATCAGGTTCTGCACTGAAAAGCAAATTGTTTTCTCATGTCAGCCCCGGCTAGTTTTTGCCATCAAAGTATAATTGATAATGAAAGATTGTTTTTACACTGCCAGCACAACTGATGCAAAGTGTGCCGTGACAAAGTGCATACACAGAAATGGAAACTTTGTAGGATATTTCTAGAAACAGAAAGCTTCTTTTAATGAATTATGTTAAGATAGTTAAAATAGAATAGCCATGTGGTTTCCATTGGAAAAATATAAACTTTGAAAATACAGCAAGAATGAGATAAAAAATTGAATGGAGTGGTTTACTGTCTGCATCGTTTGCTTGGTTTTTCTGGGCGCTTAGCTTTGCAGCAAGATCCTTTTTCCTGTGCTTTTTAAGAAACAGCTTAGAGAATAATTTTCTCAGAGCCGTACCTAAAAGCCAGAGCCAGGCGCAACATGTTTCCTGTCACCAAATCACGCAATTAATAAGCCTGGACATTTTCCAAAGCCATCTTGTGGTTGTGTACCTACTTACACAAACTGCAAATGCTTTGTTTTCTCTTTTCTTTTTTCCCCCCCAAAACACACCTGCACATGGTTATATTTTAAATCTGTACCTTTTGATTTTTTTTTTTCATTTTTGTTTATGTCAGCAGTGCTGCATATCACACTCAAGACATTTTTCAGTCTCTAACCTCTCTGCTGAGGTGTTAAAACAAAAACCCACTAAGTGTGTATGTAGATTGAGCATTTCCTGCCATCAAAGTATTTCAGCTTGACGAGTAGAGAATACTGGTTGCTCATTACTACCTCAAAAAAGATCCTCAAATGCGCATCATCATGTGAACATTGCGTTGGTTCAGAATTTGTTCAAATGCTCAATTGTTTACAAACACTGTCTGTTAATGATGCCATTACAGTTCTCTAGAAAGTGGCGTTGGTCCTCCATACCTGTCAGATATTTTTTGGGCTTTTTTGTGGTTTTTTTATTGGGGGGGGGGAGTTTGCAAGGGATTTTTGAGAAGTTCTAACTGGCAAATAAGCATGCACACACATGCATCCTTGTGTGTTTGTGGGGAGGAAGTTCAACAAGTAAAGAGTTTGCAGAGAGCTACAGATGAAAGCAGAGGGCTGTCCTCTGTGACATGTTGAAGCTTGACTCAATCTGTTTCTACAATAAGCAGTTTGAAAACTCGATTGAGGATGCTGTAAATTCCCTCCCTTTGGGGGTCCCTGAATTGCTGCAGACAGCGAACGTCGCTGTAAACATGCTCACGCAGCTGTTAAAGCTGCCACAGACCAAAATTCGATAGAGGAAAAATAAAGTCCCCCTAAATATTTGTCCTCTCACAGGCCTTACGCCCACTCCTCTGAGTGGAAGTTGTATGCTTAACTCATACAGACAACTATGTCTCGCAGTCACGGAGGACCTTTAACACATGCCTATAAACTGGAAAACATTTGGACAACAAAGACCTGTGATTGCCTAAATTCTCCAATCGGGGTTTAATTTTCTAAAACCTGAAAACAATCAGTGGTAGATTCTAGATCTTTCTCAGAGTACTTGAGTTACAATATGCTGAAAGGTTATTATCCAATTTGTGTCCCCGAAGATGCCAAAACCTGGCTGCCTACTCCAGCTTCGAGTGTGCGGTGTTGTTCTCTAGCTAAGCTTGCCAACTCCCACACATCCACCAGCTGAACTACGCCTTTCTTTACTTGTGCTAATGATCAGATGCGAAAGCTGAGGAGAGAAAAAATCGTGCTGGCTCAGAATCAGATTAAGTTGTTGTCGGTTTGGCGTTGGTGTATGAGGATTAATTAACACTGTATGTTTCTCAGGACAGGTCACTTCAGAAATCTGATGAATTTGTGGTGCTATAATCATTGCTTCTGTATTTATACTGCACGGAAACGTATGTGAACAAGTTGACATCGTGGAATCTGATTATCTGTAGATACACTGCGTTCCTCTGCTCGAAAATCCTTATTCTGCCTTTTCTCCTGTCTCAGGTTGATGAGGATGTGGCTCTGGACCAGGCTGTGAAGTTCTGTCAGATACAGTTGGCCACTTCTGCCCAAAGACAGGTAAACCTTTGTAACTCAGCATGTTCATCTGCCACCTTTCTGCTACACCCACACCTTCACATTTTCCCTCATCCTTGTGGTGTAGCTCCCTGTAGCACGTGCTTAACTATGGGTCTATTCCTTCATTATAAAAGATGATGCAAAAAAGAAAGAAAGATCCTGGGATGTGCGTTGCATAGCAAAACACAAATTTTAAGGTTTTCTTTCAAAACAAATTAACAGGACACCAGAAATGTCTTATAAACTACAATCGTCTAGCTCACCCATCTGGCGAATCCAGGAAGTTTAATTCTAGTGTTACATGTCTGCTGATTTAGCTCATAATAGCACTTGTTATAATATATGTTCTGTGTTATGTGTGGGGTTAAGTGTGCAGCATCTGTAGTAAAATGTGCTAAAGTGATGACTAACTTGGTAATTCCCAGACTTCAAGTCTAACCTGCTCCTGCCTGCCAGTGCTAAATATAGCCCAAAGCGTGGTGTGAATGCTCCCTGTTGTCCCTTCAGCCTCACTCAGTCGCTGCCAAACTTGTCATCATTTTCAGCGTGACACTGATATTCAGGTTGTTTATTTGCACAGGCAATATGCATATGATGTCTTTCATTTTTTAAGATAAAGTGAAAGAAATGAGTAAATACTTAGTATTTGTGTAATCGCAGACAATCAGCTAGTGCCTAAGCACGTTATCTCAGTTTTGTCTCCAGTACACGGATTCCTCATCGAATCATTACTTGCTCTGCCTCACTCTGGTTCAGTGTCTCTCTTCCCCCCCCCCCCCCCCCCCCCCCCTCTCATCCCTCCTCCTGCCCACACAGTCATCAAGGGTCTCTCTGCCCACATCCTGTTGTCACGGTGATGTTCCCTGAACTTCAGGCTCATGTGTACCACAGTTGTAAGCAAAATAAATCTGTGGGTTTTTTTTCCCCAGTTCAGCGATCGCACCATCTTATTTTCTGCATGATTCCTTTTGTTCATCTTGGTCTTTTTATTCGTTTGTCTACTTTCCACGCGACGCTTGACTCATAGATGATTGCAGAGAGCTGGAAGACGCCATGTGTAAAAACTACAGTTGTTAATTAGTAGCAGTAAATTATATTTTTGTTTTTATCTACATGTATTTAATTTCACATTATTTTGTTTATCTTCTTTTTACCTTAAAGAGGCTAATTATAATGTGCATAAAGAAGTGAATTCCTTATTTAACTTATACTGGGCCTTTGTGCAGCCACCTCAGTTCACCATCTGTCTTTAACTAGGGATCCTCTCCCTTTAAGACCAATGTCCCTTTAAGACATTTTTATTTCTGATTTGCTGCACTTCATAAACAGCATGCCACAGAAATTCAATTTCGCTGACATCACACAGAGCCAGGAGTAGAAAAAACGCTGTAAAGAGCCTTTAGCTCACTTCGGGGACTGTATGCTGACTTATGTTATTTCAGTTTAGAATAATTTAAATGTGAGAAAATTGAAATGATGTCTAAATAATGCCATTATTACGGTTGCAGAAGCCTAAACCCAGATGCATCCACACTCAAAAAGAATTTAAATTTGACCACTTTATTTCATCATGATCATTTATATTGGATGACTAATACTTAACAGCTCATACATGGATTCTTAACAAGACACAGTCATGCCGCCTGACTGCCAGAGCCAAAGGAAAATCACCAGCATTGTAATTTATTTTTTTAACCACCTTCTCAGATTTTTTCCCATATAAGCTAATACAGACGTATTGCCTTTACTATGTGCATAGTCATCTGCCCAAAGGCCCATTGTGAGCCAGGAAAATCAGTGAATTACTCTGATAGGTGGCCTGTATGCACTGGTGAGTGTCCTTGCATGCCCAGGATGTGACAAACGGAGGGTGCTTTTCTACATCAAAGCTCATTCTGTAGTCTTATCTAACTGCTGTTAATGTGTAATTATTGTGGCACCAATACCTGTCGTGGTTTGCATTTGCTTACATTTGTATGTGGTGGGTAATGTAGATCGTAGCTTGAGGAATTTTTTTTTTTTCCCTGTCGCTTGCAGATTCACACATTTCCTTCAAGCCCCCACAAATAGAGGGGGAGGGAGAGGGAGTCCTTTGAGTGCTGAGCTGGAAAATCAGCTGTGTTGTCCTCTGTCTTGTTTTCACTGGAGGAGTCCATACAATTTGCTGTCAACTGGTGAATGTGAACTGAGGGGCTATACAAAAGCCCAGGATAAGTTAAATAAGGATAACACTGAATTGGTGGAGGTATTTTATTAAAAACACTCCTGTATTTGAGCTGGAACATTATGGGTTTACTTCAGTAAATACGTTTTGTTTGCTTCACAGTGAAATGCCAGTATTGCTTCATTTTTGGAGGGCAGTTTAATGGAAAAAGTTTGTTTCCTCTGTGTTGGAAAGATCTGCCGCGGCTCTAATCTGATCGACAGCCCGATCTGTGATGACAGAGAACAGTCTTTCGGTTCATTGTTGGACCTCGACCACACGGGAACGCTCAACCCTGAATACTGGCTTCATGCTACGTGCTGCAATCTAATGTTTTTCTAAGCGCACAGTCCAGCTGACTTGTTGGTGTCTCTATTGGGGATGTTTAATTCATGAGATATGAATCATCAAAGCCGGCTACGGAGCTGCTGCTTGCTTTAAGCTACTGTGCTGCTCTGCGTTGGGCTGGAGGATCTTTTGCTCTCCAAGCTTTGGGAAGGCTACTCTGCTTGTTTAATTTTGCCTGTTCTCTGCTGTGTGAATCCCATGGGAAGCTTCACTGCACGCAGCTGTGAAGCCGAGCACAATTTGACTTCATCTCCCTGCAGACACCCAGAGAGAACTGGGACGAGAGCTCTGTTATTGCCAAATTTTCTTGAGCTAACGTACTATATCTGTCAAAGGCCACTTGTCATGACAGAATATATACTATGACCCTAGATGTCTTAACAGAGCTGTAGCAGATGCAGTTTAGCTTTGACAGATTCTTTTGCAAGTATGAAGTCATATTTGCCTCTTTTCCATCCCTGCATAATTAATGCTGTACATGTCGGTGTAGCCTTCTAGTCAATATGAAATGAATTCATTCCTGAATGTCTCACATTTTGGCTCGGTTTGCACAATAGACCGAGCATCTTGTGTGTCATGTGCTTAGAAAAGCTGTTTTTCATCCAACTTTTTATCCATTTAGATATAAAAACTAGAGGAGAAGGTGTATTCATTCCTTTTAACTGTGCTCCTCTGTGTTGCCATGACAGCGGCTGTGGGAGCAGGGCGGCTGTTGTCATAGGTTGTTTGTGCAGCTCTTGTGTTTATAAGTGGTCCTCAAAAGGACATCCACCAAAGTGGCTCAGATCTGAGCTCACCATAACCCAACACACAGTCCAGCGGGCAAGTGCTGCCAGCCCGTGAAACCCCGAGGAGCGGCATCGAAACTCTGTAAAGGATTCATTACTTGTTGTGTGAAAGAGGCAAAACTAGCACGGCTGATGTGTGTTTGAAAAGTGCAGAAATATCGACTCTGCTTCTCTGAGTCTCGCAGCAGTTCTGTCTCAAGGGGAGAGGATGTACAGTACTCAGAAGTCTGCCGGTGCAGGGGGTGGTTAGCCAAGGTCAGTCACACCTCCTCATGAATGCTGCTTTGTCTTTTTTTTTTTTTTTCTGTCTTCAGCAGGCTTCGAGCGATGCCCCGACCACACCTAAGTACACAAAGGAGCAACGAGACCTCTTCTTCCCCGCCTCCCTACCGACGCCCGTCCTGGTCAGCCACTCCACCTGCCACCCGCTGTCCACCCAGGACAGCCAAGCCAAGGTGGTGTACGAGCCCCTGAGCAAGCTGCCCAGACCTCAGACCTCAAGCTTCCACGATCAGCCACAGCACAGGAGAGGAGCCAGCCACTCTTCTGCAGCCATGGCCTTCCTGCCACAGACAGGTACAGCGGCCTCCTCCCACACACATCAAATGTTGCGACGTCCTCTGATTCTGCAGACAAAAATCAATGCAGTTTTTCCATTAAATTCTGCTGCTTTAAGTGGAGCTCCAGTTTCTAATGATACTACAGTGTCCATGTGACCAGCAGAGGGCGCCTGTGGGTTTCAGCAGCTCAGTTACATAACAGCAAGCTCTGGCCTGGTTATGTTTTGCCTTTTGGGTTTTGTCAGTCCACCAACAAGAGTTTGAGAAATTCACATCCTCCAGATTGTGACTCTGTGTGCCTACGTGAGCTCCTCGAAGGCTTTGGCTTAATCACCGCAGATCTCATAATGAATATTCTGCTTATCTCGTGTTTGCTATCAAAACATGTCATTCTTTCCTCTTTAGGTTTTTAGGATGAGTAGAACTGACATTTCTAAAGGCTGAGAGCTTGAATCTGTAGTATGCAAATTCAGTGTGTGAACCTTTTCTTTGTGGTCAGTAGATTTAGCATCAGTTAGTTAGAATAATCATTTGACGACATTTGACGACGGTCATGATGTTGTTGACGAAGTTTTGGGTTTTTTTTGTTTTCTTTTGCCTTTCTTACCTGTTTCTACTCTTAAGACACAGAAAGGTAGTTTAAACGAACCTTTTATTTTCAAGGGGCAAGCTCCCTCAGGGTTACTACACAGGTAGAATAACAGACATGGATACATGGATACATAGAAAATGAATACACATAGGGATGTTTAAGTTGCATTGACAGACATGAATGAAACATTTGATCATTCATTAGCTGTTAACCAGGCGGTAGTGAAGGAGGCTGCCAGTCAGTCACAGGAAAGACCATTATTCACACTCACATTCACACCTGCAGGCAGCTTAGAACCAGTGAATCTTTCATGTGTGTCTGTGTACAGAGAAGAAAACACATGTGGCCAAACCAACTCACAGTAGGAGTTATATTTTCTTAACCATGAACGCAATAACGGAAATATAAAAAGACAAAGGCAACTTGCAGTTTAGTAGTTTTTTAGGGTTTTTTATGTTTGACTAATAAAGCTGCATTAAGTCTCAGAATACCGGGTATTACACTTCTACCACCATCACAGATTTCAGATCAGGGTTCTTTGTGTGTCTCGTCTCTCTGTCATGCCTGGCATTTTGATGAACATTGCTTCCCATCATTGTCCAACCATTTGCAGCAGACAGCTGCCCCTCCCTGAACCTGCTTCTACAGGAGGTCTCTTCCTGTTCTTCCCCACAGAGAATTAGAAATTGTCCTTGAAGTACAAATATCTCTTGCCGTGACACACTGGTGATTATTATTATTACTTATTGAATTGCATTCATCATTCATTTAGCGAGAGCGTAACCAGGAGCTGCATATTATGAAGTTGTATAGCTTCATGTCCATTTCCTAAACTTGCATGACCTTTGAAGTCTGAAAACACATGCAAAAGTGTGTTTGCATGTGCGTGCAAACACACACTGGTCGGTATGAAGCAGCACTGCACTGATGTGTGTTATGTAACGGTTTCCTAGGCAACATTATGGGTGAAGACTGAAAACGTATTAGATAATTTTTGTTTTCATATTTGTGTCCGTGTCTGAGCTGCAGGGGGAATTTTTGCAGTTAGTGTTAGCAGCAGTGTTCCTGCATTCATTACAAATGCTTGTCTAATGAATGAGGCTGTGAGGTCCCAATCAAAGGGAAACTTGTTACTGTCAATTGTCTGCTAATAAATGCCAAATATAAGGAGATTTATTACGAAATAATCCCCTCATTCATCGGCGACCTGTAAACAATCAGTCGCTTGTGAGTGTTCCTGATGACTTTCATGGGACCCCTAGTCAAAAACACATTTCTCTGCGTGTGCGTGCGTGTGTGTGTGTGTGCGCGTGTGTGTGTGTGCGCGTGTGTGTGTGTGCGTGCGCAGCCTCTAGTCGTGCTAAAGAAGGAAAGCAGAGAGGAAGTGAAATGGTACGCAACGCAACTTTAAATCAAAAGCACTGGAAACCATTCTGAAAAGAAATGTTTCTTGTCAGTGTCCAAATGATTTGCTATAAAAGCTGACATTTTACAATTTGCTGCAATATTTATTCTTTTTATACACTGATTTATTTGTTTTGTTTTGTAAATTGAAAGCACAGTTTTTGCGCACTTGCAAAGTTTTTTGTTGGGTCGAATCGATCCCTAACATGTTATTTGTTGCTCGCAGAGGAGCGGGAGGAGCCTGCAGAGGGACTTTTGTACCGACAGCAGGAGTCGCACCTTTGCCAGCAGATGAAACTCGCCACTGTGTCCCAGCAGGGGCAGGAATCAGCAGCAGGCTGGTTTCAGGGGGAAACTGCCACATGTAGCACAATACAACCTTGCCCAGGTCATTACCTAAGAATCAAAGTGTCTTACAAAAACATGCGTAGATTGGATTCAACAGATAATGCACATAACAGCACCGTTAGTGACTGTGCACGCCTTCTTTCTTTTTCTTCCACGCTCTTTCTCTCAGACCAGCAGCAGTATGCCAGCAATGACCAGTCGAAGCTTCCAGACCCCAGCCGAATCCGCTCCCGAGTCCCGCCCAACATGCCAAAGCTTTTCATCCCTTCCACCGTTACCAAGTTCCCGCCAGAAATCACAGTAACGCCTCCGACCCCCACGCTTCTCTCCCCCAAAGGCAGCATCTCAGAGGAAACCAAACAGAGACTTAAGGTAAGCACTCTCAATTACCACGCATACGGCTCTCTGTTGTCCCAGCACTCAACAGTGACCCCTGCTGTCTGCTCCTGTACAGAACGTCATCCTGTCGTCCCAGTCCGCAGCCACAGTCAAAAAGGACACTCTGACCCAGCCAGCACTGGAGGTGCAGGAGACATCCAGCCAGGAGTCGTCTCTGGAGAGCGAGTCGGACGAGGAGGACGACTACATGGACATCTGAGCCTCGGAAGGCCTCTGAACTCATGACACATCCAGGCCTGACTTTGCCAAACTCCACTTCCCCCAATTCTTAAAAGCAACAACAAAAAAAACAGGATGTTCATACCTCTGCAGCTGTCTGTGTTGATGCTCTTGTCCCCTCACGTGCATTGCAAAACAAAAACAAAAAACCCCGCACTCCCACTGCAGTATTCTCATCGGCTGTCATGTCGCAGTGTTGCTCTGGTGATGATGTATATGACAGACAATGATGGCTTTCGTCTCACAGCATGTCTGTAATGTGCCATTTATGCATATCACTCTTTAGCTTTTTGAGCTCTCCTGTGACAACTTGGGGAAAAAGGAAAAAAAAAATCAGCCTTTAAAGCAAGCCAGTCCCGTGTTTATGCATCTTCTCGTATGTTGTGTGCTAACTATATCGCCAAGCTGCAGCTTTCCAGTTGTCTCACGAGCCCATCGAACTGAGGCGCCTCGGTCTGGATGGGCGCTCAGCAGCATGCACCTGCTGTCCTCCACTCTGATAGTTTACTTGGGCATGAGATGTTCATCTCCAGGACACAATGCATTGCTACACGAAATATTTCAAAGGACACAAGAACAATCGGCTGCGTTTGATGTTCGCCCGTGGAGACAACGAGCCACGCGGCCTCATGACATGTAGCAGGTTGAAAATGTTTACACTTAACATTCGGGATGTTTTTCAGTTTGCACTTAACTTTGCGCTATTTTTGTACTCACTGTATTCCTTGTACTATTTTTTTCTTTCTTTCCTTTCATGTGCATTTGTAGCTAAGAGGAACAGTTCTTACCAGGATGGACCTCCATGTCACCAGCATTGATCTGTATTCATATGGGAAGGGGTTATTGGAAATTAGCTTTTTTTTTTTTTTTGGTACGTATCAAAATCCAAGTATCTTTCTGACATGTTTTGGCTTTCAGCGGTCAACTCTTAAGCTCGAGAAGCACTTTTCGTGATCTTTCCCGATCTTTGGCGCGTCCCGAGGAGGACTCTCTAATCCCGATGCCTTTCCATTGAAACCATTTTGGTAAATTTGTCACAATCTAGCTTAACTCAGAGGAAGACAACAGAATGTTTTTTAAAGATTGTTTTGTTTTCTATACAAGATGTTAAAGAAAGTTATTTACTGATTATGTTTCTTGAAAGTTGTCTAAAACATAATTTTTCAAAGAAAGCATACAAGTGAATAATTGTAAACTATCACCCTTGATAAAAGAAGAAACGTTTTGTATTTTATTTCACGATTATTTTTTGGTGTAAGATAGTTTTTCTATTGTTCTGCCGAGCTTCTGGGAATGTAACGCGGCTAAAGAGGGCGAGCGGGTCAAAGGCTTGAGCTCGAGCTTCGCCCAGCTCCCCTCTGGTGCAGGCTGCTGAAGTGGAACTGTTCTCTGTGTCTGGACTGAATGCATTATAGATGTCAAACCAAAAATATATTTGAGAAACACACGATCTGCACTGTGTGTGCTGTTTGTTATCAGGTGCAATGTGTGCATCAAATTAGATGGTTTGTTTGGGGAAACCAGCTGTAACTTACAAGAGTCGTGGATGCAGACTGATATGGTGCGGATGGAGATTCTCATCATACAGTGTAAGTACTTACATGCTGTTGCTTGACTTCACTTGATTGCTGAAAAAGTTGTGACGTCAGAAATGTTGGGATGCTGTGTAAAATGTAAATAAAAGCTGAATGGAATTAATTTTTAAAATTAATTTTTTTTTGTAATTTGCCAGCACCCTGGGGGAGACGGTAGCATGTTGACCGCTCTGTTGCATCACCTGTTCTTTTGTTCTTTTAACACTGCTGACATATTTTCCAACTTTTGCATCATAATGTTTCAGGCTTCAGAGCGTCCTTTGTTCTATCTTTAATTTCTTAAGGCACCAAATGTTTTCACTGGCTGACTGGTCTAGTCTGCAGACAGCCCAGTTTAGCACTCAAGCATGCTGCTGTGACATGTGCAGACTGTGCTTTGGCGTTGGCTTGCTGAAATAAACGATGATTTCCCTGAAAGCAGTCTGCATAATAGAATGTGTCACTCCTAGTCTTGTAAATATTAATGGTGCCTTCTCAAACCTGCTTACGTTCAAGTTTTACCCACATGAACTCTGAGCAGTGAACTCCCCACGTTTACCTCTGAAAGACTCTGCCTGTCTTATGTTCTTTTTATACCCAATCATGTTACTAATTAACCTTATTCATTCTGAGATGCTTTTTCAGGTGATTTCTCAGTGTTAACTCTTGATGTGTTTTCTTTATAATATAAACAGTTTTATTTCTTTTTTTATCATATGCCTTTTGCATTTTACACAGCACCCCAACATGTTTTTGAAACTGTACGTTAGTTTTATTTCCAAGTATAAACACTCATTGTCCACTATGTTACCTACACCTTGCTAGTACTGGTTTGGACCTTCATGGCACAGATTCAACAAGATGCTGGAATCCTTCCTCAGAGTTTGGTTCATATTAACATCCCAGATGTTTTCTGTCGAGTTAATATTTAGTGTCTGTGGAGACCATTGGAGTACACGACAACTCATTGTCATGTTCAAGAAACCAGCTCGAGATGATCCGAGCTTTGTGACATGGTGTGCTATCCTCTTAGACGATGGGTGCACTGTGGTCATAAAGGGATGGATATGGTCAGCAGCAATAGGATGTGGGGTTTCAGCGGCATGTCAGTTGGTACTAAGGGCTCAAAACTGTGCTAACAAAATTTCCTCCACATCATCACGCCACTAGCAGCAGCCTGAGTCACTGACACAAGGCAGGATGGATCCATGCTTTCATGTTGTTTATACCACATTTTGACCCTGCGCACTGAAGCTGCAGCAGATATTAAGACTCGTAAGAGCAGGCAGCGTTTTTCCAGCCTACTGTTGCCCGGTTTCAGTGAGCCCCAGCGAGCTGTAGCCTCAGTTTTCTGTTCTAAGCTGACAGGAGTGGCACCTGTTGCACTCCTGTGCTGCTGTAGCACATCTGCTTCAAGGTTTAACATGCATTCAGAGATGCTCTTCTACCTTCAATGTAACAAGTGGTTATTTGAGTTGCTGTTGCCTCACTGCTCAAAGCATTCTCCTCAGACC
The DNA here is from genome assembly GCF_057382185.1 of Mchenga conophoros. Lineage (NCBI taxonomy): Eukaryota > Metazoa > Chordata > Actinopteri > Cichliformes > Cichlidae > Mchenga > Mchenga conophoros. The sequence continues at coordinate 12,034,151 of NC_140537.1, forward strand.
TCTGACATCATCAAGGCATCTTTCTCCCTAAAAACTGACGATTCTCTGTAAACTCTACAGATGGTTGGGTGTTAAAATCCCAGCAGATTTTCTGGCAACAACAACAACTATGCCACATTCAAAGTCACTTAAATCACCTTTCGTCCTCATTCTGATGCTCAGTTTGAGCTTCAGCGGGTCATCTTGACCACATTCACTTGCTGCTATGTGAGTAGCTGATTAGATATTGGTGCGAGCAAGCTGCTGTACCTAATGAAATGGCATATGAGTGTCCTTTTAATAATACATTTACAATAGATTACATAAGCATTTATTATTCATGTCAGACAAAGTAACACATTTAGCAAACTGTATTGTAACAAAGTCACGTTTAAGCAATCTGACAACTATGAGTGCAGTTTGAGGCTGTTGCTCTAATGTTGAGTCAACTCTCTGTTTAGTCAGAGGAAAGCACCATAGAAGTGTTAAGACACCTTACAAACAACTCTCATTGGACAGTATAAATGTCCCACACTTAAAGAAAGCACAAACCTTTGGGGGGCACACATGGTGACTTGGATTTCCCACTATTTCCCGTTGTCTGCATTTTATTTTCTGTTGTGATCAAATAACTTAAAACCAAAAACTCCCAAAACTCATTTCAGGACAGCTGAAATTGTGTTCTTTTCATCTTGTGCAATGTCACACATCTGCCTTAAGGAGATTCACAACTGGGGCACTGTGCACCTCCTAAGACTCAGCTCTGGTGAAGATGGATTTCTCCTCTTTGAGTCCTCCTGCTGGTGGTGGAGCTGCACAGCCTCTGAACTCCTGCAGCCATCTGACCACACTGACTGCGGTCAAAGGGCTTGTGCACAGTGGTGTGAAATCTCTGACACAAGGGAAGCCATTAGTCTTCATTAGCAACTTCCAGGAGTTTCTTATGAAGTGCTGTGAAGTTGTCATTTGCCCTCTTTGCCAGGCAAGCTAGATGTGAGATTTGTTTTCTTATGTGGTGGACCAAATGTGAGGTCCCCCAGCCCCAAGTTTGTGTAGATGAGATCACGGCCACTCTGCATTTAGGACAGGGATGTCAGAGGGGGCATGGAAGGATCCTCTCTCCCATTTTTCCTCAACTTTTTTCTTAAAGTGACCAATCATAACACAGCACCTCCAACGATCTAAAGTAAATTGATCGTTCCTCTCATTCGTCGTGTTAGTTGCCGGCTGCTGTCTCTACAAACCACTCAATGTGGCTGATTTAGCATCAAAAGGACTACGCTGCATGGCTAATGTGAGCAAAAGGTGTGAGATTTCTCGTCATTGCACTCAAGGGGGCGTTTTATTGGGCTGCCAGAGAGCCGTCTGATCCCTCGGCCCTGGCTATATATTGGCAGCTGTTAAATGCTGAGCACAGGGAGATCTGTGCAGTTAAAGCAAATGGCCAAAGACTGACACCTGGTAGGTAGAAGAGCTCTGCTGAAGGTGATCTGGGAGTAGGAGTCACTGCGACACAGCGTATCTCTGATAAGTCTTTTTTTGCAGCGCGAGACCCTTTCTGTCACCCTCGAACATTCTTTAGTAAAAAAGCGTTATTCATGGAGTATATTTGGGCTTTGGCAGCCTCTATCAGTCTTCTCCAGACAGGCTCCCTAATTTGTCATCCAGCCTAAATCTCCCCTGGGCTTGCTCTTACATAAGCTCTCTGTCATGGCTCTGTACACCCTGACTTTTTGTCGCCTGGCCCCGCACTGAGGCCTTTAGCAGTCACACCTGTCGCCTTCAGAACCACTGCGTAATGGGATTGACACTGCCGCTGCTGAAATGTACACCTCCGCTCTGAAGCTGACATGCTCTCCTCTGCTAAAGCTGAAGTGATCTAAAGAGAATTCAGCCCTTCGCGTTGCTGACAAACAGCCAAAAAAGTTGCGTGACCCCTTCTCTGGTCCCCTGAAACATGACCAGAGAAGAAGTGTGGAGAGCATCAGTGTATTTGCGTTTCACATAAGGTGGGGGGGGGAGGGCCAATTCCACAGAGAGAGTGGAGAGCCCTGCATCAGGGCATTTAACATAGGTAAATTATCAGACCACGATCTCTTAAGTGTATCATTAAAAGCTGAATGTCACCCCTCCTCCTTTTTTTTCTTTACTCTACATCGACCCTCCACAAAAGTCTTAAACAGGCTGCTCAATACTTTCACAGGGGAGACTTTATTTCTCGCGCCTCTTTATGCACACCCAACTGCCAATTCTGCTGTCTCATAAACCCACCTCTGTGTTTCGCTCCTCACCTGTAAAAGCCGCTCGTATATCACACGCAGTTTTGTGCCCGGAGCTGTTATCCATACAGTCACACGTGAACAAAAGACTCCTTGGTGTGTGGGAGTAAAAGGGTTTGGGCCTACAGAAGGCATTGTATGCAGCACACATACATGGGATTACAATTAGAAACCTGACTGGAAGTGATGTGTCTGTGCTAGGAAAAAGAGGTTCAATGAGATGTGAAACTCACTTAATTCAAATTTGTGAGTGTGTGTGTTGGTGGAGGCAAGAAGGGAAACTGTGGTTTTCTCTCTCTTTCCCTTCTATGCAAATACTTGCAGTTTTCTAATAAATTCTTTTGCCTGCAGCGAGTGGCATGATGCAGGAGGAGACGGGCCTGCGAGCAAAGACGCAGCTGTGGATTTTGTCCCGTGTGTGGAGGGCTGGAGGATGGCTGGATTGTTGTGCCAGGTCTTTATTCTCTGACCCCTCCTGTCCCATTCAAGGCTGACTTGGGCCTTTGGTGCTAACTGGCTGTTAATTGCCTGGGCTTTCTCCATGCTGCAGAAACGTGCTCATTTCAAGGGGAACCAGTTTAATGAGATTATCTATCAGGGGTTGTCTAGACACCTGAATACACATACCCCCCCCCCCCCCCCCTTCTTTCCATGCAGTCTTCACTACCTGGCAGGCTTCACACAAAGCCCTCAGGTGAAAGTTACCTGCAGAAAGAGTGCATGTTGTCATCGTCATTATGGGTTTACATAGAGTTTCCCACCCACTGCTGTGGGTGCCTTTGATGGAAAGTGTAAAGGAGATGATGAAAAAATGTATTATATATAGAATATGAAAATACATGTATGTGTGCATTTCCAGACCAATATGTCAGATTTATGCAATGTATTTATGAGAAAAGCCTGTGTACTTTAACTAAGCTATTGAAAACACTGCTGATTTTCTGAAAAATGTAAAAAAAAAAAAAATAGACCCTACCTGTATGCACACACAGACCACAGTGCATTAACCCGTTTACACAGACCTTCAGCTGTGTTTCTCTCAGTTGTGCCAAATGAATTATAATGACTTTTTTCTAACCACAAACACACTAAATGGCATTTTCATGAGCAGACTCTGTGTGTGTGTGTGTGTGTGTGTGTGTGTGTGTGTGTGTGTGTGTGTGTGTGTGAGGGAAATATTTACACAGGTTTTGCTGGACTGAGTTATGTGTTCTGCAGCACAGAAGTCCATCTCTATTTGTTTTTAAAGTCTCTTAGCAGTTAATAAAGATGCATTTCTTTCACCCCCCCCCCCCCCCCCCCCACCTTCCTGTGGGGATGGTATCAAGCCTCTGTTAAGTCTCTTTGATTTCCAGCACTCTCCAATCACAGTTGGACTCCAACCCATCATTGTGCCACTTCAAAAGGATGGCCTCCCTGGCCCCACCCACTCCTGGGCTACCCTTAAAAGTCATGGTCATCCCATCCTGCAAGGACTCAGCATCTCTGAAACATCTGCAGCGAGGACTGATTTGACCTTCTGACTTCCTTCCTGGGCTGTTGGATTTTTCTTTTGCATGTGTGGAAAGAGACCCAGGAGACAGAGAAGAGCTGAAGACGCACTTTGGATATCACACACCTGGACTGAGTTCTCTGTCTTTTCTTTCTTTCTTTCGTTGTTTTTTTTTTTTTTAAAGCCTTTTCAGTTAAAAACATATCAAGTTTAATCCAAAGGATGCAGTCCATCAGAGGTGAGTTGATGACTACTTCTTAATATCAGCTTTGCCTCCGTAAGCACACGTGTCTTCTTCTACCAGTTTTTCCAGTAAAAAATGCTTATTCATGTTTTTCTTCTAGACTTGAAGTCCAACTTCAGTGGGCCTCCTCCGGCCCACATAGCTCCCGGACCTGATGCCTATCTCCAGGGCAATATCAGGATGTTTCTGGAGGACACTGAACTGTGGACGACCTTCCATGAAATAGGGACAGAGATGATCATCACTAAACCGGGAAGGTAGGGCAACAGAAAAATAAAATAAAATGTTAAATGTTCACACCTTGCTCCCCCACCTTTTGCAGAACTCATTCTTTCTCCCATGTTTACCAGGCGAATGTTTCCACATTGCAAAGTGAATCTATCCGGGCTTATTCCATGTGCCAAGTACGTGTTGATGGTCGACATGGTCCCAGAGGATGGTTTCAGGTATAAGGTAAGACACCAGTAGCTTTCTCCTTTGTGTATTAATGAGTCATGCATGAGAGAAAATTCACTTCCCAAGGCCTCACTAGAGTCATAGGTTTGGCTGTAGATAACCCAAAGTGGTAGCCACTAGCCCCAGACAAGACATCCCCTGTTTATCACCCACCCCCACCCCACACACACCCCCAACATTGTACATCAAAGGATGTTATCTCTTCCTGTTTTTCTATCCCCTGCTGTGAGCCCACTGTACTACCCCCCGCTCCCCTCCCCATCTCTGTGGGTGGTACAGGCCAGCCACCGCTCTCCAGTCTATGGTGGAAAAGGAAGGATTTGAAAATTCTTCCGCTACTCACCTTTTTCAAATTGACTGACTCATGTGTCTCTTTCCAACAGTGGAATAAAAAGAAGTGGGAGGTGGCAGGAAAAGCAGAACCTCAGCCACCCTGCAGAACCTACCTCCACCCAGACTCTCCAGCACCAGGGAGTCACTGGATGAAGCAGTCCGTCTCCTTCCTCAAGCTCAAGCTGACCAACAACACGCTCGACCAGCACGGCCATGTGAGTAAAAGCAACATCTGCAACACTTTGACGTCTTTAGACTGAACGTTTCGGCAGTGCTTTTTTTCTAACATTTGGCTGGAGGATAGTTAATTCAACAACCTTCCAATTACAGTTTCCTCCCACCGGGGATAAAAGCGGATAAAAAAGACAGCGTGGTCTTTAAGTCGACATGTCAAAAGCACACAGTAAAACCGCGTTCAAGGAAGCGAAAAATGTTCAAAAAAATGTTCCTTGTCTGCAGATCATTTTGCACTCCATGCATCGCTACCATCCGCGCTTCCACATTGTCCAGGCAGACGACCTGTTCAGTGTGCGCTGGAGTGTTTTCCAGACCTTCACCTTCCCGGAGACTTCCTTCACTGCAGTCACTGCCTACCAGAACACTAAGGTCTGTTTCTAGCACTGCAAGTATGCCGTGTGCCGAGAGACAAATCACAAAGTTTTAACTTTGACTTTGTGTCTCCCTCTCCTGCAGATTACAAAGCTGAAGATCGATCACAACCCATTTGCAAAAGGCTTCCGGGATGAAGGCACTAATAAGAAAAGGTGAGGTTAAAATGCCAACGCGAAAGCTCCAGTTTGGTCCGTTGACTTGAAAGGATCTGAGCTCATTTATTGTTCAGTGTATTGTAGTTTGTATTTGTTTTTAATATAACTGATCTACTGCTGCAGACGTGCCAACAAGGACCCATCATGCCTTGAGAAGAGGACCAAGGCATCAGACATTTTGAACTCTGAAGAAGACAGTCCACCAGGTACCGTTTTCACACTCTTCTCTCTTCATGTTGATGCTTTTTTTGTTTTGTTCTTCCTCTCATTTGATGATCTGTGGCTCCTCAGACTTCTGCCAGTCTTCGTATGAAGGTTTCGACGGAGAAGATGAAGAGCTGCCCAAAAGAAAAGAAGAGGATGGTGTCAAAGAGGAGCGCTACTCTCCTTGGGATGCTGAGAGAGAGCACAGAGTGAGGACTGACTCTCCTGTTGGGGCAGACACAAGAGATCTCTACAGCACAGAGCAGCTTGTTCCTACTCCAGCTTCCTACCAGTCATACAGGTAAACAGCGATGCAGCAGATCATATTATAATCATGTTGTTTTGATGAATGCCAATCAATATTTGTTCTTTTCTTCTTCTTTTTTTACTCCCCAGGTTCCATGAGTATGGAAAGTCCCCGTCCCCCTCCTCCAGCATCGGCAGCAGCAACAGTGGATCCGGACGCAGCAGCTTTGAGTCCAGAGTTCCCGACATAGCCACGGTCCCTGATCACGACTCCTCAAAGGCCCGTGAGGTTGGCCCTTCCAGCTGTGGCCCCCAGCACCTCCCGGGCCCCCAGGACTACACAGGGGTGCTCAACATGTCTGTGGCCCAGGCCAGCAAGCCAGGGGTCATCGGTCACCACATCTACAACCCCTACAGCACCGAGCAGCCCCTGGGCCAGTGGGGCGGCCCAGGTCCTTCCCAGTATCCCCCTCCTCATCATCTGACCACTGACTACACCACGCAAGCTGTGCATCACAGCTATCACCATGGCAACGTGACCGAGTGGAGCCAGTACCCTCTGTTCTCTTATTCGTGCTGGTGAAGGAATCTCCACCGTCAACTGAGAGTTACTTTACCGCTGCCATCTTAACAAAAAGCTGATCCCGGCACTCACAGCTGTGAGAGCGCATGACTATACAAGGCTGAGGGCCCCAACCCTGCAGCCAGAGTGAGAAAAACTGAGAGGAGAGAATAAGAAAAAGGAGTGGCTCTGTCTGCTGCCCCGACTGGCAGGATTCAAACCGGCCATTTAATGCTGAGTGCAACTCAAGTTTGTGGTTTAATTGTTTGAAAAAAGAAAAAAAAAACTATTTATTTTGCATTTCACCTCATTTCCCAGTGTAAATAAATATTTTTGTAAAAAGCTAAGAATAATAATGTAAGAGTTAATCATTTGTGTGCAATTATTGTTTGACAAATTGTGGTGTGACATAAAAAAACATAAAAAATAAATAAAAGTCTCTGGACTCGAAGTCTTGTGTGTGAAATCCATATCATTTTTACACTGATGTCTTATTAACTTGAGATACGAAAGTGTACAAAAAGAGACCAATATGAGGTATGAAACAAATATTTTTCTATCCTGAATCTCACTCTTATGCATTTTTCTTCTATTCAAACAAAACTGTGACAACAAAGGTTGTGGAGTGTCTCTAGAATCGTATCCTTTTTATTTACTTGTGACCCTTTAATTATTTCTCACACCAGCATCTGCCCGTTGACTTTGATTTCCTCCCAGTCGATGTTCACGCATGCAGCCAGTCTCCTGACTGAATGGATAAGAGTTTGTAAAAGTGCCTGAACTCCTTGGCCTTCTCCCAGTGGGTGCACATCTGCATGCTTTGTACCTGGCCACCCCTGATAAGAGCCGCAGCCTTTGGTGGTGTTTGTTTGTATTTCCTTTTTGTTGATCTAATGAGGCTATACTCTGTAGTTTCGACAAGCACAGCATGCGTTAAAGACGCTGTATTACTGCGACTCTGGGTCACCTGCTGTGGTTTACCCACCGGCACATAAAGCATCTCCACGGCCCTCGTTCTCCATGTCAATGAGCCTTAAAAAGCATGAAAAAGGGGGAGGCTGTTGGCTCCTTTTCACAACTGAAAAACACAGGCAGAACCCACTGTCTCCACCCTCAGGGGGATATGGGCTGCTAATGACTTTCGTAAAATCCAAGGGGGGTAAGAGGAAGAGTGGTTTGGGGGGGGAATTATCCTTCAGGAGAAACCCAAGTCTAGTGTGGATTTTATCCAGTGCAATTCATTATCCGAGCGCTTCCCTGAACTGGCGTTGTCCACCCACAGGCTTCTCCTGCTGAACACACTTCATTTGCCCATTTTAATGAGGACGAGAAGAGGCTGATCTTTACAGGAATCTGACTGCCCGGTGAGCAGGTCGGAGCAGAGGGAGCTCAGATTCAGAGAAACAGTTTGCTTAACCTCTTCCACCCTGGGCTCCGTTGTACAGGAACAGGACTGTATCTGTTTTTTGCTTTCATCACCACATTTTCTACCTCTGCCCACAATAACTAACATTTCTGTTGCATTTTAATTAATCTACAGTAGCAGCTGAGAGTTTTGCAAACAGATTCACGACTCATTGTCACAAAAGGTAACTTTTTTAAAATCTGTCTGACCTGATGATAAAGATCAGGAGACTTGCAAACTGTGCAGCTGCTTTCCATGCAGGCTTTGAGGTTTTCACACTTTAAAGGGTTGAACTAGGTGAATATAGGCTCATACTGCATGGATGAATGCACAAGGGTGATTTGTCTTCATGCCATCTACACCTGCAGGAAACCTGTGTTCTAAGCCAAAAACATGTGCTAAAATACTCGTCAGTGCATTACGTTAATTTGCTTACAGCATTACAGTGATGTCACAGCTGGTCTCCGTTCATAATATGGTCTCATAATCTGTCTAATAACATGTTAACAACAGTAAAATCCCATCTTTCATGCATGTCATACTAATGAGACCCTCAAGTTGCATACAGTTAAGTAGGTCTGGACTACACATGTAACTTAGACATGCAAAATCAAATAAGTAAAAAAAGAGAGAAAAAATGGTCAGTTTTATTACTTTATAGAAATCTTTTCTGAGTAATTAAAGTATAAATTAATATATACATGTGAAAAAAAATACAAATTACACCTGGGAATAGTTCACGAGGAAAGTGCAAAGCAGGCCAAATGTTCAGCAACTGCATGAAAAAACTTTGTGATACAAAATACATAATACAACTTTTTGCAGGACTTCAAGCAAAAACAGGGGTTACTTAGATACTAGGGCTGGGTATCGTCACTGATTTCTAGAATCGATTCGATTCTGATTAGATTCAATTCGATTTGTATCTGGGAAATTTTGCCTCAGACAGTCAGAAATATTATAATTAAGATCAGTACATTTACATATTTTTGTATCTATAAAAAGGAAGCTGACACTCGCAAGACTTTATCAAAGGTGTAAGCATCACAGCAGATGCCTTTGTGTCAAAGTAGCTGAAGATAAAACACAGAAAAACCTGAAGGTGATTTTCCTGGCCTGGGATTTTATAAAAATATTCTGTAGTAGATCAAAAACGAAAGAAAACCATTAATCAACATGGACATTTCCTCTGAAGTTACAGCGGTTTTATCAGAGACACAGCTAAGCGTTTTGCATTTTGCATAATTTAAAAAAGTTTCAATTTGTTCTGTAGCCCATTGAACAGCAGAAATTAGGTTTTCTTTTCAGAAGTAAGTAAAAGGGAAAAAAAAAACAGCAGCCGACAGCGCTGTAAACAACGGCAGTCTTGTGCGTAACAAGCAAGCGAATACTGCAGAAAACAGATTTTTAGACGGGAAACTGTTCTTGAAGTATTGTGTTCCTGCTTTCATTCACTGTTTTAGCTGTTTGGTGGTTGTTGAAATGTTGTGAGGTTTCACCTGAGATTCTGGCATTTCAGGCAAAATAAATTTATATTAAAAAATCGATTCAGGATTTTAATGAATCGATATCACGTTATCTGAGCTAGAATTGATTTTAATCGATAAATCGATTATCAAAACCCACCCCTATTAGATACTGGTGCAAACATAAATGATAAACTCATCGTTTTATGCTCCACGATATAAAGACAAAGCCCCCCTATGGCCCCTATGACTCTATATGTCTACACTTGTAGACATATATAGTGAAATCGTCTGCGACACAATGATAGGCAATGTTTTGCAGGCCAGATCTTCGTCTACAGGTGACTTTCTTTGTTATCTATTGAATTGACTTCCTCCTCTCCTGCAGAGCAGGAGAAAGTAGAGGATACAAGTGGGCACTTAGCAAAATCCCCTCGGCTCATACATCCTCAACTCCACTGGGTTTAATCTGCATAACTCTACATCACAGGCTAATGTGGGCCTTTTAATTGCTCTGATAATGGTCCAGCAAAGAGCACCAGATCGACCCGCACTCAGATGTCTGTAACGGCCGCTGACGCGGTTAAGAGCGTGACTGTACGTTTTAAGTGGCCCCGAGGTGGTAGTATAGTTTTAGAACACAGAGATTTGATGCGTAAACACAAACACAGATCCTGGATGTCCAGCGCTGATGTCAGCAGATCCTGCCAGACTACTTGCTGGGGGCTGGCACAATAGTGTGAAAGAGAGGGGTGTGTGGGAGGGAGCACACACACTTAGTGCTGATGGGGGGTAACAGATGTAGATGAAACAGCCTCAGAGAGGAAAGTAGCAGTCAGCCTTCATAAAGCTGATGGAGTTTAGAGCCAAATGGAGAGGAACTGGTAGAGACTGGGAGGAATAAAAGGCAGGAGGCAGCAGTTCAAACAAGGAGCACAATCAACTGTTGGGAGCTGATGTTAGATTTATGAAATGGGCTTTAAATTAAACAAACAAAAAAAGACAAACTCAAGTCAGAGAGTTGTCGAAGCCAAAACATCTGCTTCTTAGTTACACGCCTGACAATTTCCTGTAACTTTCTCAGCAATTACTTCTTCTTTTCTTAAGGAAAAAGCAAAACAAAAACTAATATTTCTTAGAAGTCAGTTTCAGTTCCGTAGATGTTTGATTCCCAAGACATATAAATGGTGCTTCCAGCTCAACGCTGGCACAAAATCCAGTCCATTGTAAAATCCATGTAACACTTTTCCCTATACAACATTCAGACGTGACAAAAGCAGGACATATATTTTTTAATCAAATTTAAAAAGTTATCTTGTTTGCATATGTTTGACAGTGTTTCCAGCAAATCATGTGGAAAAGGCGGGTACATTTACAATTACGTGGGTTCAAATGAAGCGTTAACAGTGGTTGAGTCCAGTGTGAAACAGGGTTTGCAATGAACCATGGCAACACACACACACACACACACACACACACACACACACACACACACACACACACACACAGTGCTAAGCGATTCGGTGAAGACAAATATTCTGAAATAAACCATCATGAGGATTCCGATTAAGCTCAAGTGATGAGCGGATCAGTGAAAGGACACACATGCACAAAAATAATGGTTAATTTTCACATTTCATTTACAAATAAATGGCAACTTCAATCTGTAGACCCCTTCCTCTATCTAGCTACAGACATAAATAAATTAAATAATTATTATTTGGAATTATTCATTATTTATATGATGATATCAGAGGCACGATAGCTAAGGCTCGTCTCTGTTCAGACATACGCAGATCACATATAAACTCAGGCTAAGAGTGAATGAAAGCAAGAAAACAAGGCACGATATTTGCAAAACATAACGATCATTCAGAGGTTTGGAGAGATGATAGCTCCACTGAGCAGCTGTCTGGGGGATGGAGACAAAACCCACTTCTTGTATGCTTATTGTTGTGCACTGACAATGCAGAGAACCAGCTGAGGAATAATGAGAGCTTAACTGTGTGACCCCCGCCATTCTTTTCACAGATAAAACACGTGCTTGGGTTTTTTTTTGTTTTTTGCAAAACTGCTTTTATAGTATTTTTGTTTTAGAAACAGGAACTGTTATTACTACAGAATACAACTTCAGTGTGTGACATTGCAGAAAATAGAAATAAGGAAGAAGTCACTTCTCCAATCTCCAAGTGGCTTTGTGACCCATTCAGCTTCAAGTTGTCACACCAGAGCACACTCTGGTCTGGGATATGCCTGGTCATAGTTTTTGCTCTCTTGTTTTGGTAGTTGTGGATTTCGGTGGAGATTCATCGTCGGGTTTTGAGTTTCTCCGGCAGTCTCGCCACAGACTTGTCCTTGCTAGCAGTGAGCAACATGTTGCTTTTATGTTTATTTAGCCACACAGTAATACTGTTCCCACAGTAATAACTCGGGGCCCCACAGTCTTAAAGGAAAAGCCCACATTCGTGTCTTTACTCCAAAGTACCATGTTATTGCATAGCTACTAATCTCGAAAGCGTCCTTTGCTCTCTGTGATAAGCGTCGCAGAAACACCGGTGGTTTTAAGGAAATTATGACGAGCGATCAGTAACAAACAGCAGCGTGAACATTTGTTCAGAGAAGAGATTCCCGGACGGGGCAAGAGTACCTAAGGTCAGATCAGAGAAATAAGAAAAAGGTCCTGAATGACACCTTTGGTTCAGAGGCACTCCGAGTTGTCAACATGCATGTGACCCCCCCAAAAAACTAAATACATCCGAAACTCAACATGCAGAGTTAAATGAAAGAAAGAAAGAGATCGCAAGGAGGTCCTTGATGATGATGGAATCCAATTAACACGGCAGCTTCAGTCCACACTTGAGTCATCCGAGCTGTCCATGTCCACTTCTTCCCACGAAGCCTTGGTGCGTTGCTCCCAGCTTCTGGCCTGGGCAATCACAGCGGGGGTCATGAGCGCTACACAGGCTGCCAGGCCGGAGACGTGCGCCTTAAACTTCGTGCCGTTTTTCCACTCGTCTTTGTCGGCGTTGTACACGTGAACGTATTTCATCCTGTTGCCTTTGTCGTGCGTACGCCCTCCCACAACGTAGATGTGACTGTCCAGCACAGCTATGCCGGGTTCTCCGTGGCCCGCAGGGAGGGGGGACATTAAAGACCAGGAGTTGGCTGTGGGGTTAAAGCACGCTACCTGAAATTGAAGAAAAAAATAAAGCAAGCAATAAATGACTTTTTATTTCATAAAAGTGCTGCAGGCAGAGCATCAAAACGTGCTGCTCTGGCTCGTACAGATTTTAATTAGCTTGAGAAGTCAAAGCTTCTGGCCTGTATTAGTATGCAAAATAATGTCAGTCTAGAAAAGGCCGTGGAATATTTTTAAATTTAAATTCATACTATAGGAGGAAAAAACAGAGGTGAGCAGGCTGAAAAAGAGGCAATACTTTAAACTGCATGAGAAGCAAAGAGCCAACGATAAACAGCTGCGATCACTCAGGACGATACCTTCAGGACATCCCTCCTGTATCCGCGCTCGTCATTACTTCCTCCAATAACGTACATGCGGCCGTTAACGGCTGCCATGCCGTGCCACGCCCGCTCCACCGGGCCCTCTGCGCACCCTGTCCAGCGATTGGCTGCTGGGTCAAAACAGCAAGTCTCTTTGAGGTACGCCACGCCTCGGCGCCCACACGTTATATAAATTTTTCCATCCACCACTGCTCCAGCATGGGCATACACCTGAAAGGGTAGACTAGTATTACAGTGGATGTAGGTCTCAGCACAAATGTGAGTAAGCAGCGCCATCATGTGGACAGTAGAAGAATCAGATGCACTCATTTTCAATCTTTCACACCTTCAGGTTTCCATACCTCTCTCTTTAGAGGAGACACAAATTCCCACGTGTCTTTGTGTGGGTCATAACGCTCCACCGACTCCAGCTCGTGGTTGTAGTCTCGTCCTCCAATGGCATAAATATGGCCGCCCACAACACAAACACAGTGGTCGGCATGCTGCTGCTGCAGAGGCTGGATGGTGTGCCACTTGTTGTGACGGGGGTCGTATCTGGAAAGAGCAGACGAGTCTCAGAACAGTGAAGAAGAACCTTATGAAAGATGAGCTCATTTGGAAGCAAAGTGGAAACTCTATTAAAACAAAACAGAACCGTTAGGCTTCTATTGATAACGTTTTAAAAATCTTTAAGGATTTAGCAGCTCTTTTGTTGTTGTTGTTTTTTTTTTCATCTTAAAGCAACGAGCCAATCCCCTTTACTCTAACCTGTACTCAGTTCACTTCTTCAATTTCCAATGTTCATATAAAAAAAAGGCACTGGCAACATTAGTAAATGATTTTTAGTTGGGGATGTTTGTGTGCAAAGTCTCAGCATGAAGTCAACTTTCTTCCCCCCACTTCATTTCTCCACCTCCCACCAGCCCTGTCAACTGGTGTTAAAGCTCAGAAATTACGAATATTCAGCTCCATGACTTTATGATGCGGTGCACAAGTCAGTAAGACATCTGACGCCAGCAAGTAACATCAGTAATGTGTCAGCCAAAGAAACGCCTCCAGAGACCGACAGCTGCTCAGAAATCCTCCACCACAGTAACTGTGAATCAGAGAACACCCCTGGAGCGATGTATTTAGTATCTTTACACTGAATTAAAAGCATCTAAATTAAACTATAAATATCAGTGTCTAGTTTACTTGAATCAAACCTGTATCCCCATTTGCATCTAATTAATGCTTGAGCCCTTTTAATGTTGGTCGCTGTTGTGGCAAACTACTAGTAAAGATAATCTTCCTCACCAGAACAGCAGTGTAAGCACATCATATTGACCATTCAGACCGGTAAACAGGAAGAGCAGGTTCGCTTACTTAAAGAACATCTCTGAAAGACCAGAGAGTTCTTTGCTCAGGCTTTCATGTGAAAGCGTCACTGAAAATAACACCTGAGTATGAGGCAGTCATTCTGCAACATAATGGAGACAGGCCGAGAGCATCAAACATCACCGGAGATTGCTGAGCAAAAAAGGATGAAATCACAAAAGGTGTGTGATTTCAGTCATTTTCTGCTTGTCCAGAAGAAAACTCCCTCCCTGATATTTCTGCAGCTGTGTCTGCTTTCAAAGCTCCCAAATCACCACAGTATTGTGAATGCTAGAGGTGTGGATGTACCTAAACGGATGTTGTCAAAATATAAACTGTGAACACATCATTTAAAAAGCAAACACGGAGAAAAAGTTCTTTAAGATACTGAATAACTGTAACATGGAAAATCTACATTTCCATGACAACTAGGCAAACTCCATCTGCTGGCAAAGATCCTCAAACTCCTTCCTTCCTTTCCTTTTATCGTCTCGAGGATCAAATCATGCAAATGAAAGTCCAGAGCCTCCTGTAAGATTGCTTCCTGTATTTATAATTTAAAAATTCAGTAATAAACTGATTAATGAGATTAATCAGCTGCAGCTTTAACTCCACCACAAAAATGAACCATAAAGGGCGTATGATAGGCTCTCACCTCCAGCAGCGGGTCTCTGCATGAAATCCACTGGTGTTCATGTCCCCGCCAATAAGATAAACAAAGTTGTTGAGCACGGCGATGCCCTGGTTGGACATCCGGGGAGTGTGAGCTGCAGTGAGACTCCTCCACTCCCCCCAGCTTGGGTGAAACATCTGAAACAGGTGATCGGTGTATGCGAGGGAGCTGGAACTAAACATTCCCCCGAAGCCCAGTATGCAGTGGAAAGTGGACCGCGGCTGGGTGAGAGGAGTCTGGAGGACAGGCTGCAGGAGCTCCTGCTCGTGGTAACGCAGTGCAGCTGAAACAGAATCCTTCAGCGGACACTGCTTCAGTCTGTTGTGCAATCTCTGCAACATGTGCTTCTCAATCAGGCAAAATCGCACTGCGTCGAGCATCTTGAGATTGTCCTTCAGGTGAGGGAGACAGAAACATAAATGCAACACTTTAATAGAGTGTAATTAAGATGTGTGCTTTATTTAGATAGATGAGTATAAATGCAGACACACCTTTGGACTGACCTGCAAGTACACCTGGTCAGTTTCCACCTGCTCGGGACTGTAATGATAGTGAAGCGCTGCCTCGTACACCTCATTCTCGCTGTTCACCTGGAGCTCGTCGCTGCTCAGCGCACTGAACACTTCATCCTGGGGCAGCTGTCGGTACACATCTGTTCGGGACAACGTCTGAATGTTGCTGAGCATGAAGGAGTGCACTTTGGCCTTCAGCTGTTGCAGTGCGTAGAGATCGGCCAGGTGATACAGCTCTAAAATGTTGCTCTCGTCCATCCAAGAGAAAAGGAAATCACAGCAGAAGCCTATGACATTCTCGAGCTGGAAAACACAAAAGCTGCACAGGTTAACTGAAAGAATTAAAAAAAAAACAAAAAAAAAACAGAATAAGAATAAGAAATAAGTAGGAACAACAACCTACTTGTACAAGTGTGGCAGCTATCAGGACTTCCTGCACGCACTCTGGGTCTAAGTCAATCTCTGACGTGTAGATGTAATCAAGTATTTTCTTCATGGCCATGTAGGACACTCCATGAATTGCAATCTCCTTTTGCTGTGTTTCCCGGAGGCCTCCTGCAAACATCCCCCTAGTGGAGAAGGGTAATAAAGTATTATGCTGGGTCATCCTGGTCGCCCAGTAATGATAAGACTCACAGGGAGAGATGTAGCAACTCAAAGAACGTTGAATTCAAATGTATGGGAGAAAAAGCAAAAATGGTGCCAGCAGAGGGAGAAAAGGCCTTATTTTAGGATAAGCCAACAAACTGTTTTTAATATAACTGATTATTCTATATACGCACTTTTAAGGTCATATTTACCAGTGAAATTAAATTGAATTTGACAATGCTTAATGGAAAATCATTATCTGTAAGGGGGTTAGAGGGCAACCTGTCAAGAGCAGAGCCTGGGAGTTTACTGACACGTTGCATTACCCTGAAAATATTCTGCAGTCCTGCACTGACTACAAACAAGCATTCAGAACAAAAATGTTGCATTGACTCTTGGCTTATGCAAACTACAGGCTGACGTTTTCAGTGAAACGTCTAAAATGTTTCTCTTACAGTTTTAGTTTGAGACATGACGTAGGAAAGAAATCGCAAGTAAAAGTAAAATTCACCACAGACCTAAAACGAAACTGCAGCTATGTCACCTTACTGGTTTAACTAGCTGATGAAACATTTGGGGAGATTAAAACACAGATGCAACATTGGGCCTGATTGTATTGTCAAAATCAGGTGCAATGTTGCAATCAGCTGAACCAGCTGCCCTACATTGAGTGCGAGTGAGTCAAATCACTGCTGACTCCTCACAGCAAGAAGGTTCCTGCTTTTAACCTGCCAGCTGGTTGTGTCTGCATGTTCTCTGTGTGAATTTGTGGCTTCTTCCCACAATCCAAGGACATGCATGTTAGATTAACTATTTAATGTAGACCAGCTCCAGGTGTGAATGTATGTGTAGTTGTTTATTTCTCTTTGTGGGAGTCCTGTGACGGACTGGCAGCGTCCCCAGGGTGTATCCCGCCTGTCACCCTATGACATTTGGGACAGGCTCCAGCCCCAGAATTGGATAAGCAGTTAATAAAATGAACAGAAGGATGGGTTGACGAGTCCATCTTTTTATCTCTGCTTCACACAGACATCCGCAATGTTTCCATTGTTGTTAACATTTCCAGGCTGTTATGGAGTAACTCAAGTGAATAAGAACACTTATGCTCAAACACTGACTGTGATCTGACGAACAGATAGCCAGGAACAAATACCAACAAGTTAGGTTTTTACACGTTTTTGAATCTATAGCATTACCGCACAGTAACTATGCTCACAGTAATACACTCGAAATTATCTGGTGGTGACATTTGTATTCCAGTCACAGTAGCTCTATGGTGACCTTGTAAGCAGTGGACTTAAAGGAACAAGTGACACTGGTTTTATTACCAGTAAATGTTTTCAAGTTTTAGGCTTTAGACGGTAATAAAAACAAACCAGAGTTATATCACAGAGAAAGAACTCTTTAACTTTTTTAAAAGTTAAATCACCTTCACAGAAGTTTTGATGTGACTACAGTACGCAGGGAAAGACTAAATCACAGGTGCAATTCAAGGCCTCTGAGGGCAAAGCAATCATGTGACTGGTGGCAGAACCCAAAATATGCAAACCACTAGTAATCATATGACAATGTTGCTGAGCTTGAGGATACATTTGGTTTCAACTGGACTGTGCAAAATGCCTAGGCTGTGTCTTGTGACACGGGGGTGCCAGAGTAACTGGTCAGATTTGCTAGAGAACATATTAGCATATGTTGTGGTGTGTGTTATAGGAAACAACTTATTCATTCACTAGCCTGGAGGTGGCTGACTATTTTGATGGTCAATGGCATGCATATGAATGCTCTTGTATGATAATTTTGGATCTCTGTGGAAACAGGCACAAAAGATTGCATACAGTACTGTCGTGTGCACAGAGAGAAAACAGCAAAGTGAAGATGAAAGCAAAACAAAAAATAACTCCTGTGGGTTTTACCTGAAATAATCACAGGAGGCTGCCAATATTATACGATGGGCTTGTATTGGGCGACTTTCCACAACCAGCACAACATCAAACAAGGTCCCACTGTGTCTGAGAGACAGTAGGCCGTCCAGCAGGCTGCAGAAATGCTCTGAACTTCTGTAGGACTGTCGGCGCAGGCGGCCTGATGACCCGGCGCGTCCCCCTACTGGACTCAGAGCTCCATCCTCAGCCATGACAGCACAGCGGCGCTCGGGCTTCATCGCGTTTGTCTGCCTGATACATACATCACGCAAAGCTGCCTTCACTTTACTTCTAAAGTGGAATCATACAGCACAGCGACATGTGGTGCAAACAGGATGAAAAATGTAGCTAGAAGCTAAACACTCGGTGTGGGTGGCAATGCTCGCTTGGAAATGGCACTGCACAGTCAGTGTGAAATTACAGAATCATACCACATTAAATGCCCGATAAATACCACACGTGAACCCAAAGAACTGTTAGAAAGCATATAAATTACAAACAAATCTCCCTACCTTCGGCTAGCTGTCACTCCGCGGCAGAGCTGTTAGCTAATGTTACTTTCGTATAAAAGACAGCAACCAAAACAAGCTAGAGGCTACTTAGCGCGCCAGCTAGTGCAACGCACTCTGTATCAGCAGGATGTACGCTTAAAAACACAACCAAAGCGACTGCACAGAGAAGAGTCCTCGTATTGTTCAAAACCAGACGGGTGTCTAATACTACACGGCCTCAGGAACACCTTCACTTCTGCGAACTGAGTTGCACCTGATACATAAAAACAAAGTCTGTTTACTTTTTGGTATTTTGGCGTTAGATCAACTTCCATTGGTCATTGCTGCGCTATGTCCCACCCATTTCTGAAATCAAACCAATCAGAGAAATCTTTCACATTGCCGAGAAATAAAGCGAGAGCTCCACCTTTTCCTTTAAAATGAGTGTTCAGTGTGTAGACATGATCATTTTTACGATGGGCCACATTAAGAAAAAACAAACAAACATCATTTTGAGAATAAAGTCGAAATATCGAAATTATAGTCGAAAATCTATGTGGAGGAAAAAACAGTCGAAATGTGGAAATTACAGTTGAAAAAATGGTGCAGAAAGTTGCATCTGGTCAGACATACCCACACACAAGCCTAGAAGAGTGGATTTGTTCAAAATGAAATGGCTGGTAATGGACAGATGCGATCAATGGTCACACCTTAGTATAACAAGAGGATGTATGTTGTATCACACGACGGCTTCTTTTTCTTCACTAACTCAGCTACACAAGGCATTTTGTAGAGCAGCAGCCGTGGCAGTTTGTCTCAAAACAACTGTATTCTGCACATTTCGACTTTTTTCTTGAAATTTCGACTTTATTCTTAAAATGATCAATAATATTCTTTTTTTTTTCTGAAAATATCTGCATTATATTAAATCTAGCCGTTTAAAAAAGAAATTAAAATGATATGAATAAAAATTTCTTTAACACTACTTTTAAAGACAAATACATGCTTGTGATATTTTCTGACACAAGATGGCGCTGCTTCCTTCTCAAACAACTTTGAAGCTTCTACCTGTCACACCTGCACCAGGGGCTAGGAATTAGCATATTTACTACTTTGTCCCACTTTTGTGTTTATTTTTGTAAGGTTATTGCTCAGGGAAAATTGTATACAATTTACTTTATTGTGTTTTGGGAACTCTTACATAGACTGACCGATTAAAAAGCAGTAGTTAGGCTACACAATGCAAAAAGATAATATAAAGCTCTTCAAGCCATATCTGTTCTTTTTTTTTTTAAGCCTCCAGTATTTTTGCTCTCCTTCATCACAGATTGATTTCCCACAGTTTTAGAAGCATGTGCTACCAGATAGATTTTCCAAGGGAGCAAGTCATGATGCTTTTTTTGTTTTTAATTTATTGTGGCTTCCATGTTTCTTGGGCTTTACAGTTTCATTCATCTTCTGCTGACATTTCATTTTGCATACATCATTCCCCGACACTCAGAGCAGTTATTTTTCCCACCTGCGAAAAAAGAAAGGAAAAAAACACTGCTGGAATAATCCATCACTTGATGTATTTTTCTGTCCAATACACTGTACACAGCAGCACGGTGCACGGGGAAAATTGAGAGTGGGGCTTCTCCGAGGGGTTTCTGTCCCGGGTGTAGAAATGCCCTTTATAAACACCAAATGAATTTTTGTTTGCATATATATTTTCCATCTGGGTGAAGAAGTGCCCTCCCACAGTCCTGTCTATAATAGATCCTGCTGCCTTTGTCTGAACAGCAAGCATAGGCACCACATATACACTACTGTATTTCTGTCAGCGTCATTCTTCAACCGCTAGACCTGAAAGACTCCAGCACTCAGTTAATCAATTAGTTGTTGCAGATTTCCATTTATTTCTCTCCTGCCTTTAGGCTTTGCAGAACTGATTGGACCAAATTGATTAATCATTTCATTAGAGGTACTCTGATCTCTGATACTGTGGTATGACATCACTACAACCCCCCCCCTCCCCCCCACCACACACACACACACACACACACACACACACACACACACACACACACACACACACACACACACACACACACACAATAAAAATATGTCACCAGGCAATGATGTTTTTACAAAACCAATATTGCCTTTTATTTGTCCTCTGACTTCAGGCTGATAATGTACAGCAACACTAAGTCTTTTTTTTCATTTTAACTCCTAACATCAGGTGTCAAGCAGATCACACTTATCACTTCAAAGAGACAAGCATTTGCTTAATAATTTTCACATGTCTTGCGAATTGGATTTACATAATAACAGGTGGACACTGAGTAAAAAAAGAGTTTGTGGTGTGAAATATCCAAAAGCCTGCTTTTCTGTATAGTAAGTGTGGTATTACAGAAAGTACAGCATTCCAGTATACCAGCACAGCAGCATCTCCTCACATCAGGAAAAAACTAAATTAAACCGTGCAGACGACGCACATAGGAAGAGGAAGAGAAATGACAACATAATGAAAACAAAGTGGGCAACATTTACAGAATTAACTGTGGGTGTATACCACAAACACTCAGTTAGAAAGACATAAACTGGCCCAGTCCATGACCTTGAGCTTTTATTAGCAACCCTGTTACGCAAATCACGCAACTATTATTAATCTTCATCAAAATAATCCTCGAAGAAGGCATTTTATGCTGCTGTTACTGAACATTGAGCCTGTTTTGCAGTAAGGACAGGCACAGCAAAAAAGGGAAAAAGAAAAGTTAAAGTACTAGGTATGCTCCACAGCGTGGCCCCCTTATACTTTATCTGATAAGAGAAGGAGCTGGCAGACCAACAGACAATACAGCTGATTAGATTGGGACAGTGGAGCTCCAGTGGTGCCATTCATTCTACCTGCACCCCATCTAAAACAGTTTCCATGCCAACTAACTGCCATCTTCAGTCTGGCGCAGGAGATGTGAGTTGTAAAATGTGGTAGAAAAACAAAAATAGAAGAAAAGTGAGTATTTCTTGCACACGTGACTTGAATCCATAAGAGCGGGCATCGTTAGGAACGGCTTTAAAGTTCTGATGACTGAGGGCTTATTTAGGGATCCAGCATACGGTTGAGTGCGCCACAGGAAAAATGCATCATATAAAAACATCTTGATGGTGTTTGTAATCCATTACGACTAAATCATACGTCTAGACGCAAGATGCATTTGTTAGGAAGGCTTAGGTTGCCCTGCTTCATTGTACCACACTAACTGCAGGTGAATGAAATCCACAACAGGGTAATCTTTCTTTGTCAACCTTGAGGGCACATCAGATTTTAGTGAGGACCTCTTGTGGCCAGTTGCCCATACTTTGAGAACCACAGCTGCAAAGTTTGTATGAGCTAAAACCTGTCGTAAGAGCACGAAGAATGCATGGCAAGACTGTAAAATCAGACGGCTTACAAAGGAGCAGGAGCAGTGCCAGGTGAATTGTGTGTTTTGTTCGAAAGGGTGGTTATAAACTGACAGAGGTGGCAGGTGCAATTTTCCCAGGGTTACTTGGCTGTTTGAAGCGAGGAATCAATTTTCCTCCACACCACAATCCTGCAAGACAAAACTTTTCAGGTTGTTGTTTGGTGAAGCCAACTGTCTTGGGGCGACGGCTGCTCTGTGATGCACGGCTCTCCCAGAATGATGAACAGCACAGGGTCATTTACACCGCCATGAGAATTGAACAGATCTGTGTCAGTATTTTATTGTCGTTATGAAATCATGTGGTGAGAAATCACATTTGGACACTGTAGTGGGCTTATTTGGATACAAAGAAAAAACAACAACAACACATTTCTGAGGAATGATTAGAATTAACACAGCATGGGAAAATAGTGACCATATTAGCCGCTGAAGTCAGCTAAAGCAGTGGCACGACCTTCCTCGGGTTTGTCTGTCACTGAGGTCTGAGCCAGCTCTGGAAAAGGCAGAGATATTTCCCTGCCTCACTGGGGTAGTTAGAGAAAACTAATAATGGTGAAATATTTAAGCCTCCCAACTGTGTTTGCTGCTGTGAGTGGAAGGATTTCACTCACTCTCGATAAAAAAGAAGAAAACAGGGAGTAGAAGTCACTCAGTTTTCTGCACTGTTCACTCAGACATCGTAAAATCCAGGGCAGCAGCCTTATAGCTTATAGCGTCTTGCAGTGACAGACAGTGGGTGGATCATCGCTTTTTCACACATGGCCCACACTTGGCAGGAGCTGGGCATTTCCCTGTGGAGAACATTATACAAGACAGCAAGCAGAGGCTTGATAACTCAACTGGACTGTCCTCTGACACATGCTCTCAAAGGAGAAGCACAGCCTGTGTGTCATATTACAGTTTGCCTATACTGCTAATGGAAAATCTAAGAAATAAAAAAGTCTTTATGTCTCTGGTTTAGCATGTGTATGATATGATTTGATTGCATCATGCTGGACACAGCACAATCACACAATCAGTGATGCATGATGCTTTTAAACATTTCAGCCTCATACAGCAACACATGATGACTGGCATCCTCTCCGAATCTTGCAAAGAGGCGATGTAGCAGTGGCCAAGAACCCCCGAGTGGGCGGATGGTCATATCTGCCATGTGTCAGCAGACTCATATTGAACAAATGCTTGAGTGGATCAATAACAACTTGCTGTCCCCCGCTATCATATTATGCTGCCTCTGAATTCAGTTTTCACCTCTTGCCATTGGGGGGAGGGCTATTTTGAGGTGTGACATCTACCATTCTATTTGCAGTGACAATATTAGTGTGAATTAGGAATCCTTCACCAGCAACAAGGAACAGGGAGGCGAAAGCCAGGCGGCAAGAAAGACTGTGCATGCTGCACACAGACACGAGCTGAGCAGAATACATATGTGGCTTGAGAAAGCAGAGAGGAGATGCAGAACATTTATATGAATTACACGAAGAGGGTCAGAGGGACTAATGCCTGCCGCTAATGCAGCTATGATTTAATAGACCCCAATCTCGGGCTCCTCACTTGTCTATTTATTTTTCTTTTCCCTCTCAGTCTATTTGTTTTAAAATTAGGTTAGCGCATGATATGAAAAGCAATTCTATAAGTAGCTTGAATCAAAATTGAAATGAGTTTTATTTTTAGCTTGCCTTATTTGCAGACTTTCCAACTTTCCATTATGGCTGTGGCTTGGAGACTGATAAATTAGGTGAATTAAGTAAGGGAAATACCAAAGATTAGAAGATGCAAATATACAAATATTATATGTTACGCTACATTGGGTTTAGCTAAACTGCTCTTAGCTTGAGGCTTCACAACTGACGTGGCTAACAAATTGGTGACATCACATGGATTATGTGTCTTATATACAGTGAATTTTTTATATTAGCTTAAGCTTTTTAGGTTAGCTTAAGCTAATCTGCAACTTGGCAGAAGTTCACAGCTTTATACATTCCCACTTTGTGCACTTCTGCGAAAAACTAAGCATGCCTTTAATGCTTTCATAAAACAGTAAATATCAGCCACATGCTGCATGTCATCAAGTTACTTTCACCAACTGTGAGCACTGCTATAAAAACACACATTTTGTCAGATTGCTGGTTTGGAGCTTTCAACTAATTAGCTCCAAGATCAGACCATGCAACATTCAGAGATAGACAACAGTTACATCTCACACTCTACAGGCCTCAGTCAGTATGTTAAATGTTAAAGTTCATGACAGTACAATTACTGAACAAGGACGACTTGTTTGGAAGGGTTGTCAGGAGAAAGCCTCCTCTCTCTAAAATGAGCGTGGCAGCAGCATGGATTAGGTTTGCAAAGTTGCAACAAATCACAAGACTGCTGGAACAATGTCCTTTGGATAGACCGGAGTGCAGATGCTTGGCCATAATACACAGCACCATGTTTGGTGAAAACCAAATATCAGCACAAACACCTCATATCAACTGTGAGCATAGTGGTAGAGAGGTGATGATTTGGGTTTGCTTTGCAGGTCTAGGATCTGGGCAGCTTGCAGTCATTGAGTCAACCATGAACTAAATCTTTGCTAAAATTAGGTCATGCAATAGGACAATCATCCCAGTCAGACCTGCCTACAACAGAATGACTGAAAAAGAGAAGAATCAAGATGCTGCAATAACCCAGTCAAACCACTCAAATGCTGTGGTTGTACCTTAAGAGAGCTGTGTATACCTGAATGCCTGCAAATCTCAATGAATTGAAGCAATGATGCAAAGAAGAGTGTAAAGAAGTCATACTGCTGCTAAACCTGGTTGAATAAGCTGCTGAAATGTGCACTGTCCTGAGAAAACGTTCTTCATCACATGACCGTAGGCCTATTCTGCACAGATCAGAAAATGTTATCAATGAGTTAAAAGAAACGATTCTCTTTTTAAAACAAAACAAACTATAACTGTGAAGGACAGTAACACTATATTCAAGTTTTTGTGAAAAACGTGTGGTCTCTCACCTGATTGTGAGGCATGTTTATGTTTCAATTACATTTAACAGCTCACCTTTTTCTAACTTCTAACTCTGCCTTAGCTTCCACTGACTTCCAAAGGAAGCATCTGACTGCTTCACATTTAGTTGAAATCTTTTTGTCCTTTTTAAAATATTATTTTCGCTGTCCCCGAGCAGACCAAAACCAAGGTTGATGATAATAAAGCGAAACTGTGAAAACAAAGCCGTTAGCTGGAAGACACTAACAAACTCGACAGACTTGAGGGGACCGCATGCAGAGTCAGCTGATGATTACCTGTGGGCTCATCACAACACCAGTGTGATCCATCTGTTACAACATAAATGTGTGACTTATTGAAATACTGAACATTGTACTTGTCAGTGCTGAATAATGTGCACATCTTATATGTACCGCCCACCGTGTGCTGCTCCTTTAAGTCGCATTTTAAGCGAAGAGCACCGGGGTGAGCTCGATGTCAGATGTGATCTGTGCAACTGATGAGGGTTGTTTGTCATCGCAAGCTACCTGAGGCATTGTGGCATTTGCTCATTGCTGGGGTTATTTAAAGCCTCGGGGGATTTGTAGAACTGTGTTGCTGTGATGGTGTCAAGGATCACTTCAGCTTTATTCATGTAAGAGGCTGCGATACTGCAGGGGAGATTGTGTCACAGTTCAGACAGGAATTTAAAAGCACAGCACCCAAAAAAAAGGCACATTTGATTTATATGTAGTTTACTAGATGTTAGTAGACTTACAAGACGGTGCGAACAAGACAAAGGGAGCAGGCAGCGATCGGGTGTCCAACACAAACAAGCAACGACTGACATGAAAAGCAGACAATAGAGGAGAAAATTGAATATAAATAAAGGTCATGACAGAGTTTCCCTTTGTGGCTTTGACAGCAAAGTTCAAGTTTATCTAGTGTTACCATTTCATTCACATGATAAATATGTTTTTGTTTTAAAAAGTTATAATGTAGGATTGCTTTATTTAAAATATATTAATGTTGGCTATTGATTTTTAGGCCAAGGGTGTCAAACATCAGGTCCTGGGGCGTAAATGTGAAGGATACAAAATGCAAAGGAGTGGATAGACTTTAAGCTTTAAATCAGGAATGTCAAACTCATTTTATATACTGACCACTTTAAGTGGACCAGACTGGTAAAACTTTCTGTCAGTGAAAAGCAGTTCAACTTCATATTTAATATCACAGACATCTCAGTACAAGAAAAACAAGTTCACTTTCATATATCAGTAAGCCTCTACATGATAAAGAAAATGTTTTTGTAGTTAATGAAAGAAATCAGTCAGCGCAACTCTTTGGGCTTACATTGTAAGAAGTGAATGTGTAGCCTGTTGGATTACTATCCTGTAATTATAAAGCAGAAAGTTTTTGTTAATTCACAAAAGATTTATTTTATGTTATTTATTTTTACTTTGCAAAAAAAAAAAAAAAAAAAAAAGAAATCCCAGGAATTTCTATAGTGGTGAAAATGTTGCAGGATGTGGCATGGTGGAATAATTGAGAGAATCTCCCACTAAACATTGGGTTGGCATCATTTTCCATTTCAATTATTATTGGTTTGGTGTTTTTGTGGATTGGCCACACCAATGTAGGAGTGGAGTTTCCACTCTAGTCCAGCTATTTGGAGTTGAGTACAGGGAGTAGTTGATTGGTAATGGGTTTAGGCCTTATCTATAAAGGAGAAAACAGGAAGGAGTTTTTTCTGTAGGACACAGTTGCAGCAGGGAAGCTGGTTTAAATTTGGAAACTCCAGTGAGAGAAGTGAATATTTTAAAGGAAAATAGTTTTAATCTGGCCTGGAAGGTTTTGCTTTTAAAATAATCAAATGACACTGGAGGGAGGACTCGTTTTAATCAGGGTTCATGTGGATTTGTTGTCATAAAAAGACTGGATTGGAAACTGTTGGTATGCTGGGTTCAAGGAAGAAAAGCCTACTCCGGAACTGGGAGGTAACCAATGAGAGGAAATTGATCAAGACGTGTAGAGGAGGAGCTTGAGAGCTGAAGTGCCAGGATTTGATGTGGAAACCCACTCCCTAGCAAGGCAAGGTTAACAATTCTGACCGTGCCGACTGTGGGCCTTGGATTGCAGGCCAGAACTGCATCTTCAGCCACTAGTCTGCTTCAGAGGAAAAATAAATCTTGTGTACCCCATTTCCAGTTCATTTTCATTAGAACTTATTGCTTTCTTGTATGGAGGCCATTTTTATGGCCCACTTAACAAAAAATAGGAACTTTTCTGTCATTTAATTGTTTTCACTACTTTGGGTGTATTATCACTGTGGGGAAGGTCTTTATCAGAAAGACAAGCTGCAAAATTGATGAAATTACAGTGAAATGTCCAAAATTCCTCCAAAGTTTCCAAAGACGTCCAGTGGGCCGCATGGGGTCAAAATTCTTGCCCCTGAGCGTCGTGTTTGACAACCCTGTTTAAAGCTTTTCCTATTGTTAAAGTCTCTCCCCTTACTGTTGTGAGGGACCAAGCAGCCAAAGCAAAGAGGACACAGGCAAAAAAATATCTTCAAAAAGGGTTTTCTTTATTTTAACCCTCAAAAAGTCCAAAATTAACAAAATTCAAAACCATACTTAGCAGGCCCATAAAAGAGGTCAACTAAATAGAACTCTACAAAAAAGAATTTCCAGAAACTTCAACAAAACAAAGTGAGACACAACTTAACTCACAAACTGACCTAATTACAAAGACACATGAGGGTTACTTTTATAATGATTTGGCCAAACCATTTGAACACAATAAGGGGGAAAAACAAAACACACACTAATATTAACTAAGCACAGAATAACCTAACTAAACCTAAAACACACCTGCTCCTGGTAAGCCCATGGTTGGTCCTGCTGAGCAGGCATTTTGTCCCCAGAGTCCTCAGCCACGCCTTTTGCCCAGACAGGAAACAGCCACCGCCCAAACCCAGGTAACTCAAAGAAAGAGAAACATAATTAATATAACAAAACATTTTAGAAAAACCACACAATGTTACTATGTGCGCGCCTCATAATACCAGTGTTAGGTTTAACCAAATGATTAATGAAGAAAACTGCAAAGCAAACTAATAAAGTGAAAAATGGACTAATTTACCCCTGTGTGGCTGATGCCATCACAACTGTTCATAGTAATTAACTAACAGATCAACAATTAAATGACAGGAAAGTCCCTGTTTTCCTTTTATTTGAAAAGTCCACAGTTTAAAATAAAAGGAACATTTTCTGGGAACTATAAAAAACTTTACATTTCATAATTACAGGACAGTCTGAGCAACAAACTAACCACTTTTCCTGTAATTTTTCACAAAAGGTTCATCATGTAGTTTGATGGGTACGACCCACTTAAGGTCACCATGATATAAGTTTGACATCCTTGTTTTAGGCCAGCACATGATTATATGTGAGATTTGCTGTATTGTTTGGCAGCTTTTATCATTTAGAATTTGCCAAAAACAAAAATTGAAAACAAAAGCAAAGTCGTGTGTAAAAACTAAATACACCCATACAAAACAAAATAAGTGTTCCAGATTATTTGCCAGTGATAAGACCCTCCTTTTGGAGAGTGACATGTGGGAGCTGTCTTATCCAAATCTCTGACATCTAAGATGTGGTGTTCCCATTCTTAGTGAAGCATCTGCTGCTTTCCTACCCAAATACAGTGCTCTCTTAACACCTTAAAAATGGCAGAAGCTATGCATGAGTCTGTCAAGATGTCTAAATACTTTGAAAGAAGTCTCTCCCTTTTGAAGAAAGAAAACATTTTCTGCCAAAGTACTTTCTCAATCTGCATGTGGCAGATGCAGAAAGGTTTCAATCATCTGCCGATTTCTTTGGGACCTCTCCGTATTCAGCCGAAGAAGAGCCTCATACCAACTGTGAATCATGGTGGTGGAAATGTTATAGTTTGAGGTTTGCTTACTGCCCTCGGGGACTGGGCAGCTTGCAGTCACTGATTCAGCTAGAAATTCTGCATCATATCAAGTGTGAGGCCATCTGTTTGAAGGCTGAAGCATATCCTTCCTTACTCCTTTCATAAAAGCCGATTACATCTCTGGATATTTTTGCCCCATAAATTAGCTTTTAAAAGCCCAGTTTGCTTGTGGTTATCTTCACTTATGACACTATTATATATGAAAGTGGATCAAGTATTTCATTTCTCATAATGTCAAAACACAAAAATTAAATTTAGATGCATATAAAAAGACTGTAATTAAAAAATAGTCAGCATCCCACTTTCTCAAAAAGTTCAATTTCCCCATCTCTGAATGACAGCATGGGTAGCAGGACAGCTTTTAGTTAGTGCATAGATCACACTTTACAAAATCAGCACATACATGTATGCATAAGGTTCCTTATCACTGCCTGACATATGGATGTATTTATACTAACTAATATGTGCTGCAATATAAAATACTGGCATGGAACAATATTGCTGTAACATGAGTGACTGATCCGTTCTGTCCTGATCATTTCATGCTTACATCATAGGTGAGCTGTAAACAGGGCCATAAACTAATTCCCTAAAAGAAAGACCTTGATCTAACCTGACTGAAACGTGTGTGAAAGGTAAACATGAAGTGTTCAAATTTACGACGGTGTCACTATCAATACACGGTGTGTCTCTAGCACCTTGAGCGTCATTTGTGGAACAAACAATCATAATTCCTTTTAGTCTTACAGATTAGACAGTATCAGCACTACGAGACCGCTTACTACGCCAACAAGGTTAATAAGAATAAGGTTAATAAAGCTGAATAAAAGAAAAAGGAGACACACAGCAGTAAAGAGAGATGCTTGAAATAGCTTGGCAGTGCCAGGAGTTGCACAATCATGTAAATGGAGGTTTGTAGACCTCTATTCTGTTCTGAACACGTGCAGGCTGATTTAAGGAAACCTCTCAATTAAGCGGATTACAGTGTCACACTTATAAAAGGGTGTCTAGAAGTATGTTTGTGCACACAGCGTGCTCAAGCTGCGATTGATTTTACTCCGGGCCAGAAGAAATGCATCAGCAGTCTGTTCAAAGACTTTGACTCCCATGTGTCCCGCCAAGAATCTGCCAGATGCAAAATATCAAAGCGATAAGGACCTGGAACAACAACTTGGCCCAGAGTGGTCCAGTCACCCTCATAAATCATCACATATTCATAAGCACACTGTTAGTGATAAGCTATCGCCGAGAAATATCGGATGTCATCCTTAGCATCAGATCTTAAAATTTACATGAAACTTTATTTAGCTCTCACTCTTCTCTATATTTTGTTTAAACAAAATATAGTCCACACGCCTCCACAGGTGTGGGAGGAGTTCACTCACTGAACTCCTCCCACACCTGAGTTTTTGTTTCAGCTATAGGTGCCTGTGCGACGTTCCGGTTGGCCTTTATCTGTTAGCTCCCTCCAAGGTCCCACAGGCTAGCCAAGCCTGATAGGACTCCTTTAGCTTAATAGCTCCCTTCAGCTCTGATGTCTTGCATCTAGTTTGGAGATTACCACCACGAGAGGTACCAGCCACCTTACAATCCGTTCTTCATCTGTGTCCCTAGTCTCTTTTGGAATACTGTCCAAGTTCTCCCAGTCAGAAAGTTAAAGATTTCACAGGCTGCCAGGCATTCCCAGCAAACCCTCACTATACGTTTAGGTGTGGCAGAACATCAGACTAGCATTCTCCCACACTACCTGATGGGTCTGTCTAGCACAAACCCCTATTGCTGGAACGCCAAGACAATTCTACTATGACAGCAAAAGCAAGACGCAAGTCACCAGAGCTCTTTGTGTTACTCGTGCACGAGGGAGAGAACTGTGACGAGCGCTGTTCCTTCCGCTCAAACCCCAGTCGCTCTTGTCTGCTCCCTCGTAGCACTGCTCTTTATTGAGGTTACATGAATATGCATAAGTTCATTAACAAGTGACGTCTTACATAGGCATACATGTGAACAAAGAGTACCTTGTCTGTGTGTACGTATAGGCATGCGTGTGTGTGTGGGGTCAAGATGTGACTCTGTGAAGACTCCCCACACCTGCTGGTGCCAGAGTCCAGCAGTTCACTTAAACATAAGGCTGTTTCACTCAAACAGATATAGGTGTGTTTGCTATACCATATATCAGCAAGAGAAGATACAACCTCTCTCATGACCCTAGGAGGTGGGTGATCTATGCCAGAACACTCTGAAGAGGCGTGAACGTACTCCCCTCTTCACGCTACACAGGGTTGTTACAGACCTAGGATGAGACATTCTTTCAATATGCAATCGATTATAAAACTCTAAGCATATATGAATATATATTTCTAAGCATAAATGACAATCAACAATATAAACCTAACACTACCTGAACCAACTCCCCACCAGGTGTTCATCAGCTCCTCTTCACCTGATTGTCGTGAACATATAGTCGCAGATCTGATGATACAATTACAGACTCAATCATCAATCTGTGACCTAGGGCGTCCTGGTGCCTCGTGCACTTATAAACATCCTAATATTCGAACATTGTTTTCCATATAGACAAACTGTGATTTGCACAGAACTTGACTCGGTTCAGATCAGACAGGCTGTTCCTCCTAATCGTGCCCCTATAGGTCTTTCATCCACTGGCAAGCTGAGGGGACACGAATACCCACCCCTGCCTCCAACCTCATCATGGGCAAGTCTAAAGGAGGAGACTGGTTCCAGAGCCCAAGTCATGTGTTGAGGTGAACCCGACTATATCTCAGCCTCAGACACGAGCTCAGGTTCCTTCCCCGCCAGAGAGGTTACGTTTCATGTCCCCCTGGTCAGCATTAATAGAATTGCCAGGTCTCCGCCCTTGGCTGCTGCAAAACACACATTGTACCCAATTCCTACAGCACCTCCTGAAGGTGGTGGGCCTACAGGAGGGTGGTCTATGTCTTTTCTTCAGGCTGCATCCAGCTGGGTCCCATGGGCTAAGGCACAATCACCAGTTTGCCTTGGAGACCCTATCAGGGGCAAGCACAAAAGCCCCAAACAACACACCCCCTGGGATCACTGGAACACACAAACCCCTCCAACACAGTGAGCTGGCAATTCGACAATGGGCCTGAGCACCATTTAAAGCTCAATTAAACTCTAATTTGAACCTAGGCTGTAGTCTAATATCTTAAATTATTTTGTTAAGTTATTAAGTTTCTGATTTATGTGGGATTTTTCTAATGGTAATAAAGTGCATGTCTAAGTAATCTGTCGATGTGACTAGTTTCATTTATCAGACTGCCTTGCACAGCAGTATGACTTTCTTTCTTTCTTTCCTTACATACCTACATACAAATGCAACTGAGCAAAGTGTGACATTTCACAGCACCACCCTTCCTTCCTTGTTTTAGCTTGCTAGTGTTAAAAACTACACACACTTGTACACATACCTTATGTAATATAAGCTTTCTGTCCAAATAGGGCCCTATTTGAATCAAGTGTTGTGTACAAGCACAGGGGGACTAAATAGCAGATATTGTGTACCAACTGCAGTAAGTGATCAAAGAGTGCTTAAATCTTTTAAGTGACAGCAAGATGATGTTTCCAAAATGTTTAGAACATGTTGTCTGTTTCTTGTTCTACCTTATCATGTCATGTGAAACAAACCTCCCCCTGCTTTCTGGTTGTGTGCACTGTGAACTGCGACACCATTTTTGGCTGGAGAAGCAATGTTCCCTTATCCACTCGAAGTCTTTTTAGACTGCTCCGACTTCACCGGCCACACTTCCTTTTACCGAATCAAGCTGTCGCTTTTCAATCAAACCGACATGGTGACACATGCGGTCAGGAAACACAATTTCAAGTCATAACAGTGCACAACTGTCTAGACATTAGAGATTTGCTCCAAGAAGTGTTTTCTTCTTCTCCTTCCATCAAAACAGCTCCAGTTCAAAGAAAACTCAAAATGTGACTGACAGCAGCGCTGATTGCACAGAGAAAGGGCGACCGCGGCCAAATAATATGGCAATATTGCAGTCCTGGAGCATTTCTTTTTTTCATTTCAGCAGTCCTGCTCTCCTCTGAAAAATATGTGCATAGATTTGTCGTCTTGAGTGACTTGAAACTCGTGTCTCTATGTCGAGTAAACACCCACAGAGCTCTGGTGGCAAGTCATTACACAGTTCTGCTTCTCAGACAAACAGCTATTACTGTTGTTTCAAACAGGCTCCTCTTCATACAGGAATGTGTGGGGACAGTGTGAAGATGCAGTTAAGAATCTGTTGCACAAGCAAGGGAGGTGCAAAAAAAAAGGGTTTAAAATAGTTCTAGGTGTTAGCTGCAGAGGGATCAGAGCTGCGAGCTTATTCTTGATGATGCTTCAGTCGGTTTGGGTGAAGAAAAGCCTGTGATAGGTGCATATGGCAGATTCAGAGAACATTGCCCCTGGGTGGTTAGCAGATATGCAGATCTGAGACATCTCACAGACAATCACAAAGGCTGGTGATCTTTATAACTAATGGAGAAGTCAGCTTATGTCTTAATGCAGGCAGTGTCTATCAGTATTCATTATCAAACTCTGGCAGCAGATGATTTTAAGATGCGTCTCACTGGCTTTGGGGACATAACACACAGAAAGTTGTAGGCACATTAGACGCTGACATTCACATCAATCCAAAATTCATTCTGCAGAACTATAATGAGTGAAATTTGTGCCTGAATTTCTCAGTTCCATATACAGAAACAAAAGCACAATTATGATATACAGTACCGTACAAAACTCTTCAACCACCCCTCATTTATTTATAATGGGAAATAGGTGCTGTGCAGTGATTCATTGAAACGTTTGCAACATAGCATATAGGACAAAAACAGAGTTTATACAATTCTAACAAGCTTGAAAGTCAGTACTTGCTATGATCACTATTATTCTTCAACACAGCCTGAACTCTCTTAGCTACGCTTTCTTGTCATGTCTTTAAGGACTCTTCAGACATAATTCTTCAGGCTTCTTGAAGGACATTCAAAGCTCTTCTTTGGATGTTCCTGCTTTTTGTTATGTTCACTGTTGAGATGATCCAACACTCCTTCAATAATAATATGGTTCAGACTCTTGGAAAGACTAATCCATGACACTATCCATGTATGTTTTTACTGCATTAGAAGCGTTTAGAGCAGGGGTCCCCAACTCCAGGCCTCAAGGGTCTTGCAGTTTTTAGATGTTTCCGTGATGTGTCCACCGTGTTTTACAGATGCTATAGACACTTTCTTCATAAGGAGGTGACTTTCACATACTGTTTGTCTGCTGTTTTCTGTGTGTTTTACACCTGCCACTTCTTCTCCTGTCCTCCAGTTGTCAAGCTACCCCTCAAAGTTTTTAAGCACATGGTGAGATATGCCAACTTTTTTGCCTAGTTGTTATTTGTGTATTGCTTTGTTGGTGTAAAAATACTCTTTTATACCTGTCAAACTGTGTTATCACTGTCAAAGGAGCTTGCAAAGAAAAGCGTCTGGACTTCTTTAAGTTACTTGAAGACGTTTCACCTCTCATCCGAGAAGCTTTTCTTTGCAAGCTCCTTTGACTACGATGATCTGGATGACTGAGAACCTTCACAGACATGTGTTATCACTGATATATATTTTTATTCAACTAAAGAAATGGGAACAAATTACATGTTTTGTGACAGACTGCTCTCCATTAGGTACAATTTTTAAAACTACACCTTTGCTGAATTTCTTGTTATGTGTGGACAAAACACTGGTTCATCCCTTAAGTTAATCACCTTTTTTCATGCTTGAATGCTTGTAAGTCAGGGTTAAGTGAACAAAAAAGGGGGAAAAGGTCAGGAACAAGGCCTGAATTCACAAGACTGAAAAACAGTCAGTGTCCAAAGAAAAACTCTGAAATAGTTTCAGAAAGCCTGGAGAACCACTGATCAAGACCACTTTAAAGAATTAGCAGAAACTCAGGCTCCCTGGAAGCCAAACACAAAAAAAGGGACGACCGGCTCAAGACTTTTGCATAGTACTGGATTTCATTCTATACTTTATTGTTATACAGCAAGCACTGTCTGGTTTTTTAAAATGCGCTAAAAAAAAAAATAACACGTGAATATAAATTTACTGTGATATTACGGCAATTCCTCATCTGGGAGACATGAAAGCTGACGTCGTTACGAGAAACCTCCGCGTGCCCCTTTTCCAAGAAACAAAAACGGATCATCTGATGTCACTAATACATGTCTCCAGGCTTCAGGTGGGTACGGCCAGCGTCGGTCTGGCTGAACCAAACCATATATCAAACAGCTGAATTTCCCCATTGGCCCCCGTGCGTGTGCGAGAGCGCGTGAGTGCGCGCGCCTGCGTGCGCGCGTGCCAACCACGGAGAACTTATTATGTAAGATGTTCCCAGTCGCATCTCTGCCTGCAAGTGTGAGGCATGAGGTCGCTTTAAGAGACATCTCAGCTCCTACCAGTGGTCCTGGCAGGACACCACCTACCTCCTCCTCGACCACAAACTCTCAGCTTTGTCTCACTTGATGCACAGCGGCGCGAAGAAGTCCTGGAAGAAATAAGACTCGGTAAGAAACGGTGGCTAATTAGTGTGCCATTTCCTCTGGCTTCTAACTCTTGCAGGTGGCGATGGGAGTGAGTAATTAAAATTCCCAGGACGGTTATTTATTTTTCATCATATGCTAAAAGAAAGCTCTAATGACCTTTTTCTAGGTGATGGCTCTCTGTAGGCTCGTGCGTTCTTGCGCGTAGAGTTTTTAATAACCTGATCGCTCGCGCTGGGATTGTTGATTCTCGTCGCTTGTCGGTCTCCCCAGTCCAGTGGGATTTCCTTCCTTCCCTCGAAATATTTGCCCCCCTGGTCAGACTGATCTCCAAAATGACATGCTTAAAGTCTAAGTGGAGCTTTATATTGGACATTTACCGGTTTGTGATGTGGAAATGATTGACGAGTCTCCCCCCCCGGACAGAAAAGCAGTTGGCATCTACCAACAGAGGTCTCCTTCACCTGTCCGGAGCTGAGAAAGTCCGCCCAAGTGCGAGCAGACGCACAGCTGCAGAGAGACAGTGGATCCAGGACAGAGCTACAAAGACCGAGGGCAGGGCGCGCGCACACAATCATACTATCATACTTTTCATTGATTTATGCGTTTCAGCCTCTGTAATAATTCATGTGCTGACTTTGTGTCTTGGCAAAGTTGTTTGGTTTGGTGACAGAGCAGGGATAACAACACAGGGTGGGGGGAATCTACATTTTGCATTCATCTCTATTTCGAGATAAATCCCCACGAGATATAATTTCTCCTTCTGTGTGGGTTTTTTTTCCCCCTGCAGTGACTTCACACATTCCTCCCATTCAGACTATTTTTATTGTTTCCCCACCCAGCAGGTTTCCTACTTGTGTGTAATCTGGAAATAATCGGTATAATTTACACATTAAGGATGAAATCTAATGTCAGCTTTTAGCAAAATTTCTCGTTACTTTTGCTTCTACTCCTCCGCCTGCAGACACCGCACAATGGGAAGCACTGCATCGCTTCACAAGTCCAAATTCTGTCATAAATATTCTGCATCAAGGCTCTGAAGGATGGGTCTTGGCTACATGTCCGCCATATGCGTTGAAACAGAGTCAGACTAAGTTTGGCACCCAGAAAAAGATTGTGTACCACAAATGAATTCAAGTCATTTTAGCCTCCAAGTTCAAGTATATACCTGAGTTATTCTGGTTCTATCTGTGTACCGCAGACGAAGCGACACATTCTAATAGGACATCAGAGCTCATTATCGAGACAGCCACGAGCAATTAATGTCCTACCTGTCAACATTTATCATTGTTAAGGAGTGCTCAATTAAAATGATAAATACTTTCCATCCTTTGGTGATTTAATCCTGTCAGCATGTTTGCAAAATTATTTTCTAGGGAACTGAGCTGTGGGCAAACATCTCAGTTAATCAGGGCTCTTTTTACTGCTGTGCATACGCACTTACAATAATTATACACATGCGGATACACACACTACTCAGAAGTCCTTGGCCTTGGTGGAGTGGAATTGTATTTCTGCTGTTTTCCAGTGCAGCCGTTTCTCGGGAACTGTAAGGACTGTGAGGCTTCTGTGAATGTCCAGTGACGATGAAAGCTGTTACGGACAGAATAAATTCCCATCACTTGATAAGAGTGATTGGAGGGGGGGTGATTGTTTCTGAAGGAGCAGTCATTATCACTGTTATTGTGATGGAAATTTGAACCAGCATGCCATTACAGCGACGCCGCAAAAACCTAGATCTGTGCTTTTTCTCTTATGATATTCCATCAGTGCATCATTTATTCTCATTGCCTGCTTGCAAAGATTTATAATTTTAAAAAAAGTGGGGGTCTGTGTTCTGCTCGTGATATCTGCATAGCGAGATTAATTATCCCCTTCATCAGTTTCTGTTTTTGTTATATGGAAACTACCTCTGCTGCGTGCGAAGTTGAATCTCCAATACTGAACACACTCTTTTAAAAAGACACTTGTGGAATGGCATCCTGATGCGCTGCACATTTTAAAATCCTATCCTGCAGCATGGCAATCAGTTCTAATGGGTAAAATGAGCTTTTTAGCGAGCGAAGGTCAATTTCCTGTCATGCTGGTGTGTTTGTGGTTGCTACATTTAAATTTGAGCAATAAACCGAAGTCTTCATTTCTTAAAATTCCATTACTGTGAAAATAAAAAAAACTCCAATGATGGAAAATTTTGTTAAAGGTTGCACATTTCTTTTCCTGTTTTCTTTTTTCCAGGCCACAAAGGAAGACTGCTTTAAAGACTGGCTGAGCTTAAGGATTAGGGAAAACTCTTATATCATTCATAAAATAATTACAGCAGGTGCTGCAAAACAATCTGGTTCGATTGGTCCTCTGTGTTCGAAGCGAGCCTGGGAAAACTATTGCCATGGAGCTGCAGCACAGCACCAATCACAACCAAGCCTCGTGGAATTCGACCGAGGACTGCTTGCTGTCGGTGAGTGGCACCACGTTACTCATCATTGCTTACAGTACAGTCATGGCAGTGGGGCTCATTGGAAACTCCTGCCTGGTGTTTGTCATCACACGGCACAAAGAGATGCACAACGTGACCAACATCTTCATTGTCAATCTGTCCTGCTCAGACATTCTCACGTGCATTATATGCCTGCCGGTCACTATTATCTACACACTGATGGACCACTGGATCTTAGGAGAGACCCTCTGCAAGCTCACACCTTTCATCCAGTGTATATCAGTCACTGTCTCCATCTTCTCCCTCGTTCTGATCGCCATGGAGCGCTACCAGCTTATCGTCCACCCGACAGGATGGAAACCCATGGTAGCCCACTCCTACCTGGCTGTGGCTATCACCTGGATTGTGGCCTGCATAATCTCAGTGCCTTTGCTTTCCTACAACGTACTCATTTTGCCTTTTCAGAACTTCAGCACTCCACTCCCAATAAATGACAACTTTATTTGCATGGAGCAGTGGCCGTCAGTTAAGGAACGGCGAGCTTACTTCACCTCCCTGCTCGTCTTTCAGTACTTCCTCCCGCTTATCCTCATCATGGTCTGCTACCTGCATGTCTACCTTCGCCTGAGGAGGAGGAAGGACATGGTGGACCGCAGCAGGAACACCGCTCAGAAAAAGAACAAGGGCTCCACGAGAATAAATGCCATGTTAGTCGCCATAGTCGTGGCTTTCGCCCTCTCCTGGCTCCCGCTCAACGTCTTCAACACGGTGTTTGACTGGCACCACGAGCTCATCCCGTCTTGCAGCCATGACATCATCTTCTCGCTGTGCCACCTCACTGCCATGATCTCCACCTGCGTCAACCCGATCATCTACGGTTTCCTCAACAGCAATTTCCAGAAACAGCTCAAGTCCACGCTGCTGCGCTGCCGCTGCTGGGCCGTGGTGGAGAGGTACGAGAGCGTGCCGCTCTCCACCGTCAGCACAGAGGTCACCAAGGGGTCGATTTTGAGCAACGGCTCTGTCAGCAACAATACGTAAATCCATACTTTTTTTCTTTTTTTTTCTTTTTTTTTAACTGAAAGACAAAGAAAGCAGCTGGTGCTCTTCAGCCTTTATTGTGTCACTCTCCAGAGATTTTCTTTCTTTCTTGGTTTGACATTTGCAAAAGGTAGACTCTTCAGGACGGCAGTCCAGAAGGAGCAGGCTGAAGAGCCCTAAGCAGGATGGCAGGTTGTCCTCCAATCAGTATGAGTCCACATGTAAGAGGAAAGAGAACGCAGTGATGGTGCAAAGGTTGGACAGGTTTACAGGATATTTACAGTATGTATAGTCTTTTCCCCCACGTGCTGTCGCATATAAAAAAGAGGAGATGCCTTTTTACTCTGTTACACCATGTTTTCTCTCTGCAATGATCTGCTTGGAAATCATGTTTAAATGCATATTAGCACCCCAAGAGAGTGCTGGAAGGACAAAAAAGCAGGTGGGTCGTGGAGCAGCAAATGTTTTTGTTTTTATTTTTATTTTTATTTTATTTTTTATTTTTTTTATCTGGTGTTAATAGTGATGACGAAAACATCGAGGGGTTGTGAACTGCAACATGTAAATGATTATCAACAGAGTAGCTTAGAATACAACCAAAGGAGGGAACATTTGTGCATTAGATGTAGCTCTAGGCGGAGGACTTACCGGCATCATTTTAATGCATTTCTTATTACCTAAACCCGCCACCGTTGTCGCTTTAATGGTCTTTTGCAGAGAACCTTGGCAAAAGATGAATGCATTTCATGCTGTTTGATACGTCCATGCTCCCGTGTGTGTGTGTGTGTGTGTGTGTGTGTGTATATAATACAGATGTGTAGGGGGGTCATAAAATGTGCGACACAGCCACCATTTCTCAATCGCAATAAAACAAAATAGAAGTGGCAGTAAAGGACAAGAGCGGGCTCCTTCCGTTGTATATAAGATAAAGCACAGTTTTAGCGTGTGGTGTGCAATAAAAAGCACTGTGTAGCATAGCACTATAGAAAGTATCTCTAGGAAATGTGTTGTAATATTTGCTTCATATTTAGCTCTTGTACTGACTTTTTTTTTTTTTTAACTCTTTTCTTTGTTTCTGCCTTGCTTTACATGCTGGTTTGAAGCTGTCATCTTGCAGGTCAAGTTACCCAGGAAAGTAAATGCTACCCTTTGACCAGAAGGCTGGTCATTTAGCGCTGGTTTGATATATTTTTTTGTGTTATATAGTGTACATGGGGGGACCCTCCAAACCCTTCAACTTCTAAATATTAAATATTTCAAACTCTTTGTTTCTTTCTGAGGTCAAATTCTGTGTGCTGCCTCAGTGTGCATTATTTAGAAGGGGGAAGTCTGAGATCACAACACATTTTAGATGCGCTCGTAGTGTTGAATAAATCAGTGTTGTGTTTGGTGCAATAGATGTTAAACAGCACGGGAAGGGGAGGAAAGTGTATGAGAGATCAATGGGAATTAGTGCTGAATATTCATATTCGGGGAATGCCTGCTAACGCTCATGCTTCGTCCTGTCTGAAAGGGAGATCAAAGACCAACTGCGAGAGATTTTTTATTTTTTTATTTTTTATTTTATATTTATTTTATTTTTGCTGCCAGGTGCCTTGTAGCTTTTATGATATTTCAGGAGGTCGAGTGTAAGATGTTTTCACACTTTACAAAGACCCAAACCTGTTCACCTGCCATGCTGTTTTCCAAAAGGCAGCTTAGCCCTGAAGAGAGCTCTCAGGTCCTTGTCAGCATAATTGACTGCATGCTTCTGCTGGCCTGTGCTGCCCTTTGCTGACTTCCAATCCCCTCTCCTTTCCCATATTTCACTCCTCTAGTCTGTTTCCTTTC
The DNA here is from genome assembly GCF_057382185.1 of Mchenga conophoros. Classification (NCBI taxonomy): domain Eukaryota; kingdom Metazoa; phylum Chordata; class Actinopteri; order Cichliformes; family Cichlidae; genus Mchenga; species Mchenga conophoros. The sequence continues at coordinate 12,074,885 of NC_140537.1, forward strand.
AGAACACCAGCCGAGTGAAGCAGAAGTGTTCATTCCCCCCGCCCTTGCAATAAAGGACCCAAGATGCCAGAGGTAGTTGCAAACTCCAGTGGCACTTGACAACGAGTGGAACCTAAATTAGCCCCCCCCCCCCCCTTTTTTTTTTTTTTTTTTTTTATTACATTGTTACCAATTGTAACCCAGTCTACAAGCACATTACTGCACTACGAAATGAAGCTCAGCTGGAGACAAATACTTAATGAGTCCACAGGGCCAGTCTCTCCTTGTCAGTCGAGCTGTTCCAGGAAGACTGGGATCTTGGCTCTGTGCATTTTAATTTAGAGAGATTCTCTTTTTTTTTTTCTTCTTTTTTTTTTTTTTTAAAGGGAAAAAAAGAAAAAATCTCTCCAGATCACAGGAACAACATGAACTAGTTGGCCAGAGATTTGCTCAAGCTGTTGTTTTGAGCATTTCAATTCTCCTCAGTCATATTCTTGCTTTCCTTTCAACAGTGAGAATGATGTATAATTCATCTTGCTTTACCTTGTGTCAATATTCATAGCAAGAGGATCAATATTACAGTGGAAACCTGAGGGGTTTGTGCTGCCTGTGCCAAAGGATTTGTGAAGAATTACAATATAGATGTGCTACAGAATGATTTTTCAGCTTGTACTCTTTGCTGCAATCTCATGAGACAAAGTCAATGGCACCTCTGATCCCGGCTGAGAAAGAACTAATCTTTAGACTTTGGCAGATGAAAAGGTCAAAGGAAGACCAGCTGCTGATTTTCGAATCCCAGTCCTGGTGTTATGCAAATACCGACATCCGTTAGACATGTAGGTTGTTCATTTACAGGTCAAACACATAGATCGGCTAGGTCAATATTTTCTTGTTCCCTTATCATTCTGCTGAATTGCCCTAATGGTCCTCCCACATTGTGTTCATCAGATCTTGCAGGGAAGCTTTATCGTGACAGTGTTCAGTTTCATCTGCTGATTAGCAGATGAAACTGAACAAACACCATGACAGCGAGAATACATGACCACCTCCAGAATACAATTCTGCGTGTCTCCGGTATTAAAATACATCTGGAAATTATTTTTTTTTCTTTGTAGACTGCAAGATATTTCTTGCCTTCATTTGCCTATGTGTCTTCTGTACTATTCAAAATAACACACACACAGTTGCTTCTTGCATAATGCAAGCAGACTTGACAGCTTGGAATAGCAACTCCCTGATTGGTGTCGGCCAGGTTGTACTCACGATTTTCTGTTGCGTGCATGAAAAGATAGATAGATAGGGTCTTGGCCTCTGCGTCCGGCCTTCCATTTTCTTTGAGGAAAAGACCACAGCCTCTTTTAGTTGCCTGGTTACAGCTTCCTCGGGGTATTCAATGGGTCTCCTTCAAGCTGACACAGAGCACCAAGCTATTAAAGTCACTTTATTAAACACTGACAGAGGAGCTGCACAAGGCGGAAGCAGTTCAGTGGACCCATGTCAGCCAAACAGTCCTACGTAAGACATGATTGCTGAGGATGCTTGATGACGCACAGCAACTTTCCTTTTGACTTGCACTGGCTTGTGATAGTTACATCACAGCAAGCAGTTTTTTTTTTCTTAAAAGAGCATTTCTGGAAGTTGTAGCAGGGAAAGCACAGGCGTGTGTAGCTACATTCATATTGGCAGTATGTCATTTGCCTGTGTCAAGGCCAGTTAATATTGCATGGTTTATTGCAAGGACACCAGGAGGAAAGGCTTTATTAAAGGAACATTTTCATATTTTGGCAAAGACACAAGAGTCAGGTTGGAAATTTCATTGCAATTCTCACGCCTGAAAAGCAAATATGAGATGGAGCCAGGAGCCGAAGACACTTTAAAATCTGATCCAGATCACCAGAGACAAAACCTTTTTGTTTCTGCCTCACAGTCAGATCACATATTAGCCATGGGTTTGGTTTTGTTTCTGCTATTTTAAATCCCTTTATTATTATTTTTTTTCCAAGAATGGATGATATTGAAGAGTTAATGTGCGTTCACAGACCATTCAGCTGGGGGAACAGTGCACCCTGGAGTAGCGCACTCCCAGCAGACAATATATAAGACCACCTGCAGAAGCTGTTTATAGCTTAAAGACTAGAACATTTAGGTCCTGTTCAAGATTGCCTGAAGTATAAAAATGACCTTTGCACAGAGTCAAGTCTTTTCCAGCCTTTATATAAAAATATAGCAGATAAAACAGAGTTAGTTTCTTTTCTAACTCTTTCCAAGGTTTTTTTTTTTTAAAAAAAGAAAGCTTACTTCACTGTAATTTCTTCGCAATACACTTTCTCTTTAGTTTCACACATAAAATTGGTCTCCAGATTCAAAGCCTACAGAGTCTGCCAGCTCCATGACTAAGGCCCCTGTTCTCTCTTATTAGTTCATCTATTCTCAGGCTGGTCTCAGTGAGACTAATTACAAGTAACCTGGTGGACCTCACAGCTGGTGGGGGGTCCATGCTCAGCAGCAAGGAGCTCGTTTCCTTGTACAGTGTGATTTAAAATCTGCTGCTGATGTTCCTCTTGAGGGAAGCAACAAGAATAATAATAGCAGAAGTTTCTTATAGTCAGTAATGTTTGACATTTCAAATGGAGGGTGGTTACTGTACACGAGGGCATTGATCTCCGGTCGATATTTCATGTCCTGCTGCGCTGTTGCGTTTCATAGATGATTCAGCCCTTATCAAAGCTCTTTAAATAAAGGACAATACTTGACCCATGTGGTGTGGACTGTATGCTCAACCAAAGTAGCAGCAATCTCATCAGTAACTACGGAGACGATTTTCTGTCGTGTGTGTGTGTGTGTGTGTGTGTGTGTGTGTGTGTGTGTGTGTGTGTGTGTGTGTGTGTGTGTGTGTGTGTGCCCCAGTAACACCAGAGTGACAGACAGATTGAACTACTGTGAGAAAAAACAAAAAACACTTTCCATTGAAGATAAGAGTGCGGCAGCCCCACTCGCTCTTCAGCAGGATATTACAGGCTGCTGTATGGATGTCAAATCGTCGTGATGAATAAACTTCGATTTCTTGTGCAGTTTGTTTAAAATTCGAAGCACACATTGGCCCGGCTGAATAATTGTGCTTATCAAACCATAAATAAGCACTTTTATAATGCAGAGGAGATTGCGGAGTGCACATGAAATGGACTGAGCGAGCAATGAGCTGTTGCGATACAGTAAATTGGCTTCGGGCACATGTCCTGTTGGAAAGCAAACACAGTAATGTACAGTAAATGTCATTAAATGGTGCTCTTGACGGGATCCGGTGCAGTAGGGAGGGGGCGGCAGTGGCGGTCCTAGCCTGTTTGGCGCCCCAGGCAAATAGGGTTTATTTCTGGGATTTCACACAACCCAGGATTCAAATCATGAATAGATAATGGGCTTGGATTTACAACATTATGAATGCAATGTGCTCTATTTGGAAGCAGCAGGTCTCCCTCCCCTTTCGACTGGTTGTGTGTGAGACTTTAAATCATCAAACTGTAAATTATAAATTTTCAATTGTTATTGATCCCTTTACCCCGAGTCCTAAAGTGTAGGCTATATTTATTTTCTTACTCTTCTTATATTTATTGTTTGTTTACTTGCACTGCTGTAACTGGAGCCTCGTCGTCTCGTCTCTCTATATACTGGACTGTATGTGGCAGAGATGACAATAAAGTTTACTTTGACTTCAGCAGCAAGCAGGCATACCGAGGGCTCTCGCGATCACTTTTCGCGTATAGAATTTCGAAAAAACATCGGCGCAAATTACAAGTCTGTATCATGATGTCTGGTGTTTTCGTGTTTGCTGTTTTGTTTTTATTTTGTTTTATATTGTGAGTTGGTTATTAGATGCTGCTCCAGCCAGCCAGAGAACTCCGCCCCCCACCACGATGCCGCCCCGTGTCGCCCGTATCAAAACCCTCACTGGGGGGCGGAGTACAAGTCCACGCAGTAGATAAAACCTCAGAGGTACTTGGAGAGAGCATGCAGACTTTACAAAGTTGCAGCTCAATTTGTGAACATGACAGCTACAAAAATATCACACCGACACTAAAACATGGAAAGATGGACTGTCATGTTGTTGTCTAGTGACCCCTGGTGGCTAGAGACGCTGCATCAGGCTCGTGTGTCCTGCTGGAGCCAAAAACAAGTATTTAAAAAAATAAAAATTTAAAAATAAATTTAAAAAAAATAATTATATATTATTTATATATTTATATATTATTATATATTTATATATTATATATTATTATATATTATTATATATTATTTATATATATATATATATATATATATATATATATATATATATATATATATATATACACATACATACATACATACATACATACATACATACATATATATATGGTTTTTTTTTTTACCACAAAACTACATTAGTACACACGCCCTTATTTTTATTCGACTGACCAACACACACACACTCCTGCTGGATGGTTTTAGTTGTGGGGTGGAAAGAAATGTGTACTGGAGGACCAACTTTTGTTTTAATGCTTACAAAACCTACATGCAAAAGCTGCGTGGGAACAAACTGTGTTACCACACCCTGCGATGCATTACTAGGACAAAAAAAAGACAAGTAACAGCGGAAGACAGACTGGTTGGGCTGGGCTCCTCCCAAAGAGAAATAAAGGTAGGCACACAAATGATGGCAGACCAGCACAGTCCTCAGACTTAAACCCCAGTCAAGCTTGTTTGGGATGAAGCAGACGGATGGGAGCAGCAGTACTGACTGAACTGAAAGGTTGAAAAAAACGAAGAGGAAACAGAAGATGTGAGAGGGAGAATTTAAAGCTGAATAGAAAGACAAATGTATAAGAGTATGAAGAAGTAGGGTGAAGGAAAGGATGGTGAACTGAAGGGATGAGGGAGCAAAAAGACCGCTTAAAAAAAAGAGAGAGAGAGATCCAGGTGGAGGGCACAAATGGCAGGTATAGGTTCAAAGGGTAGGAAGATGACAAAGTTAGTGGTGAGAAACATAAAGGATTATGAAGATGAAGGAAAAGGGAATGATGAAGAAGGATAGGAAGCTTCTTCCCAAGCATGACCAATAAGGTGTAATTTATACTTACATTTGCATATGTCTTTCTGAGGTAGAGAGATGTAAAGGTCAATGAGTGTAATAGAAAGAGAACAGAAAGTGTGGAAATTTAATATTAATAAGGAAAAATATGGCTAAAAGGGTTGAGAAAGATAGGTCGCTCAGCGAGAAGCACAAAGATGACATCAGTAGAAAGAAAAAGAAGAGGGGTAGTAACAGGAGAAACAAAAAGAAACTGGATAAAATGGAAGAAAGATGAATGTGGAAAGAAAAGAACGGGGAACAGACAGAGTAGTCTAATCCACAGAGTAGACGATTAGTAAAACTGATCAGAGAGAAAGCAACTAGTTGGAGGGCTACACTCCTCCTCCTGAATAAAGATGAAAGAAAATTAAAGACAAAGTGAGAGAGAGTGTGGACAAGAGATATTGGAAGATTTTTTTTTTTGGTTTTTTGGTTTTTTTTAAAAAAAAGCCAGTAGAAGAGAAAGACTGACAATAGAGAGGTCGAGTTAAAAAACAACAACCCAGAAACGAGCGGAGTGACAGGCTACAGAAAAGTGGATGAAGATCTGTTAGATGGCTTGGTGAAAGATTAAAAAAAACAAGGCTGAGTGAAAAAGTAAGACAATCAAGATAGAAAGATCAAAAAACACAGAACAGAAGGTGTAGACATGAAAAGAGTGCAGAGGGTCCAAAATAAGGATGTAGGATACAAAGTAGAGAGAGGAAGGAATGAAAGTAGACAGAAAAGGAAGGACATAGAAGCAAAGAAGATGAACGCACAAAGGCGGGGAGGGCAGAATGGGAAAAGAAAATGCTAGGAGACAGGAGAGGGTGTGACACAGAGGCAGAAGAAGCTGGAGAAGTGTATTAGAATTACAGAAGGTGTGAGGTGAAGCTGGAAGAAGATGAAGAGGACACAACAATGGCAGAGCGATGGAGGTTAGGAATGAATTGTATAAGCAGAGCAGTGGGGAATATGAACAAAAGAAAGAGAGGATGATTAAATGATGGAACAGAAGCACAGAGAGGAAAAAGTACAGACTGTGACTGAAAGGGAGATGAGGACGGGCTGATGGTTTTAGGATAGGAGGTGGGGGTGCAGGATGAAGGAAAAGGTAGATAAAGAAGGTGAAGACTCAAGGGAAGATGAAAGAGGGGAAGGAAGATTGCTGAAGGAGCACACTGGAGAGCAGTGGAAGTGTAAAGGAAACGGAGAGCAAGGCAGGGTTCAGAGGAAGAGGGGTGCCAGAGGCCATGACAACTCGATACAGGATAAGACGATGTAAAAGAAAAATGTCAAACAAAAATTGACAGCTGGATGGAAGAGAGAGAAAAGCCAAGGGGGTGGGGGATAGAGGGGGCTGGAAATATAAGAGGGTTTGCATAGATAAGAAGGAAAGTTAGAAATTTTGATGAAGGGAGATGGAAAAAGAGAACAATATGGCTGAGAAAGTTAGAGGAAAGGCAGATAGGGAGATAAGAGATACATCATGTGATCGTCTGTGCCAGAAAACAAGCAATGTTGAGAGAGGGGAGCTGAAAGCAGGAGCCAAAGAAGACAGCCAGAGAGAAAGGCTGGATGGACGAAGGCGGGAGATACTGGAAAGAAAAGAGACATAATAATAATAATAATAATAATGATAATACATTTTATTTGAGGGCGCCTTTCAGAAACCCAAGGTCTCCTTGCAAAAAACACAATTAATAAAAGGAACAGTAGTCATAAAATACATAAAATAAGTTAAAATTACAAAACAGAGCATGACAACAGATAAAATCAGCATTAAAGCGAATAAGCCAGTTTAAACAGGTGTGTTTTGAGCTGTGTCTTAAATATGGAGAGGGAGTCAATATTTCTTAGTGCAGGAGGAAGAAAGTTCCAGAGCTGGGGAGCAGAGCGACTGAAAGCTCTGTTCCCCTTAGTGATAAGGTGTGAGGACGGAACGGTAAGATGAGTAGCAGATGATGATCTGAGAGGGTGGGAAACAGTGGTGATATGGAGCAGGTCACACAAATATGAAGGAGCAGATTTATGGATACATTTGAACGTGAGAAGTAAGATTTTAAAATTTATCCTGGCTTCTATGGGCAACCAGTGAAGCTGCTGAAGAACTGGGGTAATATGAGCACTTAACAGAGTGCAAGTTATGAGCCGAGCTGCAGAATACATGGCTCTTTCCTGCTTTCCAGTTGGAGTCAGTCACAGCATCTACTACTATACACATCTACTAAGTCAAAAAAGGTAAAGAGGATTTAAATAAAAAATATATACATATGAAAAATATTTTTCATATTATAGTGCCATAAACATACATATATATATATATATATATATATATATATATATATATATATATATATATATATACATTTTTTTTTATTTTTTTTTTATTTTTTATTTTTTTAAACAGAAGAACTGGTAACATTTTATGTTCCAAGAGTCAGGTGTAAGGTGTACAGTAATTAAATGGATTTTCAGTGTATTTTATTTGAAATTATTATTAAATTATTATTATATTTAGATTTAAATACTTCAAGGTCCACTGATGCACCAAAAAGTATCGCGTATTTGCGATATTAGAAGCAGAAATATTGTTTTTAAGCAGAATTAGCAAAAAATACATTAAAAAAATACATAAAATTACTATTTTCTAAAATTATAGTGTTTCTGAAGAAGAATTGTATTGTGTCATTTTTAGTTGCCAATTTGTAACAATCTTCCAAATCCCTACACGACAATACTTACTGTACATAATACCATTAACTATCCCAAATTTATGCATATTGTTGTCATTGAACTGTGGCTGTAAATTTTCTCCTTAGCCAAACTTGACTAAAAGAGAAATTGTCCATTTGACATCAAATACAAAGGGCTTTTTTTTCCTGGTACTGTTTGCTTGGATTTGGGTCATAAGATGAAAATAAATTAATAAATCGAGGTGCTGTTGCATCAAACATTACAAGCAAACTTAGCAGAAAACAAATTCAGTGAGTTGAAAGCTTTTATTTATATTTTAGATAATAAAACAAGAGCAACATTCACAAAAAAATGTTTTATGCTTATATAAAAAATGAAATGTAGAATCAAAGAAATCTTTCATTTCTTGAATGTCCGGTGTCCATTTTCCCTTTCGGCCACACTCGCCTGAAAGGAAAGGAGAAAATTCTTTTGAAAATGAGGTCAGGTCTTTGCCTGCCTTTTGACAGCAATGACAGATGCATCAGTGAATCTAAACATTGAATTATTCAGGAGAAAAACTTACAAGAAGTCCTTTCACTCTGTACATTTTGGCAAAAGGTGATTCCTCTGCACAACCGAAAACACTGCAAGGTGCTTTGACGCGTGGGAACTCTTCAACCATCTTTTGTTGAGGAAAAATGAAGAAACATTGCAGTGAAAAGCAACAGCTGCTAATGTACAGATAAAGAGTTGCTGTTAGACTAATGCTTACATTGCCCAGTGTGTCTGAGAAGTTGTCCAGATCCCTCTTCCCTCCTGGGCTCAGTCCGTATGACCAGTGCTGACAGCAGCCCTGTGGAAACACCGTCCCTGCGAGCAGCAGCCACAGTGCCAAGATTTTTGCAGCCATTCTGAGGATAAAGCTTCACATTTTGCACGTAAGCATGTTAATGATAGAATTTTTCCCCCATTTAACTCCAGATATTGTTTCAGTCCTTATCACATTTCAGATAAGACCTTACCTTCTGTGCATTAGACAAGAACTTCTGATCTCTTCTGCTGTCCTTTGTGAAGTCTGCTGCACATGATTTTCCAAGATTTATATAACTGTGCTTTGTTTCCTCCAACACTTCACTACAGGGGGTCACAAAGTGGGATTAAGCAACACTTGGCAACTCTGGCAACCCACAGAGCTGTTTGAACAATTGCACCTGATGTGTGATTTTTGCAGTTTCTGATCATTTTATGATGTACTTTGAACTGACTTCACAAGATATATGACAGTTATTCCAGAACTGCTTTGGTATGTTTTTCACCTCATGTGTACCCTGATGTACACAAACATCTGTTTTACAGAGCTGCACGTCTCTGGGCAAAGATGCTATGTTGATGTGAGAGAATGGGCAGGCTGCTTTGAACGGATAGTAAGGCAACAGTAACCGAAATAACCAATTATAACAACCAGGGTATGCAGAAGAACATCTGCAGCAGCTGAAGAACACACCAGGTGCCACTACTGTCAGCTAAGAGGAGGAAACTGAGGCTACAGTTTAAACTGGTTCACCAAAATTGGTCAGCATAAAATTTGCAAAACATTCTGATTCACCAGTCTCAATTTCTGTTGCAACATTTGGATGGTAGGGTCAGAATTTGGTGTAAATAATGAAAGCATGAATGCATCATGCCTTGTATCATGTCCATTGACCGTGTTCATCCCTTTTGACCATAATGTACCAGCAGGATTATGCGCTAAAATCTCCTGAAAGTGGTTTCTTTAAGATGAAAGTGAGCCACTGGGGTTAAATGGTCTCCACAGTTCTTTGTTTTGTCCCTAGCTGGCGGTCAGCAGGGGAGGTCGAAGTAAATACGTCGCTGTGGGTGCCGTAGGGTTTCCATCTTGGTCAACAATGCACTTCCAGTCATTGCGATCTGTGTCCTTGACCTTTGCTTGCTTGATGGTTGTTTAAGATCGTCTTCAATTTGCTTGATCCAAGTCGTCTTGGGTGCATCACACTCGATTCTCCAGTGGGCGGTGCACTGCTGCAGCAGAAGGCGATATGGTAGGTGATGGTTGCTCATGCAGCAGACATGGCCAAACCATTGCAGTCGTCACTTCAGGGTCAGCTCTTCCATTTAGGGCTGCTGGTGACATTGACTACGTGTCACGCTGTTGCTGAGGCGGTCATGGAGGGACACTCGGAGAATCTGACGCAAACGGCCCATTTGGGAGACCTCGAGCTTGTTGAGGTTGTGTTTGAGGGTGACCCAGGGCTCGGATCAGTAGAGAAGAATGGGCAATACCAGTGAGCAGTACAGGCGGATTTTGGTGATGAGGGTGACGTTTGTCTTTTTCCAGATACACCATCGTAAGGAGGGGAATGCCGCCGCCGCTTGACCGATTCTTGAGTACATTTCCGCTGTAGATGCCACTTTTCTTGCATCAGAGAGCCGAGGTCTTTGAATTCCCGCAGTTGTTCGATTTGCACGGTGGCTGCATAAGGTCTTCTCAGTTACCAGCTTTCAATCTAACAGAGCATCTTTGGGATGTAGCAGAATGGGAGATTAACATCATAAATGTGTAGCCGACAAATCTGCAACAGTGCGACACTACCACCCTGGTGCTAATAAGGTGTAACTAATAAAGTGTCCAGCGAGTGTATGTTTTCCTAATACTCACAACATAGACCTTTAGTCTTTCCAGCTGTTGGTTGTCAGATGTTGTATTTCAAAACATATTCCAAGTGTGTAGAACTATTCGGCCGATAGGAACATTATCCATTTTGCTCATAAAGACAAGTGCAACTAATGACAGCTCAAGCTGTAGACAGCTGTGCTGAGTCATAGGCCAAAATGTCTAAAAACATTTGCAAATTTTAACAAAGAATGACAAATGCTCATTCAAATGAGCACAAGCAGCAGTTCTGAAGGATGTGACATGTTGTTTAGATGACTGTCATTCGAGAACTGAGCCAAAGCAACCGAGAAAGAAAAACAGATGACAAAGACTTTTTCTTCATAGCAGTTTATTTATAACAGTCATTTATGGAAACATATTTCCATGGTCGAGTGCAATATTCATAGACAGGGATAACTACACAACTCCCTGCCTCAAACAAATCAACCCCAGCCCCATATTGCATTCAGTGAGATGTATTAAAATAAATAACCATAGCTCTTCCATTGGTTTTCACACTCAGGGTGAAATACACATTATGATTGCCTTCATCATTCATTCTCACAGGCCGGGTACCTTCCACTTCATTGAGTGAATAATATTGCATCATTGGTGCAGCTTCGAGCTACAGCTAGAGAAACTTCACTGGTCAAAGACACAGCTTTCCCCCTCCCCCCTCACATGCAAACGGACACTGTGGAACAAGAACTGAAGTTAGATCCTTCAGAAAACAGCTGACAACACCTCTGTCTACTCTAAGAATTACTTTTTGGGGAAGTTTTGGAAGCACTGGATTTGCTTTACACAACATTACATAAGAAAAGCACCAAACCTTTTTGGTGAAAGGATATACCACGTTACACGTTAACATATACATGTGCAAACAAGTTTAAAGCATGATTAAGTGACATACATAAATACACGAAGCACGTTTCCAGGCAAACCCCACTTTAACAACATGAAAATGGACTCTCCTGCCGTACTGGGGATCGGATAAATAACGGATGATGTGCATGAACATTACGATAAGCTTTGCCACATCCGAATGCATGCAGTTGTGGATCACTCACACCTCGGGTTAATAAGAGGTAGATTCACAGAGCACAAAACCAGGGAAAGCTTTTTTTGTTTTGTTTTTTAGGAGACAGAAAAACATCAAACTAGAAAAACAAACCTCACAGCTATACATCTTGTATTGCATACTCGAGCTGTGTTTAAAACGAGCCTGTAGCATAGTTTTATGTTGCTCTAACAGCACTTTTAGCCTGTTAGACTGTGCTAGTGTATGGCTTTGGCTTGCATTATTTCTTTTATAATAATATGTTGTATATCCAGCAATATTAAGTTACATACTTAAAGAAGAATATATATATTGACACAGTTATTGGTAATTAACCCTCTTCCATTTCTGCTACAGCAGCATGCAGTGAAGCTCAATGCTCTGAGCTTTACTGCTCAAAGGTAAGCTGACTTTGATTCCTATTAACATGTCAAGTAATATGAAATAAAAGTATGAAACTAAATGAGTATAGTCACTTGATTACATCCAGACACATCTACACAAACTAGGAACCTTTTACTTTTTTGGTGATAAACGCAGCTGAACATTCTCAAAACACCCTACCATACAAACATACATAAGACAACCCTGGATAAATTCTAGTGCAATATATTTAAAGCTAACATAATATTGGTGGAATGCCAGGGGTGTGCATACATATACCTGTACTGCACTGATAGGTATAGAGAGATCGAAAAGGAGCGACTTGGGGAAAGCTGTGGCCCGCATTGGACTTGCAGGTGTGGTGTTGAGTTATCTAACACTCTGTGACATGTGCAGAGGGGTCAGCATCTCTTCAAAAATGGCTCCCTTGACATTGGACCCTCTCAGGTTAGCTTCTTGTAGATCGCAGCCAGATAGATCACAGTTCTGGACAGGAGAAAAAAAACAAAACAAAAAAAAAACCCAATGAAAATTCCTAAGTAATGAGGCGAGCCTTGCCGTCTTTGGCCTGTGCTGTTAACACTGTGTGGATTGTGACAGATCGACCGGCTTCTTGTAAGTTTAGTGAAGCTGTTAATCATTTACAAATGTGCTTCAGGTCAGTGTCTATTTGCTCCACAATCATTCGAAAAGCACAAAGTTTGAGATCTTCAAGTTAAAATAAACATAAAATGGAGAAAGAGCGATAAATTAAACCTGTTTTTGCATGTCATCTAGTTTTAAGATTTCAGGAAACATAAAAAACAAACAAACAAACAAACAAACAAAAACGTGGGACTTTGCTTTTCGCGAGCTGCATCACATATTGGGAATTTTATTCAGATTCGCAGTGTCATTATTTCTGCTCCTGATTTTGATGTCATAAACAAAACCTGCCACCTGAGCCCACTTTATTCTGTGCTTTTAAAGATAATCCTTGACTCACCTCGAGATCTGTCCCTGCTAAAGTAGCTCCCCGCAGATTACAGTTCTTCAGCTTTGCATTTTTGAGAGTGGCCACACGCAAGTTGATACCGGTCATTTGGCTTCCTTCCATGTCGACTCCTTTCAGGTTAGCGCCTGATTTAAAGAAAAAAATAAAAATGATAATAATAAAAATCGTACAGTTAAAACAAAAACAAAAAATAAAAACGAAATTAAGGCTGCCTCCTTTTTCATCAGAAAAGCTTTTAAAGATTACCTTCCAGGTTGGCCTTCAGTCCAGATGGATCTTCAAAATTGCATCCTTTGAGAGAAGCTCCCTCAGCATTGGAACACAGCATCTTCACCCCTTGTAAGTTAGCACCCTGCAACCAGCAGAGCAAAGAGCAAAAGTTTTTATGATAGTCTGACCTAACCTCTACAAATTATTAATGAAAAGATTATGGAGAAAAAAAGTGCCGTTTTTTTTTAAATAAGCTGAATGTGAGAGGAAGATTTGTAGCAGTATCTTTAAGATATTAAAGAACAGAGTAGTCCTTTTTTCTACACAAGTGAGGGGGCAGCAGATAGAGACCAAAAATCCTAAGACAAGTACATTTTTGCATCACCACAAGGCCAACATTTAAAAAAACATAACAAACAAAAAAATAGCACATTAAGATACACGGAAGGAGGAAGCATTTACAGACGTGAATGGATATGTATAAGATTTAGCCTGAACAACACCAGAGCCGCCACGCTTACATCCAGGTTGGCTCCAGAGAGATCAGCCCGCTCCAGATTGGAGCAGCACAGGTTGGCATGTGTCAGATTGCAGCGGCTGAGGTTAGCCATCTTGAAATTGATGTAGCGCAGGTCAAGTCGGGACAGATCGGCGCCACTGAAATTGAGTCCCTAGAAACATTAAGAGCAATAGGGTCAAGTATAAATTTGATCAGATGATATGAGAGTGAATTAAAACGGTTTCATCTAACCGTACCTGACAGCGGAGCTCTGACTTGGTCGGTGTTGCCAAAAGAAAACGGACAAACTCTTTGCGGGAAATAGGAGAGTGGTCCTCGGGTGGCTGCGAGTTCTGTTTAAAAAGAAAGCATGCAAGGGAGAGATCACATTTTTAACAACCATGTTTCCAAAGAAGCAGAGGTGATATGTAAAAATCAAAATTCTCAGTTAAATTTGGGCTTTCAGTGAGTTCCAAATGACTCCATACTTTCTGCATTTACAAAGACAGGTTATAATTCTGATAATAAAATATTAATGTTAAAACAAATTTTTTTTTATAAATAATTGAATAATATATTCCGATATTGAATTTCCCAAAAAACTGTGGGGGGGAAAAAAGCAATCACGTGGCAGATCATAATATCAAAAAAAGTTAATTGACAACAGCTCATTAGCATAAATGGGTATTTATCCATTCCACTGCACACAATGGACAAGACCAAAAACTTGTATTGTTGTGTTTTAGTAACACAGACATGGACTCAGGAACACGTCTGAAAACAAATGACGGTAAACTGTTTCCAGGTGCACCCATAAATGGAGCGTCAATACGGAGAGAAATAATAGGATTAGCCGGCTTATTAAGAGCACAGCTCAAAGTCAGCATGTGTGGTGGAGGTGCATTAATGCACATGGCATGGGTAACTAGCACATTTGTGAACGCACCATTTAAGATGAATGGTATACACAATTTGACGTGACATATTCTACTTCCCAGTTGATTTGTTTCCTTTTCAAGGAAAGCCTCTACACCATTCATGTAAGACAATGCCAACCACATTCTATGGCAGCTGTGACTCAGGAGGTAGAGCAGGTCGTATATCAGTCGGAGCAGTGGTCCCAAATCTTTTTTGCACCACGGACCAGTTTAATGTCAGACAATATTTTCACAGACCGGCCTTTAAGGTGTCGCAGATAAATACAACAAAATAAAATGATACAGACAAAAACTGTGGCATTATGTAAATATAATAGTAAATTCAGCTGTGTAATTGTGTAACTTTATTAGCAGCATCCTCCTGAAATGCGCCAACAACATTGAGAGTAACATCCTCCTCTCTGCTTCTTGATGCTCTCTGGTTGCTATAGTAACACGTAAATATTTCCTTCAAAATAAGACACACGACTACAACACGGGAAAAGACCCAGGGAAACCGACTTAACGATAAAAACCATACATTTCACACCCGAGCCTCAACTCTCGCGGCACGGTACCAAACGACTCACGGACCGCTACCGGTCCGTGGCCCGGGTGTTGGGGACGGCTGAGTCAGAGGATTGATTCCCCAGCCGGGGGTAGTTGGGCAAGATACTCAACCTCGATTTGCTCCTAATGCAACCATTGGTGTGAGTATAAATGCTAGACAAAACGCTTGGGTGTAAGAAGAAAAAAAAGAAGTGGTTTTATAGATATATGTGTAACGGGTGAATGTGGCTTGTAGTTATAAGCACTCTGCATGCTCAGTTACAGTTTACCAGCTTCACATATCAACATGGCTGCATAATAAAAAGCATCTGAATGTGAAGCAGGCATGGACTGAAAGACTAAAAACAAAAACATGCACAAAAAGTACAACAATTGCTTTCCCAGAGTGTTGTTTCTTTAAAAAAAAGAAAAAAATAACATTACAGTCATCAAATTCAAAATGAGTATGCAATTTTAATACTTCTTGTTTTTTTTTCTTCTTTGTACTGTTCTCTATCAAATATCGGGTTTAACTGGTTTACAAATTACTTCAGTTTGTTTTTATTAACATTTTTAACAGCATAAAACGTGATTTTATTGTAAACTAGCTTTTTGACTTCCGCATTAAAAACTACCTTGATCGCTACTTCAAGCTGTTCAGCAAGCTGCTCAATTCCAAAGAAGCGAGCCTCCTCGAGGACACCTGGAAAACATTCAGGAGATTGCTACATATCCCTCCATTTTTTTTAACATTTTAGACATTAGATCACTTGCATGCAGGTAGACCTCATCATTTAGGAATAACATTTTTAAAAGAAGGAAAAAAAAGAAAAAGAAGAAAGGTTACCTCGTATATTTATGCCTTCATTGATAATGAGCTGACCGTGTCTCAAGTAGTTGAGAATAGGCTCAAAGTACTCAGGGCTGCGGTCAATGAGGTAAGCCCCATGCTCGTCCTGTTTGTTTCCCCACACATCTGAAAACAGACACAACACAGAGCTTGACGAAACTTACTCAATAACATGGCTGAATAAGAACTGAAATGCTCATTGATCAGCTGGTCTCAGTACCCTTCTCTCGAAACATGTGAGCGAGCATACTCTCCGGCTCCTTGCTGACCAAGGTGCTCCTGATTATAAAAGAAGATGCATTCAGCAACCAGAGAACAGAGAAACAACAAATGAGATATGGCATGAAAGCTGAATTTAAAGCGCAAATACCTGGTGGTGGTGAAAAGACGGCCACCAATGTTAAGGGTTAGCCAGTCAGTGTGAGCTGCCAGCGGATCTGATGTAATCTTGGCTTCATTTTGAGGGTCTGTGATAATAAAGTGAAGGAAGACAACAGAGACATTGAAACCTTTGGACACTCTGACAGTGGATGAGACTCCAGCAGCAGACATGCCAGCACTCACCAATAAATGGATCTCCTTCTGACACATACAGCACGTCGTCATCTCTGGGAGAGGCACAGACGCACATGTCAGAAACATAATGTAGAGAGGAGACCTTCAAATTTGTTGTCACAGCTGAGCTTACCTTATAAGGGCAATGTCATCAATGAGACCACCCTTTCCATTGTACAAACAGGAGGCTTTGATTCCTAACTTATTGCTTGCTACAGATAGTAAGTCAGACAAGGTTCCGTATACTGCTACAACCTAAAGAGAGGGGGGAAAAACGATGGATTAAGGACTGAAAGCAAAAGGGTCACTCCAGCCTAACATACACATGACATAAATGACTCACGGTGGAAATGGTGATTGACCTTAAAGTTCAACGGTAGTTTATTTGTGGAAAAAAATGTAATAAAGTCAGAGATTAACCCTGTCATCATATGAGTACATGATGTGGCGTTTGAGTATCAGCAGTTAGCAGTGCATCCTGAAACACCTTAGGTACGTACAGTGGAAAAAGCCAGTCATTCTGCGGCCCAAGCTCTCACACTATTACCCACCTTGCCATTTTTACATGTCCCGTTAACAAATAACGTGACTCTTCTCATTCTTCACGCGCTATGGCTGAAGGTCTAGTAAGGCTAAAATAATAGGACAATGACGTATCCTTTCCCAGCTACTCTCCTTTTCGTGTGCCGAAACAAATGAAGCTGACTAGCTTGCTGCATCAGACAACAACACGAGACAAAAGATGCCTTCACAGCTGTCGGGAAAACTAGATATTTTTTGCAAGTGTAACTTGAAGGAATACTTATAGGCACAGCTGAACTTGGGAGTGTTATTATTATATTTAAAAAGCTCAATGTGTTTTCTATTGAGTCAACTGTATTAATTTATTGGATCTGTGCTGTTGTCAAGCATTAAATAGAGCTGATGGTGTGATATGTATAAGTTTCAAACAGCATACGTAATTTTTGATGCTTATAAAATGATAGTGCAAGCGTGAGCAGTTGCAGTCGCTGTAGAAGTGCATCACTGATAATAATTATGTCACCGCAGGTCAAAGTTAACCGCGGCCGCTAATTTGCCTAAACAAATCCATTAATGTAACGCTACCAAATCTGAGAGCATCTGAAGGGGCCTGTAAACAGCTCTGTAATTGGCTGAGAGGCTTCTACGTAAGCACGTTTCGTGCGTAAGTTATTTGTAGCGCTAGCGTTTAGCCATCCTGAAGGTTTTCGTTTCGTGTGAAGAAAAGCGCCACTCATTCGCATCGCATCAGCCTTTATCTTATTTCAAATGTAACATCTCAACTTGTCATCGGGCCAAACATTCATTGGTTCACTAACAGCATTTTTGCGGCTTGTTTGTTGCGACGTAGTCCTGTTGGTGGTGGTAATGCGCCACAGAGCAGCCCAACAATAGCAGTAGAAGAAGAACAGTGTCACTGTCAACAGAGTAATCTTTGACAGCATTTCTGTAACTATAAACTTGCGTTCACCTTCAGGTTTGAATGTTTTCATTTATCGCGTTTTTAAGAAATGTCTGACAGACAGCATTGTTTGTGCTGCTCTCATCCCGTCTCCTCTGCTGGCGTTTACCAGACGCTGTACGAAATGGATTTTGAACGAGGTTTGCATTCACCTTTCAGGCATGTGGTGACTGAGTTAAACCGCACTGCTATCAAATATGTAGACTAGGCCAAGCAATACTATTTTGTTCTGATTTGAAAGATGTGCCAGTGAAGTAGGGTGCTGTGCGTCCTGTGCAGGTATCTGGTCTGCTGCAATGAATGGAGACTTGGAGCGGGTAAAGTACTTAGTGCAGAAGGGGACAGACCCTAATTTGAGAGACTCAGCTGGATACACCGCTCTGGTCAGTTTACAGAAGACACGTTTGGCTGCACAGCATGAGCTCATGTACCTAATGTACCCATGTACCTAAACTTGTAATTTACTAATGCTGTTTTCCTTTTTAGCACTATGGAAGCCGCAGTGGTCATCTCTGTGTGTGCAAGTTTCTTCTTGAGAACGGTGCCTGTGCGTCTCCGCAGACGCCAGGCGGGGCCACGCCGCTCCATCGATCATCTTACTGCGGTCATCTGAATGTGGTAAGACTCCTTCTGCAACACAGAGCAGATCCAGCACTCTGTGATGATGATGGCATGTCCCCTTTACACAAGGTACAGAATTTCCAGCAATAACACAGCCATTCTGCTGAGATATAATCATTTAACTTGTGTCTGCATCTTTTACTCTCTTACATGGTTGAGCAGGCTGCAGAAGGGGGCCACGAAGAGGTCTGTCAGCTCCTTGTTGAGCACTGCCCAGCACTCCGCAGCCAGATGAACAAGAGGCTCCAGCTACCCTACCAGCTGGCACAGCAGGGAGACCTGCAGGAGCTCTTAAAACCCCCCTGTTGATGGCAGATGCACTGAACCTGAGGCATGCTGTGTTACTAAGATCACACGAATGATCTCCCACATTTTCCTTAGCAAGCATCAGCATTCATGTTTGGAAGAGAAAGTTACAGCTGTTGATGAGAACTGAGACATGGTGAGGAAATGGATTCGGAAGTGGGAAGAATCAATCGAACACGCCCACCTTTTGAGCTGAAGTGCTCTTGGTGGCTTAATGTTAAGATAACTGGTGGTGCATTATAAGCTTTGATGTGTATTTGTGGAATTAAGTTTGTATCCAGACTCCTACGTTTGGTACAAGACCCAAAACAGTCACACAACTTAGCAACAGCAAGACAAGGACAACATGCCAGTGCAGAGTACAGAGATCATTTGAAAGGTGCAATGATGTCACAGAACTTGAACACGGAGTGAAGCTTTTAAAAGCTCACAGAGGAAACCCCTTGTGAGTGTTACACAATAGTACGAGTCACCTGTTACAGTCACAATATCAGTTTTTATAATTGGCTCTGTTGAGCATATGGCATGTGTTTCTATTAAAACTGTACGCCAACTTCTCGCCTGTTTTTGGGTCGCTTTTATCTAAAAGTGATCCTTGTTGAACTTTTAAACTCTTAACAGTAGGGGGAGCTGTTGTCCTAAAAGGGCTGGACACTTTCCCTGGGACACCATCTGAATTAGATGGCAACAAGCACAAAGTGACCTCATTCAATCCTCCCAGCACATTGCTGGAGAACTAAACAGCGTAACTGTGAGAAAGAGGGAAATCTGTTACAGCTGATAGCAAGACATCACAGAAGGACTCTAGTGTCCAGGCAGTTTATGTTTATGCAGCTGTACTGCTGATATATTAGTGAACTAATTCCAACAGGTTTTTTTCTGGTTTCTGGTCATTTAAAAAACAAAACATGGGCCAGCTTAAAAAGGGTAAATGGACTGGTACGTATGTCACACTTTTTTACCCAAACTGTGCCTTCAGAGTGTTGTTCACAACAAGCCACATTCACCCATTCCTACAGCACTTTATTCTGTGTATTTAAGTGCTTTCTAACTATAAGGCTCACAATGGATGGCAATTTGGGTTTCGGTATGTTTCCAGGGATAATTTAACACATGAGCTGGAGGTGCTGGGACTCGAACCACAGAACCAATTGGCCGACTTGACCTCCTGAGCCACAGTGGGATGTTCGTTGTTTCTACTTTACTAGTTTTACGACTGTATTTGAGGAAGCTTGTGGAACCTTCTGCTTCTGGTGCAAAGCATTAACACTTTTCTGCACCGAGATGTTGTTAGTTGTGAGTCTCAGGATTTCAGAATTAAGTTAAACCATATGAGTGTCTCACATTCTTAACGGTCTGCTGATTTTTAGCATGTAACTTTTAACAAAAAAATAGCAATTATTAGCTGTTTTTGTTTGTTTTGTACTGAGATTACTTGTTCATTTTTAAGTAATCAGACACAGGTCACATGACTGAAGGAGGCCCGGAGGTGAAAAACCTATGGAAGTATTTCCTTATACTGAAACAGATGGAAATACTTGTGTGACCATTATCTCACATACTTACTTATTCAAAGCATGTACAATAAGTAACACATGCACATAGGAGAGATACATTTTCCTCTCAGCCTCCTACAGATGTGTGGGTATTAGTGCGGTCTGCACAGATACAAACCCATGACAGAAACCTCTCTCTGCAGTCTGAGGAACTTTCATTGGGTCCGCTGGTGGGTGGTGTTTCCAAACTACCTTCAAACCACATCCATGCCGTGACTGGAGGGGTGCCAGGCCACATCTGGAGCTGATTGCAGCTGACGCCACACAGCACAGGGAGATAGGGTGTTGAGGGGTAGATGGGGTAGGATTGGGGGTATTTTAACTCCGAGAGCTAAGCCAAGAGAGCTGTTTATGCTCAGTGACAAGTTCCTCCTTGCACACAGCTGAGGAACTGTATCTGGGATAACCCGCTTTGATTGCCACATGTCTATAATAGCAGGGTGGTTGGCTCGCCTTTTTTCCCCCCTTTTTTCTTTCTTGTCTGAATGGCATTATGGAGGGGAAAAAAGCACATTCTGCTCTTTGAGTTGAACCAGTAATTTTGACTGGCACACAGACTGTCGGACCCACCCACAGCACCCTGTGATTGCTCCCCTGCCAGGCTGTATGGAACACAATCAGAGTTGATGGTGATGCAGATTTGGTAGCAGTGAGTGAGCTAATGAAAACCCTCTGTGTCACTTGATAAAACTGGAGGAAACCTTAAGGGCCTTGGTCTTTAATTTTTCATGACCTGGTTTGAGTTTGAGAGTTGTTTATGTGAGAAAAAATCTGGCCTGCATGAGTGAAAATCAAATGCTTGGTCAAGAAAGACCCATTTTTTGCCACACACTTTAAAAATCTCTTTGAAGCATCTGTGCTGCTTCATTTTTCTCAGATTTTTTATGTTAAAGCAAAGGAAGAATGCAGCATGATTTTAACGGCTGTTTTCTGAGAGGCTTCGCATAGTGTGAGGACTTGGGAAGGACTCCACAAGATGAGGAATTTGGACTGCAGCTCTGTTTAGCGAGATTTATTTGGAAAGCAATGAAACTTCCTGGCCCTGGAACCCACTTCCACCATAATGAGCCCAAGTTAAACCAGGACTGGATGTTATTTTCCTCAGAAATAGAAGGTGGTCTGTGTGAAGGATTTAAAGTTGGTGTTGGGAACTTTTTAGTCTAAGTATTGAGAGCAAATACTCCTCTGTGTATTTTTCTACAGATTGAGAATAATGTTAAAGCTGTAAAAAGTAGTGGTTTCAGTGGTTATATAAATATTATTTTTAATGTTTTTATTTAGATTTCTGTTTTCACAGATAAAAAAGGTCATCTAGTCCTTATCTTTCCTGTGTTCAGCTGAACAAAAATAATGCTATTCTCTTGCCTCGCAGCTGCCCTGGCAGAGCCGGACCTGTCTGAGCTATCCCAAAGTAATCAGGTAAATGGCTGGCAGATGGGCACACATTAGGAGGTGCAGTACCAGAGTCTGGCATGGAAGACAGCTCCATGTTATCTGTTGTGTGTCGCGGAGGTAGGCGTGTGGATGTTGGTTCAGGGGGCGTGTGTAATCAAATATATGGGAGCTGTTCCTCTGAGATGCTGCATAATCCAATTTAGGTCCACTCCCACTTCAAAGAAGCATGTTGTCTGCTGGTTGATGTGATGTTGCAGATCCTACGCTTTCACTTTCCAGGTCAGCGGGTGATCAGATCCATGAGTCCAGAGGCTGCAGCTTAGCTCTTCCAGGCAGTCAGCTCAGTGACCATGGGAAATGTCAGGGTTATCAGGTGATCACCATGTGACACATGCTTGCTAGCTTTTTATTTCTATCTGCAGGCCAGGTTTTTTCAACCACATCATAGATCAGATAGTCATTTTAACATAGGACATGTTAGCAGTGTTTTGGACTAAAATGGAGCTCTCACATCTGGACAATGTCAAAACTTCCTTGAGTAATTGTGTGCAGTGAACTGTGATTTTTGTGTTATTGTCTGATTTTTTTTCTTCTTTTTTATTCCCGGATGTTTTTTCTTTTGACTCTGGGATGGATGGTTAAATTTCTTTTTATTGATTATGGAGATGTAATCTTCTCAAAAGCATGGCCAGTGAAACAACCCTTAAGCTGTTTCCATATGAGTCAGAGGACAATTAATGAAGCTTGTTGGATCATATATCAAGGTTCTATCATAGCAGACTGTTTTGGGAAACCATATTGTAGTGTATCACCTGCCAAATCTACAAATGAGCTCTGTGAATATGCGGTATATGATTTTTTTCCCTTTCCAGCATGTTCTTCATTTGCACATGTTGGCTTGCTGTTGGCTCAGTGGAGGTCTATTTTCCATTATTTTTTTTCCAGTTATGTTCAGTTTTATTTTTATAGTGCCAAATCACAACGACAGTCACTTCAAGGTGCTTTATATTGTAAAGCTTTGAGTAAGCATTTGGCAACAGTGGGAAGGAAAAACTCCCTTTTAACAGGAAGAGACTTCTGGCAGAACCAGACTTATGGTGTAAGTCATCTGCTGAGACCAGTTGGAGGTGAGGTGAGGGAGACGGGACAGAAGGAACACTGTCAAAAAAGAGACAGAGTTTCAAAGCTCATTAAACTATTTAAGTTTTAAGCCTAATCTTAAAAATAGAGGGTGTCTGTCTCCCAAATCCAAACTGGGCACAGAAGAGGGGCCTGAAAGTTGAAGGCTGCCTCCCATTCTACTTTTAAATATCTTAGGAAGAACGAGTAAGCATGCAGTCATAGAGCAAAGTGCTCTTATGGGGTGATATGGTACGATGAGGTCTTTAACATAAGACAAGGCCTGATTATTCAAGACCTTGAATGTGAAAAGAAAGATTTTAAAATTGATTATGGATTTACCAGGGAGCCAATGAAGAGAAGCAAATACAGGAGAAAAATGCTCTCTGTGTCAAGTCCCTGTCAGTACTCTCGTTGCAGCATTTTGGGTCAACTGAAGGCTTTTCAGGGAGTTTTTAAGACATCCTGGTAATAACGAATTGTAGTAGTCCAGCCTAGAAGTAATAAATGCATAATGTAGTTTTTCAATATCACTTTGAGACAGAATGTTTCTTATTTTAGAGATACTGAGTCAATGCAATAAGACATAGTTGTATAATATGTACACTGTAAAATAAATCCTGATCCAAAATGACTCCAATATTCCTCACGGTGTTACAGGAGGCCAAGGTAATGCCCTCCACTGGTTAGAAACCATGTTTCTAAGGTTTTTAGGGGCAAGTACAACAACCTCAATTTTACCTGAATTTAGAAGCAGGAAACTAGTGGTTATCTATGTGTTTTAAGACATTGCTGTAGTTGAAATAATTGGTTTGTGTCACAGTGGAATGGCATATGGCATGGCCTTCTGATGCTGTTGATTATCTCCTTCTTGGTTCATTGTGTTGCTCAGAGATGCTCTTCTGCATACCTTGGTTGCAATGAGTGGTTGATTGATTTACTGTTGTTTTCCTATCAGCTCAAAGCACTCTGCTCCTTTGACTTCTGGCATCAGCAAGGCAGTTTCATCTTGGGAACTGCCACTCACGGGATATTTTCTGTTTTGGACCATTCTATGTAAACCCTAGAGATAGTTGAGTGTAAAAATCCTGGTAAATCAGCAGTTTCTGAAATACTCAGCCCAACCTGTCTGGCACCAGCAGCCATAGCACACTCAAAATCACTTATTATTATAATTATTATAATTTCTTTAAGTAAATTTCCATGGAAATTATGTTTACTATCCTTTCAAATGAGGAACTTTATTCATAATTAAGCAGCATTGCTAATTATAGAAGCCCTTAGAGGACTTAATTAAAATTATAATGAGATCTGAAAAAAATGACAAGGTTAACTCTACAATAGAGCTACAGTTTCCCACATATGTTGTGGATTAACCTTTCAGTTTTCAAGTTTACATTATTATTTTAATTAAGTTCCTTGTAAACCCTATTTTTATGTAAATCAGTTCAGAACAGAAGAGCAGAGGCAAATGGTTGTGTTTAGTGGGGATCATCAGTCACAGCTAAAGCAATGGAACTGGCACATCATTTATTAAGCACCTCTCTACAATACCAAACAGCAAAAAAAGGAGTCCCAGTGGTGGTGACAACACTTCCTTTCAGTGTGAATGACCAGGGAACGCAACACCGAGCTGCACGTGTAATTGAACAAGATGGTTACGCTGATGAACTAAGACTCACAGAGGCACGCCGTTCCTCTGTCAGCAGGTGCCCTCCACACACTAACCCATTCATATGTGCATTCCTGTCTCTCTGCTCGCAGCCCAGCAGGTTCCTCCTGGCCACTCAGGACAGGGGCTGACACACACAAAGGGTCTTCAATCTGCCTCAGACAACAGCCAACATAAAGGCCCGGAAAGCCACAACAGCATTATGTCAAAGAGCTGGCTGGGGGTGGTGAGTATGAGCTTGGGGGGCCCTGTGTAGAACAGGGGCAATGCTGACGGATGGATGAGGGCTGGACACAAGGCGCTGTAGTGGAAGGCCCGGCTGAGGTTTTTGTGCATAAAGGAGGATATTTGTACTCGCCCGGTAACAATGGAATGCAAACACAAAAAGCGAGGACAATAAAGCCCCACTTTGGGGGCGATGAAGAAGCTGCTAGGCAAATCATCATGCAAAGCACTGATATTATTCACTCGGAGGATTGCATGACTCTGTGTTTGTCCACATGCTGATGTGCGGCTTAGCCTGCCTTCAGTTTGCTTTTGCATAGGGTATTCCCGGCTTTAACAGTGTCCGGAACATTTCCTTACGCTGAAAAGAATTGAGGAGTGATCAGAAATGCCCCACCTCATCTCGGAACAAACTGTGTTTGGTCTGAGCTTTTGTCAGCTGCATCTAGGATCAACTGACTTCAAAACACACACAGTCCTGGCCCTACCTCAGATAATAACTAATTTACATTATCTCCTCCTTTGTGAACAGCTTGTGAGAATTTCCTCATAGATTTAAAAAAACTGAGATGTGTAAATCTTAATAAAAAAATAAAAAACCCATCATAAAGGATATGTCGTCATTTTATGGCATGTGTGTGTTTAATCTGGATGGTGAGCTCGCCTATATTTATTGGGCTACTGTGGCATGTACACAACACTGAGACTCGTTAATGATTAACGAGGCTTCTTTCAAATCAGCCCCACGTAAGAGTTCTGCTTTCATTCTTTTATGTGGTGCAGGGAGGTATATAGACAGAAAGCCTCTCCTACAGTGCTGTAAACAATCAAACACCATCTTTTATTAGTTTCTAGTTCTATTTCCATTTTTGTCTCCTCCAAACCACCTCAGCTCACCCTGGGCTCGGCGTTTTCAACTCCTCTCCTCTAGTGAGTGGAAAAGAATAAAAGCAACCAAATGCATAAATGCTCACCATATGCTATGAATTCTGCCGAGGCCGTCCTGTCCCGTGTTAAACTTATTTTTCTTTAAATCACTCACAGCCTTGTGTACATCTCAGGGGAATTCTTTATCAGCGACACAAAAACCAATGCCTATAAACTATCTGCTTCCAGACTGCTGTTGCATCAAAGATCTTCTGGCTCGTGTTTTGATGCTGAAATCCTAAGATGTGGTCTGATGGCAGCACGTGCATGTCTAACTCTCACTATTAGTTACTCTCATAAACATGCTCGGTGTTTCTCTGGTATGTAATGCAGTCGTCAGACTTACGCTCCATCTGTTTTATAGTTAGCAGATCTCTTTGAAGTCGGAAGCTAATTTGAGCTCAAAGTGCATTTGTCAAAAGAATTTTAAAAAAGTTTAGAAATAATAAAAGTAAGAGTGTCTGCTGGTAATATGAAGCTGCTGTGTCTCTTTTGATATTAAAGTCAGTCACTGTTACTTAAAGGAACAGTTGCTTTCATGAGAAGATGGAAACAACTCTGATGCCCGTATAGCTACAACCTAGCAGGTACACTCCTAAAGATCTCGTTTTTCCTTTGTATAAATTACCAAGGTGTGAAAATATTTGATTACTGATTGTTTTGATTATTCCAAACACATTAAGTCTGCTAAATGGCCTCCAGTCCCCTGATTGATGCCACTTATCAAACTCAACCCAGTTTGTTATGGAGACAGGCTGCATTCAAATGTTGCACATGTGGATTAAAGCTCCTGCGATCCTCCACACAGACTGTGATGTGTGACATCAAAAGACAGTTCATGAAAACGGAACATTTCAAACTAATCTTTTCACAAGTGACAAACATTGGGTTAACACCAACAATGAGGTGTACTGTCTGGATATTGGATTGAGATCTGGTGACTGTGGAGGCCATTTGAGTACACTGAACTCATTTTCATGTTTAAGACACAGGTTTGAGATAATCAAAGTTTTGTGACATAGTGTTGCTGGAAGCAGAAGATGGGTACACATCTTATTTGCACTTAATTCTGACCCTACCATCCAAATGTTGCAGCAGAAATAGAGATTCATCAGACCTGGAAATGTTTTCCAATCTTTTGTTGCCTCATTGTGGTGAGCCTGTATGAACTGTAGCCTCAGTTTCCACCTGGTGCGCTATTTTGCTGCTGTAGTCTATCTGATTCACTTTACATGTCTGTAGTTGTGATCTCTTCTTGCACCTTCTGTCCTTCACCTAAAATTTGAACTGTAATAACAGACTCAAGAAAGAAAGCCTACATCCTTTAAAACCATGCCAAGATCCTCCTCAGTGTTACAATCAGTCCAACGGCTATAAGATAATGTTTGCTTTAACTCCAGAGCATAGGTAGTAAAATAGCAGAGAAGCAGAAGTACAGAGCCTTTGTATGAGGTGGGGTTTTTTTTGTTTGTTTTTTAGCACTGAAATTGAAAAACAGATCTTAGGTCTCAAAGAAAAGATTAATTATAAAGTCATTAATTTCTTTTTAAAATGCCCTTAAACTGAAACAAGAATAACATTGCATGTAAGAGGCTAGCACATGTTGAAACACAAATCTGTTTCTTTGTCATCCCATTCTTTAATCTAGCTACGAAGCTGGGCTTCATGTGTCTCAGCAGCTTTAGTCGTCAATCATTTGTCAATTGTGATGTGAAATCAAAGACCACATGAGCTCTTTGGATATGAACTATGTGTTTGATCGGGGAGAACAAACTTTGCGTTTGTGCTGAGTTAGCAGACACATTTGAAATTCTGATGCTCTTTGAAATTCTGCCAAAGCATATGATCCCAGCACAATAAAGCTATTTTATAGTTTCCCCGAACAGGAAGTTGATGAAAGTGCTTGTTTTCTCTTGCTGAATTAGTATTCATGCTTGTTGTGTGAAATCCTGCAAGTTCTCTGTTCAAGAGCTCATGCTAAAGCCCACATTCAGCCAGCGAAAAACAGAGTAACCTTTCCCATTCCACCTCTACAATACAACTTGTGCTGGTGTGGTGTCACCACAGATTTTGTTATGCTTTTCAAGTACATTTAATTTTAAGGTGTACACCAAGTGCTCAGCCTTTTACACTGTTAATGTCACATGGGAAGCGTAGTGCTAAAGTACAGTCAGTGTACAATCAATGCAAAGTCTCTCGTGGCTGTCAACCGGGCGTTTTTCATACATATTTCTAATAATATTTAATGTTTGTCATGTATTATTATATTGTTGGAATTACCTCTTTATTTTATTTAATCAATTGAGGTACTTAAACTGCAACACAGAAGTACTGTAGACGGTGTATCGCTTGTGTCTTGTCTCCAGCTGTGCAATGCAAAGAGCGCAGTATGAGAGTTGGTGCTGCTGTGGAAGGCAGCGAGAGCCGGGAATCGACCAGACCTAATTGTCCTGCATCAAGATGAAAAGTAACTACCGGAATTCCGTCTATTTGACTTTCAAAATTAAAGTTGAATGACGTTTTTGGGAGGCTTTTTAATGCGCAGAAACCTAGCATAAACGTTGAACGAAGATATGTAGAGAATATAAGCTGAACATGTCATGTGAAAAAAGTGAATGATTCAATAAAATCCACAATTTTTCCAGGTGAAGACAAGGTGCGCCCCCCCCCCACACACACACACACAAATGCATTGAAGCTCAGCTAAAAGTCTAGGTATAAGCGTAGTCAAAGCTATGCATAGTACCTGCCCTGAACATAACAACGTGACGTTTGCTCCCCGCTGTTGCTGCACTAGCACCCCGCTCCCAACTCCTCTTTTTATCATTTCTAAGAGGTCTCAAAGGGGGTCTCACTTATTAGTCGACCTTCCTGGGTAATAACCAGCAGTAATAACGATCCCTGTTTAGTGTAGTCCAGTAAATGTACCCAGCACATCTTTTTGATACCAGTACCAAGCAACCGCATCTACTTTATGTGAAACGTTGCCGCTTTGGGCTTTTAGTTTCTCAACAGCAGACCGGAAGTTCTTAGTGTACTGTGTGCAGTTTTGACAATGTTCCGGAGGATACGCATATTCTCTGATTTAAGGGGGGAGGTGTGGAACTGCTCGGACTCTCGTTGTTTAGCCGTACCTCTCCGCCGGGAACGGTCGAAATACTTTCTAGGATTGATTTAAGCGCCGTTCTTTTGTATAAAAATAAATATATGTATAAGACTGGAGGATATTTCGTGTTCGGATATTGTGTTAGAGCGAGTTGAACAACTTTAGGACAGTTTTCTGAAGTGGGGAGACTGAATTTCATCGCAAGCGAAGCCTTTTGGGATAAAGGGACTGCTGGAAACTGCTGCATAGCCTGCGCTCTCGTAGTTTCTTCGGACGTGTTTACCCAGGTAAGAAAGGGAGAAAAGACGTTAGAAGTTAAAACGTCACAATTTAACACCATTTAAGAAGTTTTTCCGCTCAATTGATTATCTTTCTCTCTCTCTTTCTTCTTTTTTTTAGTTGAACTTTTTTCCCCTTCTTCTGTCGGAAAGTTTGTTTAAAAGAAGAAGAAGGGCGCAAAATATGCGCAAACCTGTTAGCTAAACGTCGAGCTTCGTTAGTGGGATAAGTCTGGATAAACAGTTTTCGGGTAGGTTTTCCTCCATCCAATCTCAGCTCATGAGTCTTCCTTATCTCACCGAGGCTGGCTGTTTCACGGCTCCCCGCCAGTAAGGTGAGCTGGTCGTTTTATTCCTTCACTCCTTGATTTAGCTTCATTTTACTACTTGTTTACGTGCTAAAAGGGGGCTTAGCTGTTGTTTGCTATTGCGCTGTTTTAACGTTATTGGAGGACCCTGAGTGGAAGTTAATTAAAGAACTGGGCAAGCAGACATTTAACCACATGTTACACTTGAGTAAATGGTCTTTGGGCAATAATTTAGTGTTTTGTGTTTTGTTTTTTGTAGGCATGTTTCTCTTTGGTTTTCATGGGGTGCGACACCCACAAAATCTCCAACCATGCTTTAAAATGTGAGAGTACAAGCGTTAAAAGAGCCAAAACGTTGCCTAGAGGCCTGCTAAAACTGGTTTGGGTTTCTGTCTACAGCCACAGCAGGCGCCTTTAATCACATTAGATAAGTTTCTTGGATAAATTCTAACTACATCAAGGAGAACCCTTAAAAAACAACAACAGCAAATGCTCAAACTACATGTGATGCTATTATTCCTATTTAACGCGTCGAGTTTGGTTTAGCGGATACATCATAACACTTCAGTGTAATCTCCAACATTTGTTTGTTTCTTTCCTTTATTGAAAAAAGGTGTCTTATTTAGAAATGTTGTTTGATTACTTTTTATTGTTTTATTTCATTTTTTTAAATTTTAAGGTTTTGCCCGTCATTACTTTTTCTGTCATGAAGGCTGGATCTGAAGGGGCCAATTAGATGCAGCGTGGTGCTCGAAATGTTATAAAAGCAGAGGGAGAAGATGGATGGTTTAGTCCACAGGGACTTCACCAGGGTGGAAAAGTTTTTTTTGGTTTTTTTTTTCTAGAGCCCTTTAATTTACTAGGCTGCTGCTCTCCCTGGCAGAATTATTGTCACCTGAGCTGTATGTTTGTATTTGCCATAAATAAATTTGGTTGAGGGATTGCAGTGTTTACCTTGAAACATTTTTTTTAAACAGTGACTTGCTCAACATCTTGTGTGGAATCTGTTGTACTCATGCTGCCATGGTTAGGAGTTTTGTTTCTTAAAATGTGTGTATGTGGAGGGGGTGGCAGAGAAGATAAACAGTCACACATACTGAGCAGCCCTGAGAAGCAGTTTGGGTTAAAGTGTTAACCAAATGGCAGTGTCAGATTCAAATGGTCTTTACTTTTGACTGTAATCTCGTGACACCTGATCTCTCGCCATGGTGGAGAACCTGTGAGTCAGATTGCATGGCTGCACAGAAAATGACGACGACGACGACGACGACGACGACAACAACAACAACAACAACAACAACAGCAAAAAAAGGCAGTCTGTGTTTTTGTGAAAACGGTAGCTTTAGGGTAATGGTCTGATGCTCGTCTTCCCCTGAATTTGCGACCATGTGCAGACTGGCCTGCTGCTGACTGGAAGTGCACACTAAACTGGAAGGGGGGCTACAGAATTTGGGAGCTGAGGAATTTTCTGCATGGATGGACAGTGAAATGTAATTATGGTGTGGGTCATGTTTTTAGGTTTGCCTGAAACCTTTGTCTTAATATAATGAGAAAAGCTGTCTCGTGTGTGTTTTTAATTTGTTTAGTGTAAGTTCTCTCTGCGCTGCCAGTGTTCAGGGAAATGCTTTTATCTTTTAAGAGTGGATAAATCAGTTGGTGAACAAACATTTGGATATGTGCCTTTTCTGTAATGCCAGTTGTCTGGCTGTATTTATTTCCCAAGCAGTCCTTGTTTACAAGCTAAATGTCTTTCTGCACTCCTTTTGAATTTTGGCCTCAAAAGGTATAAAAACTGGTTATTGAATTAAAAGGACCTATGTAAAACCAAATTATTAGACAAGTACTGGTCTTTGCGTGTCAGTTAAATGCTGCTACTACCAAAGAGTGGAGATTTGCATTTCAATCTTGATGTAAGATTTTAAAAAGATGTTTATACACTTTCATCCACCCCAACTATTAGGCGAGTTTTAGTTGCAACAGTACAGGACTTTAGTGTTTGAGAGTTAGTTATTTGATAGGTGTTTTCTTCATTTAGCCCATTGTGCCATCATTAAGACGGAGTTCTTCATTTTTATTTATTAAATGGGGGAATAATTGACATGAATACACTCAATGTGTTCAAATCAACTTTATTT
This sequence comes from Mchenga conophoros, assembly GCF_057382185.1. Classification (NCBI taxonomy): domain Eukaryota; kingdom Metazoa; phylum Chordata; class Actinopteri; order Cichliformes; family Cichlidae; genus Mchenga; species Mchenga conophoros. The sequence goes on from NC_140537.1 coordinate 12,106,455, forward strand.
TTACCTGGAAATGATAATTTCTTCATTTTCAAATGTAAATGACATGGGCTGCTTTTTTCTTTTTTTTTTTTTCTTTGTAGACAAATGTCATGTTTTTCATTCTAGTGTGCACTCTAATATCTAATTAGCTCTTTTAAAATATTCACATACCAGATACAAAGTTTATTATTTGTGCTATTTATAAAATATAGTACCAGATGAATTGAAAAAGCACAAAATTGATGGATGAAATTTTTCAAAGGAGGAAAAAAAAATGAGGTGGCATATTTTCCTATTGAGTAATAAACTGAAAATGGTGACTTTGAGTCATTATTGTCAGGCTGCCAGTGTGTGGTTCAGTCTCAAATCGCAAGTTCAAGACCAGCATGCCTTCGGTGTGCGTAGTAAGACCGTGCATGTCTGACTAGTGCTCCCAAGGGCACGGACTATGACAAAGTGTCCTGTCACACTTTGAAAAAGCGATTTCCTCCTCCTTCCAAATATTGTCGTAGTGACGAGGGGGCTGGGGAACATGGTCGGCTGCTTGTTGCGGTTCCTTCTGTCCGGCAGCAGAAGCATTTTCTTGGAGGCATCCCAAACACTGACTCACAGCTTGGAGTAGAGATGACCAAGCTTCTTTATCCCTCTTGGACCCCCCCTGACCCAGCTCAGCTGCTGGAACACTAGGCCATTCTTGGAAAGTGAAATTGAATTGGTTTTAGGAGAACACAATGACTGCTTCAGTCAGGGAACACTCATACAAGTGATTACCCCTTAAAGAAAATCACAGCTGCTTCTGTGCTGGACTTTGTGAAAATATTAACCAAGCTTCTTTTTCTCTTTTTTCATCTCTTTGTGTTTTTACAGAACGATTGGTTTTTAAAGTTGGCAAAGTCTGTCATCCAAGTCTTGTCTTTGACACTTATTAGCAGGTTATGCGAGCAAATTGCTGTAGCGGGTGTCATTCCGGGTTTGGGAAATAAAACCAACTGTTGGGTGAACTGTTTCCCTCTCTGGAAATGATGGCCTGACAGTCTTTCTCAATAAGGGTGTCACATAACAGGCTGTAGTATGTTGGATCTTTTTTTTTTTTTTTTTTTTTCCTTCTCCCTGTTGTCTTTAACAAATTCTGTGAAGCTGATTATGAGCAAGTGTTAATCTGTGTGGCCAGATGCTGCAGAGGCAATGATTTAAGCAGATGTGCATAAAGGGGGTACAATACAAGCACCTAAAATGACAAACCTTGCTATGGTGTTGTCGGGGTGCAATGACAATCTTTAAGATTTCAAGACTTAAATTGCTACTTCGAATTGAAAACATCAAAGGCATTACATTCCTGTGAACTGAGCATGACACATCCAACATTTAAGTTATCAGTGGGAGTCTGGAGCACTGCAGTTTCTTATCATGGTTTTCTGCAAGCAGGCCTAAATACTGAATTATCTACCTCAAACCTCTTAAACATACAGAATATTCTCTACTTTTTTTTTTTTTTCTTTGTGGTCATGGAAATTCCTTGTCAACAAACATTTAATGTGTTAGTTTATTTTGCTGTTCTCACATCAGGTTTTGCTAGTTCAGTTTAGCTTCCTGAATTGTTTTACACTGAAATATCTTGGACAATGAACTGATTTTGATACATTTAAAATAAATAAATATTATTACTGAGAACAAACTTGTGAAGAGTTAAAGCTTGATAATGTCATAAATTTATATATGTATTTAATTATTATTAATTTTATTTTTTTAAGCTGTGGACTGTGGATGCACTGCTGCTGATGTCCCAAACACCTGAATGGAGTTCCAGTCGCACAAAAGCCAACAGTCGTAGCTCCCTCAGCAGGATGCTGATGAGGCCAAGTATACTTCTGTTTCTGGCTTTATTTGCTCAAGTTTTAAGGACCCAGTGCCGGCCTGCCAGCACTGATGAAGGTAAGATGCCTTACTAAATTAAAGCTAGTTAGTCTTCGGTTTTCTGAAGTTCTGGGTGTAGTATTATTAAAGATTGTGTAACTGTTTGAACTTTATAAACTTATTAAGTGTGACTTTTCCTGACTCTTGGCTTGAGAAGCAGTTCATTGATAAGCCAAAGCTTTGTTCTTTGTACAGGAATGTAATCCTAACACACTCCAGACTTTTGTGAAGCCTGTCCTTTACAGCGTCAGTGCTCCCTCACCACCCCCGTTTGCCTGAGTTTGAGTTGTTTAATCGCTCTCTACTGCGTCATGTGTAATACAACTGTTTCTTACTAATTTATTACTAATGCCTTTTTCTGCCTATTCAAACCAGTTCCTTCAATGTTTTTAGAAGTGGATTCACAAAAAAAAAATCTTACACACCACACTTAAAATGGCACACACAAAAACAATCTAAACTGGAAACTATTACCATGAGACTTTCTGTGAAGAATTTAGCCCAGTCTTGCGGTTACACAAGCTCTGTTCTGAAAAGGGGAAAGAGGCACTGAAATCAAATCCTTAAAAATGTGTTTCTTGGACACAGTCCAGCGGTGTAATAGCTGCCTCGACTTGTGGGTAAATGGGTTTGGATGTTTACACTCTGAAGTCGGAAGTAGAGAGCAGCAAAAGAATATGATAAAGCCTAGCATTATAATGGAAGTAATTACGCACAAGGGTCTCTTTGGGGTTTTAAGCCCTAAAATAAACCTGGTGTTTCTATGTTTAAGCTAGCAATGGGACAGTGAGGACTAAATGACTTCCATCTGTATTCCAAGGGCAGCTCTACTACCTAGCAGTCCTCCTTTGTAATGAAAAGGTATTTGTTGTCACTGAAAGAGGAGTTAACTGCCAGGGAACTATAAATTAGCCTGTTTTTGAAAAAAGATGCTATGCTACATGAAACCCTTAAGGATGGGCTTTTGGGGAGCATGTTTTTCTTCCAAGGTGAGCCATAAATTTCCACCAGGGTGTGGGGGGTTTGTCTTTCATTTACACTCCACCCATTCTTGATCACCAAATGGCCAGGTACTATCTATGCACCGCATTGCTTCTCCTCTTGCTCACCCACTGACTTTTGCTTGGGTTTCCCCCCCCCCCCCTTTCCCTGCTGGGTTAGGGATGGCTTCAGCTGTCGACGAACAATCACAGCAGAGGCATTTGGTTGCATTCCTTTTGTCTGGGGTGGAGAAACAAAATAGTTATATGGAAATGTTCTGTTTTTTTTTTTTTTTATTTGTTTTGTTTTTTTTAAATGTATGCTCCATTGTTTGTCTTATTGTGTTTTGCTGGGTGTTGTTCACATAAGAATAGAGTATTCCCTGAACAAACTAAGTTCCTTGAATTTCTCAGGAGGTCATGTGAAGGACTTAAACTTTCCTTCATTTTGAGCACTTGAAGCAACTTTTACTGTTTTGTTTATGTTTTTACACCATCTTTAAAATCATTTGGATCTTATGTTTGTTTAATTGCTCTCTTTCTGACAGTTCACTGTCTGGAAGTTATGTCTTTCTCTGTGGATTTGTTTGACTCCATCTTGTGCTGTCTGTCAGAGTAGAAAAGCACTGACTCTTTAGCTTTTATAAACCAGAGCTGCCACAGTCTTGAGTAAGACTCTTTTCAGACAGAAATGAAAGCCCAGAGGAGCAAAGCTCTGCTGACGCTAGAGTAAGACTAAAGACCAGTTTTCGTGTGAAGTCGCTTTGCATTCATATCAGACTTTTTAGGTATTCTGTTGAGACTGCTGTTCACACAGGAAGTTTAAGGCTACTTCCACACTTGGCACCATTTTCAGTTGAATGTGTATATTTTGTTTGTTAAATAAAGAGCACTTGTACTGTTTCAGAAATGATCTGGCTCCATACTAAGAAGCCTCAAAAAGATCACGTGGTTGTTCATGTACATGCCTCTTGCTCATATAGACAATAGTAGCATGGTCAAATGCTGGATTTAAACAGCACAACAGCCACTAGCATACACTAATCCTGCCAGGCTTTGCCATCCATGTGTCATTAACCAATTTAGGTTGGTTTAGAAACTTGCCAATTACAACTAACATCAATAAAGCTGTGTTGGAAAAAATTAAACCTGTACTAACATTTACAAAATGTTCTGACTAAAAGTATACCTTCATTCAGCTTTCTTCCATAGAGCACTGCTGTGTGTAATGCAGATAAATTTAGGATGGTGTGATTTACCGGGGAAAATAACTATGTAGGGCTGCTCAATTAATCGAATTTTAATCACGATTACGATCTGGGCTTTCAACGATCATTAGAAATGACTGAGCCGATTATTAGCCCCTCCCTCATTTATCCGCGACACCTTAAAGGCCGGTCCGTGAAAATATTGTCGGGCATAAACCGGTCCGTGGCGCAAAAAAGGTTGGAGACCGCTGATTAAGAGGACCCGAGGGAAGCTCGGAAAGCTAAGCAGAAGTTATTTGGAGAGGAGAGTGACTGCCGTTGGCTGAAAAGAGAGGTAAAAAAAAACTTCAGTGGTGTTGCACACTATTTTATATAATTTTTTAAAGTCATTGTTAACCCTTTAAAGCCGGTCAGAGCAGCACGCTCCGTTTTGTGTAACTATTTTTAAATCCCTGTAGAACCTGAACCGTGTAAGCTAGCGCAATAATTTGTTTTGCATATGAAACCGGAGGAGTTGTACTTACATCTTATGCCATCAGCTTGTCCTCGGCCACGGTTTCCTTCCACATAAAGCTTTGCAAATATTGCATAAAAAGTGCTTGCAGGAACAAAAACATAATATTCCAGAAACACGCTTTGCCGATCCGATCAGCTGTTTGTAGCACTTCCCACAGTGAAACAGACGTCAGCGCGAACTATCACATGTCTGCAATTTGCTGGCCGAAACCGGAAGTGACTCATTTTCACGGAAATGTAGTTTTTTACTTGTAGGCCTTAAAAACAAAAACCTATACTGGTCATGTTTGACTTTTCTGAATAGTTGCTGGGATGCTTAGAACTCGAATTGCACTGCTGGAAATAGTTTATTTTGATGCACCTGCTGTTTTCTTTGCAAATTTGCATCATATGATTGGTTTTTTTTGTTTTTCCTGCAGTATATAAAAATTGGTGTATCTCCTCCAAAATAAAACTATGAAGACACTCAAAATAAATTTCCTGTTGTTGTAAACTATTTTTTGCAACTTTTTTGTATTTAAAGTTTTGAGGGATAAACCTCTTAAATTTCTCCAAGTAGAAATATATGTTAAAAAAACAATTTTCAATTGTTTTGTAGTTTATTGCACTTTTTTTGCAATTAATGTAGTTACTATGGACTTAATGCATACATATTATTAAAATATGGGCTATAACAGTTGTATAGCAACTTGAAATGCTCCCACAAATGGCACTACAACATGTAAAAAAAATAATATAAGCTCTGGCGGACTTGGTTCTATGGTACGTCTTAAAGGGTTAAATAAATATCGTCAAACAATCGAGATCTCAATTTCAGTGAAAAATAATCGTGATTATCATTTTTGCCATAATCGAGCAGCCCTATAACTATGTAACTAAATAACTGGACTTAAAATTGGCACCACTCAGTTTGTTTTATACAGTTGGATTTGGTAACTGGAATTTCAATGTAAAATGAGAAAAATGGATAAAAGCATGATCTTATTTCTATGTAAAGATGGTAACTGTTAAATAGCCCAGTCCAACTTACCCTAATAAACCTCACATAAGAAATGTTTGTGGCCTTCAATACTTGACTGAAGTGTAATAAATAATTTTTCTATTCAGTATTGTATCTTGATCTGCTTGTTTGGGTTTTGTTTTTCTCTCTCCCAGTTGGGATTTAAAAAAACTTGAGCTTTCTTATTACATGAAGTTGGGGAAAATGCCAGGGCAGTTAAGTTCACATGCAGCATCTACTGGAAACCCTAAAAGTTGATTCTTTTCATCCGGACGTAGCATTTTCAGTGGATGAGTGACGAAACGTTTCTCCCACTGAAAATGCTACGTCCAGACAGTAATTTTGGGAATACTTGCCTGGATTAAGCATGCATCAAGACATCTACTGGAAATACTAGAATTATAGTTTAGGAGAGGGTACTGACTGTGTAGCACGCGCAGTGGCTGTCCACTCACTAGCAGTGAATTTTTCAGATTGTCAGCTGTGCTATAGATGGACATCACACACACTGGGGAGCTGGCAGGTTAAACAATGTCTGAGCTTAATGTCAGACATTACCTCTGTAGGGTAATGTCTGAGGAAAGCAGTGATTCTGTGAGATTGCTTTTGACCTGAGTAAATTCATAGTGTTTTTTGTTTGGTTTTGTTTTTCCTACCAAGAGGAATTTTTGCTTCCCCCAAAAAGGCTTCAGCCACCCCCATTTTCTGACACAAATTATTCGTTGAGAATATAAAATAAGCCAGTCATATCCTCTCCAGCAGTTTATCAAGCAAGTACTGAGCATATAAAACACTGACACAAATAAAAAATTTTTGACTTCTAGCAGTAAGTTCCCCCTCTCATCCACAGCTACTATATTTTAGCCACAAGATATGATATACTTGATAAGCTGCATTATTTTCTCAAGGCCTGAACTGTGAAGTTGGCGCCTGTGGAGTCTTTTATAATCCAACGTGAGGCAGTGCTGGAATTTCCCTGCGGTTTCAAAGGCAATCTCTTAATTGTAGTTTTCTTTCTGAGCTAAAACATTTGACTTCTTTGCTGATGTTTGGTGATAATGGTTTTGGATTAGATGCTAAAACAACAATGTCAGTCTTTTAGTCTCTTTTGCCTGCATGTACCCCCAATCCTGTTTTATCATGTAGAACTTGTGTAGTCTAGTTAATCAGTCAAGCATGAAAGGAAAATGAATAGATCTCTCCAATGGGGGGGGGAGAGAAAAGTTATGAAACCAGGGCTGAGTTGTGTTCTTTTTTTCTTTTTTCTTTTTCTTTTTTTAAAGGAAAATGGTTAAATCCAAACCACTGATAAAAGACAGAACTGTGATATAGGAGAAAAGTAATACTCCTACAAATGGGGGAACACAGCCTCCTTGCGTTTACTGTACATGGACTAATCATGCTCACTTGTTTTGCATGGTCACCCCCCAAAAGGCCCCTTTTAGAGCTATGGAAAGCCCCGCAAAATCTTTCAACACCAATAGTAAAACACAGAACATAGCTAGGTTCTTTTGAGATCTTGGGTTTTTGTGTTTTTCTCCTTTAAAGACAATATGAGGCTAAATGTAGCTGAACTAATTTGAATGACACTGCACCAACTTTGCTTTGCACACAGTAACCCTTGTAGCCCCCCACCGTCAATCCATGCTGATTGCCAATGGTTCATTTAAGAATGAAGAGGTCCTCCACTGGAGTGCTTTAAGGAAGGACACTCACTCTTTGGGAGCTTGCTAATGGGCATTGTCCTATTCTTTTGCTTCCTGCCAGAGCTACTATTGTCTCTTATCAGTTCCCTCTCTACATCACCCACCCTTTCGCTCTGGTGTGGTCAAATCAGCAAAGGAAACTTACATAGCCATTTCTGTCTGCCACTGCAGAACCTCAACTAGTCTGACTTTCCTGCATTCAACCATCACTTCAGTGAGAGCAGGAAATCCCAGAAGTCATTCACGCGGCATATTGCTTCCTATGTTGTAGTCAGAGAAAGTTCCACAGACTGGCGCCAACTCGCCCCTTTTAGTTAGTTTTGCATGTTCGGGCTAGTGAGCTTTCCGCCCCTTGTTTAAACGCCTCTCACTATGTTCTTCTTGACCAGAATTCCTTTCATAATTTGTGTAATTAGGCTGATTTTAAATGATGTCAGTCAATTTTTCCAGTTGGGTAAAAGAACCCATGGATGTCTTTTCCAGGTGGGTTGCTTTCTGAAACTATGGCGCTTGATCCTTTTTAATCCAATCATAGTTGCAGGCAGATTAACTGAGATGAAACATCTGCAAATCCAGAGGTACTTACCTCTGCATGAAGAATTGAAACTATTTTGTGATAGAAGTTCAGCTATGTGGCAGCAAGGCATTTACACAGGAAAATAATGTTGGCTCTGACTTTATTTTTAGAAAACGATTGGGTTCGTTTGCTAAAAACGCGTTTACATGATTAGTTTTGAGATGGTTGGCAAAGAAGCGCACACACTGTCCTGACCGTGCCCTACAATAAAACGAGTAAATTTTACAGCTTTATGGGTGTTTTACGATGTCTGCAGTCACATTAACAACTGGGATGTTGACAGTCTTATCAGTGGCATCTCCGTTTGGAGGGCAGGGACAGAAACGTCACTGTGCAGAAACATTGTGTCCATGTGCAAAGCTATAGCTGGTCACTATCACTGTGTCCATATCAAACAGTTTCCTCAGCTTTAATCTTTTATGCAACCTAAACATCAAAATCTGTCTGTTTACAACACTGAATATTTTTCAAACATCAAAGACAACTTTCTGCCTGTTTCTTGGTGCACGAGCATACACATAACGTTCATTTAAACTGACTGGGACACGGCATCTAGAGATGCTTTTCTTTTTCTCTCGCCATTTTAGATTTATAGAAGGTAAACAGCTGGTGCCAATAACCTGGATTATAAAATCTGTATTGCATCAGTACTGTAGTGTCCTAACATGTCATGTTTCTGGTCTGTAATCTGGCTTTATACTTTTTCAGAAAAATGTGATCAAATTTGTTTGTAAAACACAGGACTGTGGTTGAAAAGCAGAGGAGCACACTTAACATAGGTGCAGTGGACTCTTGGCAGAGTAATGCACTGTGTGATGTTGGGTCTCAGACAGGCATTAGATAATGACAGTGGTAAAGCGTAGCTGCACACATATTTGTGTTGGTTTTTATCAGGCAACCTCCCAATTATGAAATGATTATGTTAGCTGTGCCCTAATACATACTTGCTATGATGCAGTTTAAGATAAGGAGTGCTATTTGTCCATGTTCAGTTTTGTCACTATAGAGAGGAGTCTCTACAGATCAACCTCAAATCACTTAAGGCAGGGCTCCAGCACATGAAAACGTGCATAAACGTGCTTCTTTCCAATGTTGCAGTTGCTGAGTTTTCGGTAAGTTAGACATGTGACTTTCTTGTGTATAGATGGCTGAAAACAAGATGGTTTATAACCAGATGTTGTTTAGCTAATATTATGCAACACTTGCCAGCGGAAAAGTTCTGGAAATCCTCAAGTCTCCTTAGTGTTTCTGTCATTTTTGAGTGAGCTTTATTTCATTGATTTGTCTCCTTTCACAAAGTTTTACAGTCTCCTTCAGAATAAGTAGTTGTGGACGCCTTACACCCAGCATTATGAGCTAAATGGTGATCTGACAGCCTATCCTCAATAGATGAATGCTGGTTAACATATTTTTATTCCTGATTTATTGCTAAATGTCTTTGTTAAAATATACTGTGTACACAAACTAGTTATGGTGTAAAGAGGGTTAAAGGTCATTTTCTAAACTAGGCAGTTTATGAAGAAGAAAAAGTTAGCTACTTTGGGGTCGTTCACATGACTCGTTGAGTGCGTGCCACCATTGACTAGCCAGTTGGTGGCATAAAGTCTGGCGTTAAATTTTCAGATGATCTCAGCTAGCTTGGAACCTCGGCCGAGCAGGTACTTGATAAGTAACTGATACCAGGAACTACCCCTAATAGAAAATGCTAAAAGTTGAGTCAAGCTGAACCGAGTAGGTACCAGTGGAAAATAGGCATAATTCCTCTAAATCAGGGACAAGCAGTACATTAAAAAAAGATCAAATATTCATCTCACTGCTACTTTCATAAATGACATCACAGTAATTTGCCACATATGACCAAATAAGCAGAAACTATCTTTGTTCTCTCTACTAGCGTTTTGCTCTCTGAGATCTACACTTACATTAACTTGCATCGTTTTTTGTTTGCTCAATCGGATTATGGTCAAAGCTGCACTTATGTCACTGTGAGAGTCTAGATCCCACAATGCAGTGGAAACTGGCTGAAGCAGCTACATCGTTACTGTAGGGGAAATGCGACTAATGTGAAAGCTAATAGTTCTCACATGAAAACAGCATTTTCAGATTTAGCACGAGCTTAATGTGGACGTAATCTAAATTTCTCCTCTGCTTTCCCCACTTCAGTTTTGTTTTTGAGGAGAAAGTTGATCCTACCCCCTGGCCCCTTTTCCTGCTGGGATTAAGAGCCTGTCAGACATATGTGATCCAGGAAATACCTTAACTAGGCCCAAGTGGGGTCACCATAGCAACTGGCACTAGAACCTGCCATTGCAGGCCCTCTCTTGCTCGCTCCTGTGCACATGCTCACTAGCCTGCTCTCTCTGCTCCCTCTTCCCCTTTATTGTTTGGAGTCTTTTGTTATGCTGGGAGGGATTAGTCAGGTTAGCTGATGTTGTCCTGAGGTTATTTTGTGTAGACGTGCTTCCTGTTTTGATCAGTAGGTAGTGTTTATAAAACAGTGTGCATTGAGAGGTGTAGAATAATCACGTCTTGAGGCGGGGGTCTTTCACCACTCTGGGATAATTCAGTTTCTGTCATAATGCGGAAGGGACTATGTAGAAAATGGAGAAGCAGGACAAGCATGATTACTGTTGTTTAAGCTTTTATTCTTCCTTAGATGGAAGGAGATGCTAATTAGAGATGCAGTGATTGGTCAGTTGTTCGATTAGTCAATTTACATGAATTTAAAAGTATTTAAATAACTTAATGATTTTAATTTGTTTCACATAAAGAAAGATGGTAAGATATCATTTTAGGCTTTGAAAAACTGGTATTTACTGACACTGACTCTGTGGATGTGAGAGGCTCAAATAATAAAGTTAACCATTTCACTTAGATAATTTTGCTAGTGTACCTTTTGGCCAGGAAGTGTGATTCTAAAGTACGTTGGTCAGTGACGAGCTTTACCGCTATAACTAGACGGACAACACCACATGATGGACAACATGTCAGCATAATTGGGTTACCTCCCTCCTCCTTGTGTACTATGTAGTCATTTAGAACAGGGGGGCTCAGGTGCCTTGCTTCATGACACCTCCCCTCCCTTCATTCCTCTAATTGAATTTCACCTTCCTCTTCCCAAGTAGCTCCTTGCCTGCCTCAAGATAGGGCCTTGACTGGGATGCAATTTAATTTGGGAGAGCAGTTGCGGAGATGCTATGATGGAAGAAAATCAACTGGTTGTATTTCTGAAGTTTACAGTACAGAGATGGTCCTTTTTTTTTTTTTTCTCCCCAATCGAAATAAACCATTGTTTTTGATTGGTTTTGGGGGTTTCAGGTGACAGTTTTATTTGTTTTTCCCTCTTTTCCCCTCTGTTCATGAATCTGTATGATTGAATGACTGAAAGCATAAAGTCACAGTGTTGTATAGCTGCTAAGTAGAACTTCCTTCATTCCTCTGTAGTATCTGTGGAAACGCAAGCCGAGCTGTACACCCTTTCCATTGGGGATCGTCTCGATCTCAGTTGCTCTGCCAAGGACTACCTCCATGCTGTCAACTGGACCAAAGACCATGTGGCTGTAGTGGATGGAGAACATACACGTATCCGCAATGGCCAGCTGGAGATCGAGTCTGTGGAGCTTACTGACTCCGGCCTGTACATATGCACCACCTTTGGCAACCACAGCATCTACTTCAACGTGACAGGTAAGGTTACCATTGTTCTGTGCAGAACGATGGAATAAATGCCCCCTTGGTATGATAGTACTTTGGTGGCTATGTCACAACAGCTAAATGACCAGCAGCAAGCAATTAATCTGTTTTTGCAATATTTTGTTTCAAGAGTTTTGTGCTGTTACATTTTACTACAGTGTAACATGTAGTGTTGAGTCACAGAGCAACAAAGCCAGGTTTCATTTGCTATGACTAGCAGATGATGTGTGACTTATGTCTTCATTAGGAACCCCTGGTGTTTATTCGGCATATGGCACTTTCACATGCTTTTACAATGTATGATATTAATACTATATATTAAAATTACAATCAAATCACAAGAAAGAACTGATTTTATAACAAAGTGAAGTGTTGTACCACTTACTGATGCTACTTGGCATATGCTTTGTTTAGTGTAAACTGTACCCATCATTCCCTCGGTCTGTTAATTCATAAATGTGACATTTTTGAAAAATGTTTTAAATGTTTAATTGCTGCTGAAGTGTTGTGATTAAGAATAAATTGAGTTGTTCTTAAATTACTTCCTGTTTAATAGTTCATATCTCGGCTTCATCTGAGGACGATGACGATGGTGAAGAGTCCTCATCGGAGGAAAACAAACTGCTGGGCAGTCAAAAGCTGATGCGTAAGTGTGCTGAGCTCTTTAGGTGAATCAGCAGTGACCATTTGTTGCAGCAGCATTAGCTACATAAAGTCACAAGCGTATGAGTAATCACCTGAAATGGTCAGTGATTTGAGAGCTTTAAAATTCAATTATCGTACCGCCATGTGTGTGGGTCACATCTGGGCAAATGATTTCACTCTGAATCAGAGGGTTTTTACTACCTCAGTGACAGCTTTTACACAAAAAATAGTCTCTGGTGACTAATCTTGGTTAACCTCAGATGTCCTCCAATTTGTCTATAGAGTAATTAAGACACTCTGGCTTCATTTTTTTGCTGCTGCTGCTTGCTCTGCCCACAAAGAATGCAGCAGCCTCGAAGCGTGACAAGCATGCTGACCTTATTTTGTACTCTTGTCTCCAAGAGCTTTATCTCCCAATGCAATTTGCACATTGTGGTGTAACAGAGGCAAGAAAAATCTTTTTTCTCCTCCTTTTTTGTCTTAGCAATGGCTCCACAATGGGCTCATCCAGAAAAAATGGAAAAGAAGCTTCATGCTGTTCCAGCCAGCAAAACTGTAAAGTTTAAATGCCAGGCCAGTGGCAACCCAACTCCAACTTTGAAATGGTACAAGAATGGGAAGGAGTTCAAAAGGGACCATCGTATTGGAGGGTTCAAGGTTAGTAATTAAAGAATTTGGTGAATAGCTATTTCATGTCGATACTGCTCTACACAGTCCTTAATATTTCTTAATTTCTGCATACTCACTCAATACAAATGGAGGTTTCTTTAATTTTTTTTTTCCAGTGATATCATCTTCACATTAGATCACCACCCTGTCCCTTGTACTTAAGCTTTTTCTGCTAGTAAAAAGGAGAGACAGGTTTTCATATCTTGACCCGAGAAACAATACAGGATGAAACCTTATGCTACAATAGGAACTTTTTGTCATAGCAATACTTGGTGGGGAATCCTAGACACCCGTTAGGATATAGGAAAACATTGCCTGTCCTAATTCTGGGTATCATGATCTCAGACTGGCAAAAAAAAAGTTCTTCTTATAAAACATCACTGAAAATAGTTTTAATTACAAACTATGGTATTATTTAATTACATGTCTTGCCTGATATGATTTCATTTTAAATATTTTCATGGTAAATTGTAATTTTATGGGATTACAGTTCCTTTTTAGATTACAGTGTTGGATTCTCTGTGAATAACTGCATTCAGTGGCAGTTTCCCTCACAGGTGTGGAATGTGTGCATGTTCAGACACTAAGAAACAGCCCTCCTCCTGTCCTACATCTGCGCTTCCCATCAAGGTGTGGGCTAGTCCAGCCTTGTCTTGTGCTTCCCTTGCACATCTCCCTCTCCAGCTGGGGCACATTTAGGAGTTTCCTCTCAGCTGCCTGCTGCCATGGTCAGCCCCACCCCAAGTCCCCCACCTAGCCAAGCAGCACATTTAACCATAGGACTGCCATGCTGGGTTTTTTTTGTGTGTTTTGGGGTTTTTTTGTTCCCCCCCCCCCCCCTCCCCCCTCCTTTCTTCCTTTTCAGTCAAGGTGCAAAGGTCTGCATCTGCGATTGGGGACGTCTACCATATCTCCCACACTTCTTAATTTTATGGTCGGGCTTCTATTGTTCATATCGTCTGCATGGCGACATGCAGGAGGGAGGAAATAATGTAGACCACATGTGTATGAACCCAAGCACAACACATCTGGCAGCAGGCAGCTGGACTCCCTCACCACTTTTTTTTTTTTTTTTTTTTGCTAAATAGGGGAAACAGTCTGTATACATGCATGTTTGATGTTGCCATTGCCTTAGAGGTTTGTTGGCTAATCACACACTGCCGGTCTTGGCAGATTTATGTAGGGAAAAATTATAACACGTCTAAGGAAAAAAAGGAGCCAGACATCATTTGGTGCTAATAAGACATGTTGGGGCAAAAATATACACACAACCATTTCCAATGGCAGCTGTTGGGTAGGACAAAGATCTGCTGCATTAAAACTTTGTCACAGGAAGAGGGTGTAGTGTTATCTTATTATCATCACATCACACCTCATTATTAGCTATTGCTTTAAAATGAAAAAAAAAAGTGATTTATGATCATTCATATTGGGAGAGAACAGATGGGGATTCAGATGAATGTTTTCCTGATCAACATCTCTGTTGCCTCATTTGTAATAACATTTTATTGAATATTTGAGTTTTGAAGTCACATCTTAGAAATTGTGGGATATCACATTATTTTAAGGTATTTTATGGTGGGCTGAAACTAAATCAAGCATTTACTGCAAATTAAAGAATCGCCACCCAGATCTAATGTTTCAGTTACTGACTCATAAAGTTACTACTTCCTTCAGATTTACATTTTAGCCATCAAGTGCTATTTTATAGACATTAAACTAACTTCTTTTTTTCTCTAAATCACTTTTAGGTCCGTGACCATATGTGGACCATCATCATGGAATCTGTAGTGCCCTCTGACAAGGGAAACTATACCTGTGTGGTGGAAAACAAGTATGGCAGCATTAATCACACCTATCAGCTAGATGTAGTCGGTAAGATTCGTAGAAATTGTTAATTGTATGTAACTTTCCAGTAAAACTGCAATTGTTGTTTTAGTCACCTGTTGAACATTTGTGAATCTCAAGTTGGTGAGCACTTAGTTTTCTAACTACTTATCTGGACCGTATTCCACTTGACATTGGGTGTTCCCTGGACTCGTTGCCCAGTCCGTCAAACCACCAGGCACAAGGAGATCATGCAAACTTAACAATTGTTGTCTCAATATAAAAAAAAAAAAAAAAAAAAAATCATAGGACTCATGAATGGCAGCAGGGTCTACAAATATTCCCTGCAGAAGTCTAAAACAGGCATTACTTGTGGCAGAAGTGATGGGTACAAGTAGAAGAGAGAAGTGATTACTCCTCTAGGGCCTACTCTTTGACTCGCTCTTGCACCATTGGGCTTTATAAATCATGGTTCCACTTCCTCCACCACTGGTGTCCCCTGGGCTTTTCCTAGCCTCAGGCATCTGAGCCTGATGAACATTAAGATTGTTCTACAGTGTGGAGAAAGCACTGTCACAAGTGCTTTCAAAGTCCCCCATGGATGTCTCGGTAAGGAAATCCTCCACAGCTGATATCCTGCCAGGTTCTTGGCCTGCAAGTTTACTTTGGAGAGTTATTAGTCATCAAAATGGGTCTGCAAGAACATTTCACTTCACCGTAACTGCACCAGAGGAGGCATTTAACTTGCTTTCCTGCCTGATAACTCTTAATAATTACACAACCAGCATATAGCTGAGGATGCACTCACATTAAATCTCCATTATGGTGTGTAATTTAGAAAGTGTAGCCTGAAAATACAGCGTCAAACCAAATGAGTGAGCCTTCAGTCCCAGTCATTTTCCAGTAATAAAGCAGGTGACAGTAGTTATCAGCTTTTGTTTGAAAATCAGTCACATTTTTGTACACACAGCTTTTTTTATATTATGCGCTTGCTTTACTGATGACCAAATGTCAAAGTAACATTTGTCTGTTTTTTCCGGTTTTGTTGCAGAGCGCTCTCCACACAGGCCCATCCTGCAGGCTGGCCTGCCAGCTAATCGCACTGCAGTAGTAGGAAGTGATGTGGAGTTTGAGTGCAAGGTGTTCAGCGACCCTCAGCCCCACATTCAGTGGTTAAAACACATCGAGGTCAATGGGAGCCGTACTGGTCCAGATGGGTTACCTTACGTCCGCGTCCTCAAGGTAGGAGATTAGTCTGTCATCCTGAAGCAACAGGCCAAATTCATCACTTAAAAAATAAAAAGTGAAGTTCCTTAGCGTGGAGTAATTTGTATGTTACTTTCTGTAATACTTTTTTATTTCCTCCAGTCGTTTTCTATAACTGTTAAGAACTGTCTGTGAAGTTTTATTGTTTGCCATTTTAACTGTGAAATAACCCACACAAACCCCTCAGATATCCTGTGTCGACCTCCTTTTATTCTGTGTTGCACATAACTTGTTTTTGTTTCCAGCATTCTGGGGTCAATAGCTCGGACGCTCAGGTGCTGACCCTCTACAATGTGACAGAGGAGGAGAGCGGAGAGTATATATGTAAAGTGTCCAATTATATAGGAGGGGTCAGTCAGTCGGCCTGGCTGACTGTCATCAGATATGAACCCACAGGTAACCACCACGCTGTAGCACAGGACGACACAGTGGAGGCGCTTCTAGGACCACCTGGAAAAACTAGACCCGCATAACTTGAGACAACCTCAGCTGTTTCTCTCCTCCCTCCCTTCCTCTATCCTTGGTGCTCCTGACTGTAAATGACGCTATGGAAAATTCCCAGCAGAACAGTTGAAAGTGTTTAGTCTCAGGTTTATGTTGGACCAATTCTCATTCCTGCCCCAATCCTGTGCTATGCCCTCCTAATAAGGGCCTCTCTTGCCATCTTCCATTACTCTTGCTCCCTTGCCCTTCAAAGTCCTCCGTACATGGTTCACCCCCTCCCCACCCCACCCCCAAATGTTTATAGTTTGTGTGACTGTGAATTTGTAGCTTGATTTATAGTCCTCTTTTAAATCTACGCTGTCTCTGCAGTGTAGTAGAAAACCATATTGTTATCCTGCAGGCACTGCCACATAATGTAACTACATGTTGGGGTAATGTAGTTCATAATATCTGTGATTGGTATGCTTGGCAGCAATGCACTTTGTAAACACAGCGTATTGATCTGCAACAAGATACTGCTGTGAAGCAGACTATATGTAATGGGCTGTAGCTATATCTGGCAATCAGTTCTGATGACTTTTCCGTACTGCAGTAATTTCAGTTAAAGTACCATTGTTATTTTTATTAGTGCCAAATTGAGCACTAGTTTTGGCAGTTGTAGAGTAAAGCAGTCGCACCAGTCAACAGGTATATATTCCCACAATGTTGCTGCAGCGAAGTAAACTATAACATAACATGGATTCAACACAGGGCTATAAATACATTGTAAGTGTGGTCTGTTCTGCTGTGGAGTTTCCATGCCCATCTCTTGCATGTAGAGATGAGACTAAGGTATTTGATGTGGTGATGGTGTGGCCCTGTGTGGGGTTCCACAGTACAAACTTAACATAACCGTCTTTCCACTAACAGATACAGGAGGGCTCTCTCTGAGCAGTCCTCTGCAGGGGCTTTAGGTGTTACCTTTTTGGGCAGATGGTGTTGGATCAAGGAGGAGAACGCTCCTCCATCCACTTTCGCTTTCAGAATCCTTTACTCGTGGTCCCTTTTTCCTTCTTGGGCCTCTTATTGGGTGTGCTTCCTTTGTTATTTTCTAGACCGCTGGCGTTAACACCACGGACAAGGAAATGGAAGTCCTTCAACTGAGAAATGTGTCTTTTGATGACGCTGGGGAGTATACCTGCTTGGCAGGCAATTCTATCGGGTTCTCTCATCACTCTGCATGGTTGACCGTTTTTGAAGGTACCAGTGGTTCTGTCTCTCCTCTATATTCCCATTCCTTCCCTTTTTCAACGCAAGCCTGGCT
This sequence comes from Mchenga conophoros, assembly GCF_057382185.1. Classification (NCBI taxonomy): domain Eukaryota; kingdom Metazoa; phylum Chordata; class Actinopteri; order Cichliformes; family Cichlidae; genus Mchenga; species Mchenga conophoros. Next base: position 12,124,182 of record NC_140537.1, read on the forward strand.
GTCCACCTTCACATTTTTACCAGTTCTGGTAAAAGTGTAAGGGGAAGCCAGGGCACATTACAAATACTAAAAAAAAAAAAACTTTGCTCTCTCTCTGTGCTCAGCATGGTTCCTGCTCCATCTAAATTCTTTAGATGGGCGAATATGAATCATGCTCTGTTTCTTAAATGATATCAGAACATGCCAAACAATCAAAGCACTGTCCAGGGCCAAAGGTTTTTTGTTTTTTCGTCTTCCAGGCAGGAATACATTTAATGATCACTTTTTTTTTTCTTTTTTTTTAAAGAAGGGTTGTTTGGCAGCTCTGATAAGATTTCACTTCAAACTGTCTCTTCCGTTCTTCCCTTTAATTGGTGTTTGCATTTGGTTTGCTGTTAAGCTGATTTTCTTTGACAAGCTCTACAAATGACATGTTTTGCTGATGTCATTTCCTGCTGTGAGCGCAGCAGCTGGTTTTGATAATTGGCTGTAGTGGATGGTCTCATTCCTAAGGACTGGAATGGACATTTGTCCAATTATCAAGCTGCTTGTCAGTCAACTTCTTCACACAAGTGTAGCTCTCTTGTGTTGCTGGTGTTGGCTAGGGATGTAACTGTACACTTCAGTCGGTATGGCATCTTTGGTTTGAGATGTACGGTTTAACATATGGCGCAGATTATTTGGAGTGGGGTTTTTTTGTTTTGTTTTCCCCCCCTCCTAGCTAGGCAGGAGGAGGCATTTTTCATAGGTAATTCTTAACTTATCCGAATATAAATATTCATCTAAAATACAAAATTAAGCAATTTGGGTAGACGATGGGAAACTAGAGTAAGTCTTTCATGAATTTATATCCACTATGATGAAGCTCTTATTTTGAAAAAATAAAATCTGACATTAAATTGGCCCTTATTTTTATATTTATATTTCTGTTCTTTTATTCTACTAGAGCAACTTTTCGTGCTGTATCCCCTGAGTTCATCCTCTGCCTTAATCAAGCTATTTTAGCTTTCCCTTTAAAGGCCACCACTATTTTAAGCCAGCTGTATTTTGATTGGCTGTCCTCTGCAAATATCAGCCAACGCTGCATGCCTGAGGTGACCATAGTAAGGATATCCCTCAAATATAAAGAGCCAAAGCAGTTTGAAGCGCAGGTTTTGGCTCCTAGAATTTTCTCCTATAAGAAAAACAAAATCGGAACAAATATCCCTAATGTCCAGCTCCTAACTATAAAGCTACATTCCAAACCAATGTATGATCAAACCGTTTTTTTCTCCTACTAAAACTGGAATCCATTACACCCCTATTTACTGGTATGACTAAAAGTTGGTGTTTTCACAGTTTGGGAGGAAAAAAACAAGATCTGAACCATAAAATTTGTTTAGGTTTTGCCTTTTATCTATTTATTTGCAATGTTTTTCTTTTCTTTTTTTCTGTAAAAAAGTTGTCACAAATACATTTTGTATCGATCAAGTGAAGCAGTTAAATTACCGCACTGAGCTCATGCTTTGTGGTTTGCTGCTTTAAGCCTACAAATAGAAACAGACTTTTTGATGTCGAAATGATGGGCAGTTCTGAAACATTATGTGTGAAGTGCTCTACTCTGTGTGAAAGTCCGAGTCTTTGTCACCGTTACTCTTACATAGTCATTAATACAAAATGGTTCCCAGCTAAATTTCTGCACTGCAATTTATGGTATATCCTCAATACACAAAGTATTTAAAGTAACACCCTGAGTTTGGGGGCGTTCAATTCCCATATGCCTTGGTGTGTAAGGCTCTGACTTTTAGACATAGACGTGTGGGTGGGTGCGTGTTTGAGTAGACTGTTTTTAATTTGTGATAAATGGGTGTGTTTGAGTATGCAGTCAGTTTATTGATGACAGCTGACCTTTTCCCTCCCTGCTCCTTGTCACCCTGCCCCCTTAAACCTAGCGCCCCCACATTACTCTCCAGCCAGCCACACCTACCTGGAGGTGGTCATCTACTGTGTGGGCTTCTTTTTCATAGCCGTTATGATTGCAATTGCAATTATTGTCAAGATTCGCACCACCTCCTCAAAGAAGAGTGACTTCAACAGTCAGCTAGCCGTCCACAAGCTGGCCAAAAGCATCCCTCTGCGCAGACAGGTAACAGAAAGTAGATAGGGGGTTTGGAATATTTATACTTAGCCACCGTATGTGTGTGTGTGTGTGTGTGTGTGTGTGTGTATGTGTGTGTATAGATATAGATATAGATATATAGATATAGATATAGATAGAGATAGATAGATATATGTATGAGGTATGTATATCTATGTGTGTGTGTCTATCTCAATCTCAGTACCAGCCTAACACTTAATGTATTTATGGAGCTTTCAGGCTCATTGTAGATCCTTGACTTCCTGTACATCAGGTAAGTTTATTTATTTAAGGAGTGCTTAGACTCTGGACCTGGCATGGTACACAATGCCTGGACCACAAGGGTGGTTTTTACATGGTACCTTTTATTGTTTGTTTGTTTTTTTTATCCTGTTCTCTGCTATACAAACTCCTAAAAGTGTTGGTTCCACTGTGAGAGGAGTAATGTCTCTGTTTCTTACCTCAGGTGTCTGTGGACTCAAGTTCTTCCATCCACTCTGGAGTGATGCTAGTCCGTCCCTCCCGCCTCTCTTCCAGTGGCTCTCCGATGTTGTCTGGAGTGTCCGAGTGTGAGCTGCCGCAAGATCCTCGCTGGGAGCTTCCTCGGGACAGGTACGTCTAGGGCTAAACATTCAAAGATCAGGAACATGGAGTAAAGTAAAGTTGCAGCATTCACATGGATAGGGATGGGTACCGGTGTTCTGACATAAACGGTAGTAACCAGACCGAAAAGCAGCGCACATTTCGGTGCTTTATTTCGGTGCTTTTTTTTCCTGAGCTGTGATAGACTTCTAGCCAATCATTTTACGTTTCCCAGGATAGTAGGCGGGGCCAGGTACGTACGTTCAGTTAGAGCAGAGCTACAGATTAAAAATGCCCAAGGCGAAGCGGTCAAAAGTCTGGTTGTACTTCACAGCAAAATATGCAAACTCAGCAGCCTGCAACAAGTGCTTTAAGCTGATACTGTGATACTGTCAAAGGAGGTAACACCTCGAAACTGATGAAACACCTGGCGACGCATAGCGTTTTTTTTAAAAGCCGAGAAATGCGCTGTATTTGATAGCTTGCTGCGAGATCTCACACTGTGCACGTTGGGTGGGTTGCCAGTTATCGGACCCGGAGCAACCAAAAACCTGAAGAATAGAGTCCTGGCCCCTAGCCCTGCCAGTGTAGCAGAAATGATGAGGATGATGATGCAGCAGCCGTTCTTCTCTGCGTGAGTCGCTTAATGTTGTTCGAGTGTAATTTACGTTGAGTAGGCTAACCACGTTATTACATTAATGCATGTAAGGTGAACTAGCAAACATTATCATAGCTACATGCGGCTATCTTCTTGTTTGATGGCAGATACTCCCTTCACCCTGGCCAAAAAGGCTAAAATGACCAAAGAAAAAGTGGGAAACAGCTGAACATGAGAGGTTTTTGGACAAAGTTTGTGTTTTGTTTTTTTTTTTTTTTTTTTTTTTTTTTTTCCCATTGTTTAAGCACTGCTTCCAGCCAAGAGTGATACCATATATGCCCCATAGCTGCAGAAAAGGCTAACATTGTTATCTTTTTACAAAAACAAAACAAAAACAGCTGAACATCAGAAATCAGAATGGGTTTATTGCCAGATGTTGAGGTTTACAACATTAGGAAATTGCTGCGGTGCTTCAGTGCAGACAATAAGAATTAAAGTGCTATGTAGAAAGAAAGATATGTGCATGAGATATACATGAGATATATACATGAGAATAAGAATTATGAGTGCTACGTAGAAAGATATATACATGAGAGGTTTTTGGACAAAGTTTGTGTTCTCCATTCTTTAAGCACCGGTTCGAGCACCGTTTAAGCACCGGCACCGTTTCAAAAGTACCGATTTGGCACCGGTATCGGATAAAACCTAAACGATACCCATCCCTACACATGGACAAAAAAAAAGTTGCTGTCAAGGTAATCTTATGCAACACACTTAAACTGCAGGCCTCAGTTGAGGCAAGAGTTTATCTCACACACAGTCGATTTGGAGGCAAACTGCACTGTGTGTGAAAAACTGTCTGGTGCCTCTTCTCCCCGTAGACTTGTTCTTGGGAAGCCACTGGGAGAAGGATGCTTTGGCCAGGTGGTAATGGGGGAAGCGGTTGGTCTGGACAAAGAAAAGCCAAACCGTGTTACCAAGGTTGCAGTCAAAATGTTGAAAGGTAAGTAAATTGTTCTTCAGTGGGTACACAGTAGCTTGAGGAGAGTGATTTGCTCAACTGGAATAAGTTCTTCACTGTAGAGTTATCAATTTAACTCAAGTCCAGGCAACAGGAATGAGAAGGCTTGAACAAAGTGATTAACAGATTCTGCCACTGGATTCCAGCCATTGTACAAATTGGAAAGTGAAGTAAAAAATTTATTAGGACCCTTGACATCCTATATAAAATAGTGTGAAGATTCAGAGAAAGTATTGTTTATTCTCTCGCACTTTAAGTGCTTTTCCCCAGGGAGTATTTCACAGGCGGCAGCCAACTCCTTACGAGCTCCAGTGTTGGTGTATATACTTTGCAAGGTGATTATTGTGAGGCCTTTTTGGCCTTTTCGCAAACAGAACATGGACTAATCATTGAAATTTATTTCCCTCATCTTACAGCTGATGCAACAGAGAAAGATTTGTCAGACCTTATTTCAGAGATGGAGATGATGAAGATCATTGGGAAGCACAAGAACATCATTAATCTGCTGGGAGCCTGCACACAGGATGGTAGGTCCAGTTAGGGGGCTGCAGCCAACCTGCCCTGTTCTGCTCACACTCACCCCTCAGATAACAATGTTGCTGTGAACCTTACTCTGAGGGATGTGTAGAAAAGCATGCATAAATGATTCTGACACCAGCTTCCGAGCTCACAGTTTGAATCGACCGCAGCTGCTGTCATTTCTGTCCAATCATCCCTGACGAAAAACTAAAGGAAACTAGTCTCTAATGACCATGCTGTGCACATCGCTCTGTTGCCTTCACACTGCTACACAAAGCTCTTTGTTCATTTTACTCAACTTATCTCATGCTATAAATACACACTCTTGCGCATGTAGTTTATATTGTCCTTACTGCCCTTGCTGTCGTTAGTGTCGCTATAATTTCTGTTGTGAAATCTTCGTCTATAATTGAATAATGCATGGCATCGTTTTATGAATTTAATGATTATGTTTCCTTGTACAGGGAAGCTGTATGAACTGACCCTGCATAAAATCTGACTTGCGCTTGGATTTCTTCCAATCATTTTAGGTCCTCTATATGTGATAGTTGAATATGCATCCAAGGGCAACTTGCGTGAGTATCTACGAGCTCGCCGCCCGCCGGGTATGGAGTACTGCTACAACCCTGACCAAGTTCCTGTGGAGAATGTGTCTATCAAAGATCTGGTGTCCTTTGCTTACCAAGTGGCCCGGGGCATGGAGTATTTGGCTTCCAAAAAGGTAACCACAACTATTAATGCTCACCTTTTCAGAAATGAATAAATCTATTTAAAAATATTTATTGTCTACTTTTATCATTGCAGTGCATCCACAGAGACCTTGCAGCTCGCAATGTTTTGGTAACTGATGACAATGTGATGAAAATAGCTGACTTTGGCCTAGCAAGAGATATCCACCACATCGACTATTATAAGAAAACCACCAATGTGAGTGGCCTTATTTGTTTCATGTTATATGCACATTACTTTGCCATTTACAAAAACAAAAGGTTCATATGTGAATGTTTCCTAAAGGGTCGTTTGCCAGTGAAGTGGATGGCTCCAGAGGCTCTGTTTGACCGAATATACACACACCAAAGTGATGTGTGAGTATCTTGTGCCATACTCTGCTAATTCAACCTTGATGGAAAGTGAAGTTAACATTTAGTTGTGCAGAAAACTAAAATGGCCCCGCCTATTTCCTCCTCCAGCTGGTCATTTGGGGTGCTGCTTTGGGAAATCTTCACACTAGGAGGCTCTCCATATCCTGGCGTTCCAGTGGAAGAGCTGTTCAAGCTGCTGAAGGAAGGTCACCGTATGGACAAGCCTTCAACATGTACACATGAGCTGTAAGGAATCACCACACACAGAAAACCAGAATGTTCTGCAGACTTTTCTAGCATTTTCATATTTGAAAAGGTAAACCAAACAGGGAAATGTGAAATGGCACATTTATTTTATTTTCTTTAAATTAATAAATCTAAACTATAAAAATCACTACCTTCTTCCAGATTATAGCCCATAAATGTAACAAGGATCTGAGCTACGCTGTATCTGATCAATGTTATTCATGTATCAGTAGCGTAGCGACTGAGGACTGTGGGTTGTTTGCATTGCATTTTGTCCAATTTGCTTTGTCATTTAAAAGTCAAAGCCACTGATAAGTAATGCCTTTTAGTACAGGAAGGTGGGTGTTTAACATGTCTCTCTCACAGCGACTATACCTGCCACAGTCGCCCAAGTGTATTTTGCAGTTTTTATTTTTATCCACATTAAATAATAATAATAATAATTTAATAAACTAGTGGATGATTCCCTCACTCTTATTTTGAAATTTCAGTCATAGCTAACCAGCCAGCACTGGCCCTTCCCATCTCATGTTTCCCTACCGGTGGATGCATTTAGTACCCAATTAGACTCTCTCCCCACGATCGAACAGAAAACCCCAACATTGTAAGCTACTGTTGGTCACAATAGTCTACATTCTGCTTTTCTAGAACCCACAGAACGTGGAACTGATTCATAGCAGAAAGAATGCTGTTTGGTATTTGGTAAAGTGGCGCAAAAGTGCCTCCTTTTGCATGTAAGTAACAGTGCATATAAATGGACAAATGTAGTGTAATTGTGTGGGAAATGATGTTTAAAATAAACACCCTCTAACACTTTCCATGCTTGGTTTAAACAGTTAGGATTTATATTTACATTACCCACATTTTTGTATATCGGAAAAATCCTGGCGTGCCGTTTGCAATGATGCTTTGTGACTTTTTATTTATTCTTTTGCTGTGCTGGTGAAATGAAACTCTTAAACACTGAATTATCTCCAGCTAAAACATGTTGTCCAGCTGCGATGGACTGTCAGCTGCAGCTGAGTTTCAGTTAAATTGAATGAATTTTCAGTCCTTAAAGGTTTAAAATTCAATCTCTGATTTGGAGTTTAAGAATGTAAGGAGAAATGACAGACGGCTAGAACGATAAAACCAAGCGGTGTCATTTTTAAAATGTATATATTTTGCTGATTTCCACAGGTATATGATGATGAGGGATTGCTGGCATGCTGTGCCTTCTCAGAGACCCACATTCAAACAACTAGTAGAGGACCTGGATCGTGCTCTAGCTATGACATCCAACCAGGTCAGTAGTGGTCCTCCCCTCAGCAAGCACTGAACCAGTAGATATGTCTGGGGGGGGGAGTGCAATGCTTAATTTTTTTTATTTTTTTCCTCCCTCTTACTGCAGGAGTATTTGGAGCTTTCAGTACCTTTGGACCAATATTCGCCCAGCTACCCGGACACCCGGAGCTCCACCTGCTCGTCTGGAGAGGACTCGGTTTTCTCGCATGATGCCGGAGTGGAGGAGCCATGCCTGCCCAAGTTCCCTCCTCACTCCAATGGGGCAGCCATCAAGAAACGCTGATACCTCCTGTTCTTTCAGACCAACACTGACACTTTCTCCACTCCCTGCCTCACGGGGTTGGACTCCTCCCCATATTCCCAGAGATGAAGCTAAAAAGAAAAGAAATAATTTTTTTTTTTTTTTTTTTTTAAACCCACTGGTGCTTTGCGGAGAGGGAGTTCGGAGACACCTTGTTGAACTTGCTTGGATCACATGAACTGCAGATTGCAGCCATTTCCCACTTCTTGTTGGTGACTGTGTTCATGAGCACTTTGTATTACTGGCTCACAGCACCAGAAAAGAGACTGACTTTTCTCATCACTCTGGGCATTCTGAAGTCGGGCAGGAGGATTGAAGGGACCGATTATGTTGGGGTTTTATATGTTTGGGTTTATTTGTTTGTCAATGTGTGTTTGATCAGAGGTGAAGGGCAGCACTCTGCTTTTCAGACCAAATCAGAGAAGATGCTACAGAGAGATGTGCAGCACCGTGGTCCACTGCACCACTCATTATCATCTTGTACATACAGTTAGGAATTTATGAATACAAATATATATTTACACTGTATTCTTATTTTATTACCATAATTGATGTACTTTATTTTGTACAAGGATGCTTCTGCTTGATCCATTTTTGACTTTAGTCTTTAGGGGCAGTTGTTCCATGAGGGTATTTTAAAAATTGATAACAATTACATGGCCATTTTTCTTGCTCACTGTGTCACAGCTCTGAGTTACACACACTGTGTGTGTGTGTGTGTGTGAGAGAGTGAGAGAGAGAGAATGGTCTTTTCATTTAACTTCAAGGATGGTCACAACTGTAAATATTTCTGGTTGTATGCCATGCTTGTTAATATCAGAACAGTTTGCTTCAGTCATGGACTTCCACCGTGCGTACCTTCTCATGTGATGAACTTGTTTCCTACTGTAAATGTTTTAACAGGGGTTACATTTGCTGCCATATAACTTCTGACAAAAGGGTTGCAGAACACGTATGTCATCGTAAAAAAGAATTACATTAAATAAAAATGCTGTTGATAAACAAACTAGCGGTGCTTTCAGTGGTTGAACTCTACTCCATAAAGTGCTCTATAAATATCAACATTTTTATGCTGGTGATGTAAATTATGTTTACAGAGATGGAACGATGGCCACTTCAATCTCCCACCCAGTTAACACGGGTTGCTAAGGTCTGATTAGATATGATAATGCGCTGCTGACATCAGAAGAAATGTTGGAAAGTGCAGAGAGCCCACAGCCAGCAGTAAACATGTTATTTATGGCGGTGTGAATGGCTTGGCAAGTGCTGTTGCTGGTCTTCCATCCATCAGCCACACCAACCTTGGTGCCCGTGTCTGCCTCTGGCTTCCTGCCACTGGCTGATGCATCACCTGGATTGCAGTCTCCATGCAACAGGCTAAAATCGGCAGCACGGCACGGCTCATTCGAGCCTTTTTAAAAGCCTGCTCTTACAGCTCGGGTCACTGCTGTTAGCCTCCATGGCAATACTGTGCTACTGCAAAAATGTAGAGCAGTTTATTTGGTAATGGATTAAAAATCTATATTAGTTTTATTCAGATGCTTATTAACAGTTGAACTGAAATGCTGCCATTTATGATGGCTTTCAAGGATACCACCTCATCTTCCTGGTGACGAGGTAGTATCCTTGTGCCCACTTCAAGGATTCAAACACCTCATTGTTTTTCTGACAAATTTCATTCACTCCTGGAAACCTGTCCTTGTATCCATGTGCTGTGGCTGAGGTGATCCTGAAGAGCTGCATTTAAGAATATAAAGAACGTGCAAGGATTGTCATTATAACCTTCTAATGGTGCTGAGTAAGGAGCAGGGGTGCCATTAGGTGAAGGGCATTATCGCGTTCTAACAGATGGCACAGGAAGAGTTTTGGTAAATCATCCATACTCTGGTAAAGCAACAGTTAAACTCTTCAGCGGATGACTGTGATTTACGATCGCCATTAGAGCGTGTCCATATTTTGCTCTAATGACACACGGGAAGATGTTTACCGCTAGTGTCACATTCTCCAGTCATAACAGCTAACATCTAATTAAATGGCTTCTGAGATGAGTGAAGAAGGGGTTTGCTATATCCTGTGTTTGCCTTCGCGGACTGATTTGGGGGGGGCAATACAAACTGATTTGGGAATACCGGAATTTAAACCATCCGAGCACTGCCCAGCTGGAACTGGCATGTTAAAACTCCAGCAACACTGTTGCACAATTCTGGACAGCCTGATGAAATGCCTCCAGTTACACCAGCTGCTTATTTTGAAGACTTTTTGCTGCAAACATCCTGTCCTTCCAAAAACAGGTTAAGTACTCATTTACACTAACTGCCCTCCTCATTAGGTATACCTGCTCGGTCACTGATTAACACAAATGTTTAGCCAATCACATGACAGCAACTCGATGCATTTAGCCACGTAGGTCAAGACAACCTGGTAAAATTCAAACAAAGCATTTGAATGAGGAAGAAAGGTGATGTAAGCGACTCTTACATCACCTTAGCCAATTTTTCCTGCACAACCTCTCAATCTCTATGGTTTACAAAGGATGGTCCGAAAAAGAGAAAATATCCCAACTCTGGGAGAAAATGCTTTGATGAGGTCAGAGGAGAATAGCCAGACTGCTCCAAGGTGATAGGAAGGTAACAGTAGCTTAAATAACCACTACATACAGCCAAAGTATGAAGAAGAGCATCTCTGAATACACAACATGTGGGCTACAGCAGAAGAAGACCACACGGTGTCTGGTAAGAACGGGCAGCTACGGCTACATTTCACACAGGTTCACCAGAATTGTACTATAGAAGATTCAAAAAAATATTGGCTGCTAGAATAAATCTTGATTTCTACTGCAAGATGGGGATGTTAGGGTCAGAATTTACCCTAAATGATATGAAATCATGGATCCATCCTGCCACGTATCAGTGGTTTAGGCTGGTGGTTGTGGTGTAGTGGGGTGTTTTCTTGGCACACCTTGGGCCCCTTAGTACCAAATGACCATCATTTAAACACCACAGCCCTATCTGAGTATTGTTGCTGACCATAACCATCCCCTTATGAGGACAGTGTACCCATCTTCTGATGGCTGATGCCATAACGCACCTTGCCACAAAGGTCAAATAATCTCAAACTGGTTTCTCGAGCGTGACAGTGAGTTCTTTGTGCTCACGTGGCCTCCACAGTCACCATATCTCAGTCCAATAGAGAGCCTTTGAGATGGTGAGCGGGAGATTCGCAAGTCAAGTCTGCTGCAACTGTGTCATGTCAATATAGACCAAAATCTCTGACAAAATGTTTTCAATGCCAAGTATTAGCACTACCACCCATTAGCCATGTGGTAGTCGAGTTACTAAACTAAAACAAGATTTAACCCATTAGCCTTATAAGGTAAATCTAACTTTTTAAAACTGTGAACTTTAAATTTGATTCATTTTTAAAAACTGCAGACTCTGTCTGCTCAGAACCTCTTTGGAACATTACATTTCTTTTACTTAGCTGAATACTTCAGTTAACAGCATACAGACACAATAATGTGTGGGCCTTTGTGAACATAGCCATCACATCTTGAAACTGTATACATTCTCTGAAAGTCAGTAATATAAGCAAGATGACTTTTGCGCATATTCCCTTAGTGGCCTGTTAGATGAATTGCACCGCGCTCTTGTTTACCAGAGACGGTTTGATTTATTCCAGCTCGGGATTATCATCAGCAGGAGTGGGGGGGTGGGGGGGAGTCTGATCATCGCCATTAATCTCCACCCTGTGTGTCCCTTCAGCAGAGACAGATGACCTGCCCTTCACCTCTCCGCCACCTTTGCGGAAGAGGAGATGCCATGTCGATCGGATCATTTCTCAGCTTTGCAGGGTTGGGTAAGAGGGTCCTGGGACTCATGGCCCTGATGATGCATGTGTGTGTTTCTGCTTTCTTAAGCCTCTGGGAAACAAGGGACTGTGACACATCAGGTTCTTCTCAAATGAATTGATTATTTATGGGAGCTGTCAATGCACACGAAAAAAAAAAGACTGATAGAGGGGTTGAGCAGTACAGTACTGGAACTCATGAATATCATTCTGGCCAGCATCCATATGCAAGGTGAAGGAGACGTGTCTCTTGTCCTGACATTCCTCCTTATGCCAAGTACATAAAAAAAGGAGCTAAGACAGTTCAGGCACTAAGTGTGTGGGTAACCGCAGCAGACAGGCTTAGCTCCAGAGCACCACAGATTGATTTCAACATGGACATGGATTTTAAATTTTCTTGTTGTTTGCTCGCTGTGACAGATTCCCCACCCTTGGAAACAATAGTGAAGATGGTGTACAGCTGTTTTGGGTCTTTATGTGACCGCTGTGGTTTCGGGTGTTGTTTGCTTTTTTCTGCAGAATCAGAAATCTAATATTGATGTAAATATTTTGTCAACAGATTGTGAAAGCACGTAAGCCTTCTGCTGGCCTTCTCAAGTAGAAATGACAGTCAGAGTCCTCATCCGTGCACTTTGGTTGTTGATGTTCCAGTATCCACGGAGGATCGGGGCCTCTGTTTGTGAGAAGACTTGTCTTTATGACAGGTCCCCGGTGCCCCAGCCGCTCTCGGGGACAGACATGACAGACGGGGGTGAGCCCAGGGCACGCCCTGTCACTCACTGCGTGTTTCACTATTTTCTGTCTCTACATCATAAAAAACATTAGGAAAAAAAAGGTTCATGGGGAAGTATCTGTTTCCTATGTGGTAATTACAGTTATAATTATGTACTGCAAGGTATCATTAAAAAACTATTTCTCATCTGGTATAATAAACACAGGGAGAATGTCTAAAGGCTGTTTTTGTGTTTTGACTTTTCATTTAGTAACTATGCATTCCTACTAGTACTAAAAAAGAAGGAAAACTGTGGGATAATATTCAGACAGGGCTTTTTAATAGCGTCAGTTATTATTTAAATACTGTTACACTTGAAATACTTAAATGTTGGCTATATGGATGAATGGATTGATAGATGGACAGAGAAGGAAATGATAAAAATAATAATATAATAAGAAAAATAAGTTAGAACAAAAAAAAAATGCTGGAAAGTTTTCAAATGTCAATAAAATGGCTTAATGATTTGTACTATGTACAAATGGTACCATATACACAGAAAGACACAGCATAGAGATGTTTTATATGTAAATGAAGTGAGAATGATGATATGTATTTCATAGCTGGTATTTATCATATGTGGATATTTTACAGTCTGAACAGGTACACCCATTTAACTGCTTGTTAACACAGTCCTCTAATTCGCCATGTACAGCATTTCGGTGCATTTAGGCATGCAAACACATCAAGACAGCCTGCTGAAGCTCAAACAGAGCATCAGAATATTGAATGTGTATCCTAAAACTGTGAAACGTCCTTTCAAACCCAGATTAAGACTATTTGAAATACTAGCACCTTTGGGATGTGGTGGAAAGGAAGATTTGCATCATGGATGTGCAGCCAGCAAACCTGCAGCAACTGTGGGAAATCTCTGAGGAATGTTTCCAGCTCAATGTTGAATTTTTGCCACAAAGAATTAAGACAGCTCTGGAGGCAAAAGACAGTCCAACCCAGCACTAGCACTAAAGTGTCTGGTGATTGTAGGTCTGTTGCCTCCTGCTCTTTAAGTATCTAAATGTCCTGATAACTCTGGAGAAATACGCCTATAACAGCACTTTCCTGCAATTTCCAGTCTGACCTTTTGAACCAGCATTGTTTACATAAATGACCCAACATACACACTGCTGCATGTAAAATGACAGCAACACACTGTATTTAAACAAAAAATGTAAAACACTGACAGTATTCATTTAGGATCTGCTACAGTGTTTTTACTATATCTATATATTTCATCTATTTTTAACAGCTTCCTGATATTATTTTTAACTGCACACAGGCTGTAAAATAAAACCAGTCTCCTGTTAGCCCATTTTTCAAAGCAGTTATAAAGTGCTCCGTGTGTGGGCTACAGCACTTTATAATAATGCCGGTGATTTACAGTATCACTTTGATGTATGGATCGGGTACTTACTTAGTCCTTGGCGGTTGTTACTGGTACTTAAATGTAGGTGCAGAGGATCACAACAAGACTAATGGCAACAAGTGGATGAGCGCAGGGTTTTAAAGGTAAGGAGAGAGAATGTTGTACACTCAAAAAAATAACTCTTCAAATGAACATAAAAAAATCATGGAAAGAATTTCCACGTGATTAAATTGCTTTATTTTAGCACTATGCAATTCTGTTACTCCAACTTAATGCACTCATGTTGGACCAACTTAATTAAAGATTGATGAATCAACGTATTTACTGCATTTTGATCCAATATATTTCAATAGTGTTGATCCAACTTGAAGAGTTTTGTTCCAACTCAATTCAGTAGGTTTTCTCCAACTAATTTACTAAATTTGGTCCCAGCTTAAGTTAATTGAGTTGAACCAACTCATACAAATTAAGTTATTCCAACACAAGTCTTTAATGCTAATAGAAAGCAATTTAAGCACATGGAAATTCTTTCCATGATTATTTTAAGTTAATTTAAAGAGTAATTTTTTGGAGCATTTAACAAAGTCTAGAGTCTGGTTAACATAGATTTCACTATTACATCTAAAAATTTGTCATACACATCTTTTTGTTTTCTCCAATTTATTGAATTTATAGCAAATTTCACATAACGTATAGTTCGTGTGCATCTAATTCCATAAGAATCTTCTGCAGGACCTCAAAGGTGTACCTGAGTTCCAGAGGGTAGCTCAGGTTCAGTGAATAGACCAGACCAAGCAACATTGTCACTGCAAAAACTACATTGCCCAACTCACCCATCACTTCCACCCCCTCTAGAACAATGATAACATCCTGAGGGTCATCGCCAGGCTCCGCACCCTCTGATCGAAAGACACAGATGCTAAAGACTGTCTCTGCTATGGCAGTGGCGATGCTTTTATCAACTTCCTGTAACAATAAAACAAACAAACAAAAAAGATAAGGATTTCTCACTAATATCCATTGCAAACCGTTTTAAAAGTACATATCTGTTTTACATTAATGTAAAATACCTAAAAGCTTTATTCATTCAAGCTTTATAATAATGTAAATGTAATCAAAAATGACTGCCCGATATTTTTCCTGACTCAAGAGAAGTTCATTCAATACCTCAACAATGTCCTGTCTTTCAAAATCTTGTGATAGGGGTGACTGTGGCACAGGAGATAGAGCAAGTTGTCTACTGGTTTAATCCCTGGCTTCTCTAATCTGATACTAAAACTATCAATGGGTAACATACTGAACCCCAAGTTGCTCCTGATACATCCATTGAAGTGTAAATGTTACATAAAAATCTTGTATGAATGTGTGTATGAATGAGGTTATTATAATGATATTATAATAAGGTTAGTATAAAACACTCAAGAATGGTGCGTGTAGTATCCAGTGAGAAACATAAAGCTCTTACTTTTCCTATTTTAAAAGGTCATTTTTTACAGCCACCGGTAATTTACAGGAAAACCCCATCCCCTGAAACTTTTTGTATGTAGTTCAAGCTTATCTTTGATCGTCTCCTTAGTTAAGGATACAGGCAAGTTAACATACCAGGTAATCCTTCACCAGCTTCTCAGGATCTTCATTCAGGTACACGCAAAGACCTTTGGCGATGTATTCTCTTCTGATTTCAACAGCATCAGTCTTTATACACAGAGGGGGAAAAAAACAAATATATACGGAAATCCATCTCAACGACCTAGCAGTGGGATTAAAGAACTTTTAGTTGAATTACCAGGAATTTGTGAGAAATACAGAGGCTATTGTTTTACAGTCTTAATCTTTTCAAATAGTATTTATGCATTTTAGACAAGTCTGTCATTTTAATATTGTTTTTTACTTTGTGTATTAATTTAATCAAGCCATACCCCCAATTCAAGAAAGTTTAGATGATGTGTACATAAAATCAGAATGCAATGTTTTCTTGGTCTCAAAACTACATGTCACTTACAAATGAATACATTTGTAAGTGACATAACATGGGAATGTGATCATTTTTAAGAAAAATATTAGCTCACCTTGAATTTGATGAACTGGCCTGCCAGCTCTCCAGACCTTTCACCACCTGATAAGATTAAACATTTATTATCTTTACAGGAGGGAACTGCAAGTCTGCAAGTTTATTAAGTAGAAAAATATTTAATTTCAAAAAAATTAAAAAACAGGAAAACATATCTGTTCATGTTTTGTCTTTCCTCCTCAGTGTACTAAAAACACATAAATTGTTAAATAAACCACTGTCCATCAGTTGCAACTTACAAACTTACAAATTTCAACAACCCACACGTAAAATGTAAATTTATCACAACAGTCTCTGTGGTAGAGCCAAACTAGCTTATGTGCAGAGGTTAAGTTATAAACAATATCTATATTTGGAGTAGCTAAGTCTTTCATATTAGGCTATCATGCTAGCATGACATTGTGCTATATTCTTCCAATAACGTGTTAGCTAGCTAGAATGGCATAAACGAACAGATATTTGTTGTTGTTTTTTAAAAACAAAAAAACAAATGTGAATAAATAGAACTGAAAAGAATCGACAAACTAATGATACCTTTGTGCAAAAAGTATTTTCATCAAGATGGATGAAGATAGATTCACTCTTACCTTTCCAAGATGACCACGAAGCAAACCATGTGCTTTCCTGCCTCTTGTTGTTTAGAATCTCACATCGCAAGTCTTTAAGGCAGCTAACCACTCTTGTTAGATTTTATCATGTCATATCAACAAGAATAAATTTAAGAGGTGCTAAGTTGGTAAATTTCATGTAGATCCTATATGATTTTATTACGTTCACCTTAGAAACATAAATTCATTGTGTTTAAATTACATGTTAGAGTCTTGTAAATGCAATAACCACCAAATTTCACTTTTTTGAGTGTAAGTACCAGGTATGCCTGCACTATGTGACAGAAAGCTGGGAAGCATTATTAGTAGTTTTTCAAGTGTAAGCGTTAAGGTCACTATGATTTGAGTGACTTTAGTCATAGTGTATACTTTACCAAATAAAGCCTGCATTAAAAAAAAACTGAAAACAAACAAACAAAATGCAGTCTTTTGTATGTCTGTCATGATTTGTCCAAAGAATATTCATGGCGTCTTGAGGCACAGGTGTGGTCAGGTAAATGAGATGGGTGAGTGTGTTTGTTTGGTGTTAAGCTTGCAGAGGGGTGGAGAGGGGGTAGTGGCAGTGGTGCCTGCCTGACAAGGTGTGTGTGTGTGTGTTGGCGTCCATAGAAAAACTGACGCCTACAGGCATGGTCCCGCCTCTTTCCCACCAGATCGACTTTCTTCAGCACAGGAATGAGACACAGACACCTCCTCCAGGCTGAGACATATAATCTGGGCCTGTCAGGGCCTTTATCAAGCGAGATCAACTGGCGTGCCGGGTCTTCCTCCACAGTCCCCACAGGCGGCAGGATACCTGCACACGCATTCCTCCGACACATCCCTGTCCCAAGAGGCGTATCGCTTGTCTTTTATGGCAGCTCCGCTCGAAGGGCGGGGGTACGGGGTACAGTTGCTCCTCTGCATTGTGAGGAATGGAAACCAAGACAGTAGCACAGTCTTGAGTTTAAGAGGATTTTCCTGACGCTCAAGGTCTCAATATGACAGACTGATGATAAACTGAAAAATATGTAGCATTTTCTTGTCTGCAGCCGGTTTCCAGTGAGAAGACAATGACAACATGACGAGCTGATTGTAGGAGGTTAGCTCAGCAAGCCTTTTACAGGTCCACCTGGGAGAGCTTAGTTGTTTCAGCACCAAATACCCCCCCCCCCCCCCCCCCCCCCACACACACACACACACTCACACTGTGAGTGACCAAATGAAAGAGGGTATGAATCAAAGCTGCGGCGTCCTCGTACAGAAGACTCTAATCATATCACTTGCCCCTGAGCCATATGTCTTTGTACTCTCTTTAATTGAATTGAGCCTAGGATGAGATGGGCTGACATACCTTCCAGCGACTGTGCCTCACTTAGAGATAGCAGGGCAAGGAATTAGAGCAATTTGGAATGGTTGTTTTCTTGGCACAGTTTGGGAGGAAACCTTGAAAGTATCCAGCCTGCTTGTGCTCTGTCCCTTGCTTTCCATTTCACTGGCTTAGTTGGAGTAGTAACACCTGACTGAGAGCTCTAGCTTTATTGTCTTATATAAAATGATTATCAGTTTTACTGGCATGTTTGCGACTCTGCGATTGGCCGTCAAAGACAGGTTCAAACGTGATATATTCGTGTGGCCTGTTGTGACAGACACTTACTAACTTATTGAATTTTTGGTCACGTGTGAATGCATCAATGGCTCCTGACTCACCAGGCCTGACGTCAGCTTGTCCTCAAATTCAGTCAACTCAGTTACTGGCATGAATCGGCCGACGGCCTCATGGAGACACCTGAAGATGAAGTTAATGATTTAATGCCTCAGAATCCCCTGTTTATTTGTGCCCTTGTCTATCTCTGTTAATCAACTCGTGTAAAGAATTCCAGAGGAAGTGCACACGCTGCGCCGTGTCTGCGTGTGCGCACGTTTGACTGAAGCCTTGACAGTTTTGTGAATCCGCTGCCTGGAGCGGCTCTGATTTTCCCTGAAAAGAACTGAGGTGAAGCAAATTTCACCTCTCCTCCTACTCAGTTTTTTTTCTCTTTGCCTTTTCCTGAACAGTCACCATGCCAAACTATGAAAACCAAACAGAAATTGAAACAGAGTGACAGAGAGGTCTTTTCAGGCTGCTTGGCACATAATCAGAATGGGATGTGGGTTTGAAACGGAGGAGAACGGGGACGCTGTTCAAGTTGTGACGTAAAGTTCCAGTTGTCCAAATAGGGTTGATTCCCGGTAAGGCAGGGCTTTGGGGAGAAGAGGTGAAAAGTCTGGATTTTAGAACACCTTCGTGCCAGACAGCAGAGGATATAATGGGATGGTGAGAGTTTGGCAGACGAGAACATTTGTAATGTTCAATGACTAATTTTTGCCAAACTCAGCAAGTGTTCCTCTTAATGTTGAGCTCTCAGAGTGAGTGGTAACTTGGCTGAACTTTCCTTGATTGCCCGAAGGGCTGATATGAAACAAAGCAGTTCAAAAGGCACAGCTGTTAATTCCATATAATTCCTGACTGAGAGATGTGCTAAGGGTGCACTGCCTGTAGAAGCACAGTCCTCGAAGTTTATCCTCGGGGCTGTTAATGCAGTTACAGAATAAGCCTTGGATTATTCATGTTCTACTCGTCTTATGAGAAAAAATATCAAATTATTTATTTCTGCTGGCTATAACTAACTAATTGAAACAAAACTATGAAGAATTAAAAGTGAAAATGATGCGACAGTGTGCAACTTTTTTCTGTTTAATAGTGTTTTATAGACAGTTTTTGCTCAGTGTTTGCTATATAGGCCACAAATGTTATGCACAGCTTCATTTGAACTGCTTTAATCGCAGCCAGAAACAAGCAGACAGGGATATATTCCTCTGGAATAGGCAGAGACCAAAAGGAGGGCTAAAAATGGGTAGAGATGTGATATTAAACAAATGATGACACACACACAAAAGCTGTAGTATTATTTGCTTCTTGTTGAGATTCACAGTGCTGTGTAACACTCTTGACCCACCCCTCGTTTCTTTATATTTTGCTAGGGAAATAGGAAGTAGGTGCGGCAGTTTACTGAAACATGCAAACATACACGGATTTCCATGTATGTATACAGTATATATGTGAAAAAACAGAGTTTGCAAAGTTCTAATAAGCTTGAAAGTCAATATTAGGTATGACCACAGTTATTCTTCAACACAGCCACACTGCTTCAATAATACGTGTGTGTATTTTTCTATAGGTATGCTTTTCCTGCATTAGCAGTATGTTGGGATGATTAGCATGCTGAAGGATGAAACCACTGCCAATCTGACACTTATTGGTACTACATGGTTACCGGTAATCAAAATCTGACTGCACAAACTATGACAGAGCCTCCACTGTGTTTTACATATGGCTGTAGACACTGCTGTACCTCTCCCCTGACCTCCTCTGTAAATACTGCTGACAATTTGAATGTTTTAAAAACACACTGCACTCCACCCTAAAATCCCGAGCCACGTTTCTGGCTAATATGTCCTCGTGAGTAATCTTGTTGATAAGAAAATAATATTTTAAAGCTGTCAGACTGTGTTATCTTTGGCATTTTTTTCATGGATTAAACTAAAGAATTTGGAATAAATAATTTAGTCTGCTAACAACAAAGATACAATTTAAATTAGCTTCTTTGCCAATCCCTTGATTTAGGTGCCTTTTTTAAATGCTTGATTGATCCACAGGTCAGTGTTAAGTGGCTTGACAAACAAAAAAGATTCCTTTGAGAAAGGGTCAGATACAAGGACTGGACTGACAATGAGTGAAAAAGCAGCCAATATCCAAAGATCAACTTTGCAGTACACCTGGAGAACTATTGCTCAACATCACTTCTCAAAGCAAAATATAAAGAAATGAGGGGCGACATTTTTTTTTGCACAGTACTGTAGATTGTAAGCTCGGTGCCACTTTGATGCACTTCTAAAACTGAGTGATACTTTGTTCTAAGCCGAACTAAAAGCCTGCTGTGGGTACACTCACATCATGACTAAAGCTGACTGGAAGACTTCTCATCTATGTCTTGGCAAACAAAGTAATTCAGTGTTTAATTTTTTAAGGGTTCATTGTTTAAGACACTGAAATCATGCATGCTCTGATGTCATGATCGACTGAATTCACACAGCACATTTTTCCAAAACAGTATTTAAAACCGAGACCTATGATTTACTAAGTACACTTGTATGGGGAGAATTTTGTGGATTAAGCTCAGCGGCATTTCAGATTCCTCCGCATGGGCCATGTTAGGGTTTCCAGCTGCTGTTTCATGCTCCCTTCTTTATGCCATGCAATTATGCTGGTTCCCACCGGAGGTTTCGGATTGGGTGGAGCTCTGCAAGGACTTAACTGCTCCTGACTTGGCATAACTTGCATAAATCTACAAATACAGTTAGCACAAAAAAAATGAGACAAGTGCAAACACGCCACATGGAGTACAAAAGAAAATAAACAATAAAAATAGCTAATGTACAGGAAATGGCATTCCTAAACTGGATGAGGCACAAAAGAGACACCACCCAACTTTGTAACTGCTTCTCGAAAGCTGTTGCTGCAGCTTCACAAGTTTGAAGATTTTCAAAAACACTACACTCTTTAGAAGCTGCTCATAGATATGAATCAGACTGTCCCAAGGCAAAACAAATATATGCCCCATTCAGACATTTTTTGGTATTTTCTGCTTTTGGACATCAAGTAATGGGTTTGATTGTGTTTCACACAGTAAATCAGAAGAGAATATGGGACTGAAAAAAACAAAAGCAAAATCACACTTTTGGTTACATGTGTCTGTTAAGAGTTACCCTCTACTTAAAAAAAAAAGTACAAAGAGCTGCTGCTTTGAATCAGATGATTAAAACCACATGCTGTGCGTCTGGGTTGGGAACAATGTGCTGAGACCTGGACAGACAGCACGTCGCAGGGTCTCTGCACTTGTGACAACAGAGTCGTTGTGCAGGAAAGCTGGTAATGCCTGGCACTGAGGTTGCAGCCCCTGCCACCAGCTACTTGGCCACAGTGCAGCTGACAGCCCTAAACATGCTGTACATTTTATTGACAACAGCACCACCTGGTGTCTGGAGGCAGTACTGAGTTTGACAGGGATTGCGTCTAATTCACGCTGGCAATCTGATGTTTATCAGATATTAGATGATTATCTTCATAATCCTGTTGCTACTTCTTTTGATAAACAAAATGAAAATATTCTAGAGAAAAAAATATTTGTTTTTGTAGAAAGGCACAAAGAGAGACTCTTACAGCTCCCATTGTGCATTTTATTGCATTTAGCAGCATGTGTTTTACAACATTTAAGCAATCAAGATTTCAATTTATTATTTAATTGAAAACGCTTTTTTGAACATCTAAAGCTCACCTAAAAAATTAGGTGATGGAACTTACTTTTAGGGTAATTGCTGTGTAGACAGTGGTTTTAGTTGTGTCAACACAAATAAATAGTACACTTTTCTTATATTTGTAATTGCACATTTGTTTATTCTGATCCCCATTACCTGCATTATGTATTTGAATATATTAAAGCAACGTGTATCACCATATAAACAATCTGTAGCAATAACACACAAAAAACAAGGGTTTGTTTTTCAGCCATTGTTGTTACTGATTACACTTTTTCCTGTTTACTTACACATTTGACTGCCGAGATTGAGAAACTCATTTCAGATTATTTCATAAGATAATAATACACTTCTGTATATTGGGTAGCATTCATATTCTCCTTCTCACTTTTTTCTTCCTTCTTTTTGAGTCATGTTTATTTTAATACCTTCAAAATAAGAGAAATCTCAGCACTGGCTGCTGTTTAGAAGCAGACAGAATAAAAACACCCTCCCACACATACAACCACTGACACATGAAGTCATGCACGCACATATTGCCTGTGTCTTTGATGCCTCCTTGTCTGCTCTCCTGACTGCAGAAGCTTGACAGGATTCTGCACCTGATGAGACGTCTTCTACAAGACCCTCTCATCTTTATCCCGTCTCTCCCTGCTGCCGCCGCTGTTTTAGAGGTTTTCTGCATGCGTAATAGTAAATAATTCACTGTCAGCGGCACTGCAAACAGGTCCTGGTGGAGAGAAAGCAGTCTCGCTCATCATTCCTGCAGTGTGCATCCTGGCAGCAGCTCCTGACAGAGACACAGAAAAAGACTGCACAGATCCAGGGAGGCTGCAGAGCACCCACGCCCACCGAGGATACACAGGCTTACCCTTATTCGCCCTCCTTTCTACCTTCCTTTCCTCTCTCACCCACATCCCATCTTATCTCTCTCTCTCTCTTTCTCTGTCTTTTGTGCGCTTGTGTTGTAGGCAGGCTGACCACCGCCTCTCAAACACGCCACTTGCTACTGATCTAAAACTTTAAGAAGAAGCTCACTCAGACAGCTCCCCTTTCCTCCCGACCAACGATGCTGGAAATCGGACCAAGATGGGTGAGGCTAGCCTGCTTGTCGGTTCTGTGTCTGTTTCTCTGCCTGCCGGGGCAGTCAGACAGCAGGAGAGCCCCAAAGATACCCCGCTGCCCTGCAACCTGTTCCTGCACCAAAGACAGTGCCTTCTGTGTGGATACCAAGGCTATCCCCAAGAGTTTCCCCCCTGGAATCATCTCTCTGTGAGTTCTCTGTTTATATGTTTCCCTCTCGCTCAGCAGAAGCATCTTTATCTTAACCTGTGTGAAATCTCGGCAGTCTGCAGGCTGGCACCGACGGCTACATCACTGATGTCACCCTGCGTTATGTAATGATGCATGAAAAACCCCTCGCTTGCCTTTTAGTTACTTTAAAGTGAACAAAGGTGCGTCTCCTGCTGATGTTTTCACAATGCAGCTCGCCTCTGCATTGGCAGTATTATGTAACAGTGACAATAATGTCCCTTTACGGCGAAGGCATGGTAAACTTAGTTGAGGGAGCATGGCAGTAAAAATCCTATCAAGCTCCAGGGAGGAATACTAACAATAGCTCCCCTCTCTCACTGCAGGAGACCTGCTTCTCCTCTGAGAGATTTAATCTTGAAGAGGGCACAGAGAGCTGCTCGGTAAATGGAGCACAAATAATGAGGAGTGAAAGCTTGACTGGGGCAAGGTTATGTTTCACCGCAAAGGTTACAAGGCGCTGATGATGTTAACCCCCATCACTGGTGTTTGACTGTTGGGTCAAGGGAATTGAAGAGCACGGGCTGGTGGTGGTGCCCTCATTTAGTAAGAGAAAAAAGTAAAGTTCTGTTGGCCTATCGAATGATGCAGCCACGACTGCAATTCAAGCTGCAAGCACATGACAGGCAAAGATGACAGGCTTATAAAATGACAAAGAAATATTAAAAATCTGGTGTTTTCAACCCTTAGACACAAACATGGCGTGTGACACATCTGATGACATCTGCTGTTGTTTGTCTACACAGGACAATGGTGAACGCAGCCTTCACTACGATCCCTGAGGGAGCCTTCTCACACCTTCACTTGCTGCAGTTCCTGTGAGTTGCCTGACCACGCTACACCCTTAAAACTGCACAACATTGCAAACTTTTGACTCACAAGCTCTCAAGCAACCAGTGTACAGCTATTACCCCCTTTATAAAACGCACACACGCTGTCACGGCGCTTTGTCACACAGGTACGCTTTCATACAGCACGCGGGCATCTTTTGTTTAGCAGGGACAATGAAAGGACTTGAGCCACTGTACTAGAAATGAATGGTTATTGAAAACAGTGGTGACAGCGCAAGTAATAAGGGTTAAGTGGCTCTGTATCAGTGTCATTGCCAATGACTGACTCCCTTCACTTGTGCTCTTCTAAACAAAAGGGCCTTTATGTCCTCAGATGCAATCATAAGTAAGGCGCTCGTGTGCACATCTGCATTTGTGCGTCTCCTTATAGTCCTAATGTGTTATTGTTCAAAACATTTGCCTTGCATTGAGATTTACACACTGAAATTGTGACAAATCGTTTTAGGATAGCAGGACATTGGCTTTTTTTGGTTGTTTTTTTTTAACACTTTAAATGGCAACCAGCTGCTTTGTGTCTTCTGTTGTTGGACATGTAGAACTCTAACAGTAAGGTGATTTAACTTTTCCTTCTTTGCGCAGACTCTTGAATTCCAACACCTTCACTACTATAGCTGATGATGCTTTTGCTGGTCTGGCTCACCTGCAGTACCTGTGAGTGTCTCACTTTCCTCATTTGCAAATTACTTTTATTTTATTAATTTAGTCTTTAAAGCAATAAAATTCATTGTAGTATCATATTTCAGTTTACTGTCTTATATGCACTGATAACAAAAATGGTATCTTTGGTTTTTGTTTTAAAACAAGAGTTTGTATAGTACAGAGCAAAAATCTCCAGTCACCCCTCATTTCTGTATATTTTGCTTCCAGATTTTCTTGTGATTTCCCAAAGTGGTCTTGATCAATAGTTCTCCAGGCTTTCTGAAAGTCTTTTGAAAGTTTCTTTGTTTTTTTTGGACATTGGCTGCTTTTTCTCTCATTTTCAGTTCAGTCCTTGTACCTGAAATATTTTGTTTTCTTTGTTTAGTGTTTTATTACCAAACTCACTAAACAATTTTGCTGACCTATATGTAGTTACTCACAGATATAATTTTAATATTAATCTTAATAAAGCTATTGATGCTTCTGGACAAGATTTTATTTTCACCCTGGATAGAAAATGTGTTCATCTTCCTGCCCACATTAAGGGCTATATGCTCGATTTAGTCTGCCGTTCTGGGGTCACACCTTTTCATTTTAATGCTGTGGAGTTTCCCATCTCAGATCAAAGCTTACCCTCTGTGACAATATTTTGCCTCTAAAAAATCTCAACAGAAACATGACACTTCCCCCTCAAAAGCATTAATCTCACCACACTCACCAGTTTAATTATTTCCTCACCCTTTATTTCTGCTGCTGCTTTGGTAAATGACTATGATTACAGTTTAACCTGTGCATTCAACTCGCTGGATCTATTTAAAACCCGCACTGTCAGAGTCTTCTTCATGATCAACCTCTGAGCTCTGCCAGCCTAAACCTGTGGGATGACTCAAAAGGCTGTCTAAGAAAATTGAATTGCCTGTGCATGTAGATTGGCTCAATACTTACAGATACTGCCTAATCAACAAATTACTCAGCTTGGATGAGACAAATGGAATAACCTTATATTCAATAACCTCAAACAGCTCTTGTTAAAATCACTGGTGACCTCTTTTTTGGATTAGATCCCATGCTTCTCATCATCCTCATCCTCCTTGACATTCAGTCCCAATTTTGATATAATTCTCCATCCTCTGTTAGAATGACTGCCAGCATTGGAATCCAGGACACAGGACTACAATGGTTCACATCCTACTTTTCTAACAGGAAACAGTTTGTTCAAGGCTCTCTATCAGCCTCATTCACACATGGTGTCCCTCAGAGATGCTGGGACTCATAATTTGTAATACTTTCATAATTTATTCATAATTTATTTATAATTTATTATTTCTAATTTTGGAATACAGTTTTATTTCTATGCTGATGAAACACAACTTTATGTTTCCAAAAACCCAACACATACGTTCCCCCTTTTATCCCCACCACCTGCCTATAAGCCATCACCACTTGGATGGCAATCAATCAGGTCAAACTAAATGGCAATAAAAGTGAAGTTATCCTTATTGGCTCAAAGTAATCTCTTTCAAAAATCTACCCTTTTGTTGTCTCTATAGATAGTTGTTGGGTCCACACTTGTGCAAGTGTCAAAAGTCTTGGATTCATCTTGGACAATACTCTCTCGTTTGCTGCCCACCTCAGTGATTATTTACTGTCAGCCTTCTTCCACCTGTGTGACATTTCCAGACTACGCCTTTTTCTTTGGATTATTTTTAATGCCATTCTCGTCGGTCTACTTAAAAAACTCATTCATCAGCTCCAAATGGTACACAACTCTGCAGAACAGATCATCACTAAGTCTAAATTTAATGGATTGCCATTGAACTAAGCGAAAAAAAAATATTTTGCTCATTACTTTCAAAGCTCACAGTCAGTTGGTATCCCAAAATCTCTCAGACCTCCTTTTTCTCACAAACCTTTCTATATTCTACTTTCCTGACTGGTCCCTGTGTCAGTCATAACACTGTGTGTTTCCAGTCATAGCAGACAGTTCAGAAAAGAATTAATTTCAAAATATGACACTTCCAATGCAGTGAAAACATACCTGGACAGGTAAAAGATACTGCAACAGTATCGGTCATGGATTGGCCACCACTGAACCTCAACCTTATTGAATCAGCATGGGATCATGGTGACAGAGATCAGAACAAAAGGCAGCAAACATCCAAAGAAGAACTTTGAATGTCTTTCAAGAAGCCTGGAGAACTATTATCATACCAAATATTGATTTTTCATTGTATAAATATATATTGTGTTTTCCTTATATACTCCATTTCCATATTTCTTTTATGTTTGCCCATTTCAATAAATCGCTGCCCCTCCCATTTCTTGGTAAAACATAAAGAAATGAGGAGTTTTGCACAGCGCTGTATTTTTTAAATAGAAATAACATATTTTCCAAACTAATAAACTGAATCTTACTGTGCTACTGTTACATTATGTTTAAAAATAATTATTTCATTGGAGCTGTCAGGGATTCATTAAACTATGTCTATAAAGTAAGTCTTTTATATGGAGGACCACAACGGCAAAACTAACAAATAAATAAATAATTTTAAAAACCCAACATAAAATGTAGGAGACATTAGCAGGTTTGTTTCAGTTTGTGTCTATATTTCTTTATATTTGTATTCATTTCCATATTTATTTTCACACTTTGATTAAAGAATTCATTTTTCTCTTTAGATAGCAAAGCAAAAGTGTAAAAATAAAACACAGAAATACGTTTTATTAACAGTTTTGGGGAAATAAAAAGGCAATGTGAAAATAGTACATAAGTAGCTACGTAAACAAATTACTTTTAGATAATAATTTGATGGATAAAAGTCAATGGAAAAAAATATATAGCTAAATAAATACAGAAGCAGTTTCAATGTTATACAATAATTAACTAATTCAATCCCAAATATATTCATTTAGTCAGTAACGGTCCTCCATAGAGGGCATCTTATTTCTCAGTGAAGTGCATAACAGTAATCTGCACAGAATTCCGCAGTATTGCAAAGAACGCCAAAAGTAAACCAGAAAATAAATTTGCCCGCGACAGCAAGTGTTTTGCTTCTGCAGTGTGATCAAGCTGAATATGCCATCTGTGAATCGATGAGCTTTAGAGAGTCGTTAGCTGATGCTCTGGGGTGTGCAGCTTTCCATGATGGCTATGCCTCAGGCTGCTGGCCTGCATCAGTGCCAGTACCATCGCTACCCGCTGTGAATTCTAATAAAGTAATAATATCATATCCAGCCAGAGAGTCTGCATATGATGTACAGCATGTCCTCGGATATCAATAGACAAAGACAGAACAGGATCAAATGATGCTGAACACAGAGCTCTCTGTAAGACTGTGGGTTTTAATCAGATAAAGCTAAGACGGAAATATATTTTTTAACATTTAGTGTTTCAATTCCTTGCAGTTAATACAAGGACCATTCAATAAGAATACATCCAATACAAAAAATACAACACAAAAGAAAAAGTCAGCCCTTGAAAAAAATTGACTAATCCCTGAAAACCCTGCTGCTGCTACAGCCTCCGTCCAATGACGAATGGCTGAATTTCAGAGTTTAACATCACTGTGTGACATATGAATAATTTGTTCCCTCCTCAGGTTCATTGAGAACAACGACATCCAGGCTCTCTCGAAGCATACCTTCAGAGGACTCAAATCTCTGACTCATCTGTGAGTACTTTTCTGGTAACGCTTTCCAATAAAGAACCTGTTACTTAGCAACACGACCGAGCTAATAATCTATGCATTTATGCAACTAACGCAGCCAACTGCTTACTACAAATCACGACACGATGACAACTGTTTTTTCAGCTCTCTCTCAAACAACAACCTGCAGCAGCTGCCCAGAGATCTCTTCAAACATCTAGACATCCTCACAGATCTGTAAGTGCGCCCACACTGAAATCCGCCTCAACATCTCGAGTGCTTTGACCCTACAGTCTGTCACTATGAACAGTGGTTTGCTCAGATTCCCCCAAGGCCTCAGTGGAGCGCCACACTCCAGCCAAATGGTCCACAGAGCTGTCTGACTGGAGCATGAGCTTTGTTTCTATTTCGGTTCTTGTTTGAAACACACACGTGTTTTTAAAAAATGAACTGTTTGATTTGCACTCTTTGCTGAAAGATTTAAGTTTGAGCTTTCAAGACTGAACTTCACATGTTTTCCCTGATCACCACCTGCTACTTAGAGACCTGCGTGGGAACTCTTTCCGCTGTGACTGTAAAATCAAGTGGCTTGTAGACTGGATGGAGAAGACCAACACTTCTGTTCCCGCCATCTACTGCGCCAGCCCCTTTGAATTCCAAGGACGCAGAATCCGCGACCTTACACCACGAGACTTCAACTGCATCAGTGCAGGTTTAACCTTAATCTTTTATTAGACTACTAAGACTGAACTCCTGACTGACTACTTAGACTTCTCTTATGTCTCTGGCCATGACGCTGCCTCTGGTTTCTCCTCCTACAGATTTTGCAGTGTACGAAACCTTCCCTTTCCACTCTGTGTCAGTTGAGTCCTATGAGTTCAATGGAGATCAGTTTGTGGCCTTTGCTCAGCCTGATTCGGGGTTCTGCACCCTGTATATATGGGATCACGTGGAAATGGTTTTCAGGAGGTTTCACAACATTACCTGTAAGTTGCTGAGGATGAAGGCATATGAGTGTGTACAGCGCTGTGTTAAGGAACGGGTCCTGATGTTTTTTGACTTCCGTGTGTCTCTCT
Organism: Mchenga conophoros; assembly: GCF_057382185.1. NCBI lineage: Eukaryota > Metazoa > Chordata > Actinopteri > Cichliformes > Cichlidae > Mchenga > Mchenga conophoros. Next base: position 12,153,431 of record NC_140537.1, read on the forward strand.
TGAAGCTCGTTCCGCCGTGTACTGCAAACCCGTGGTGATTAACAACACACTTTACATGGTCGTGGCTCAACTTTTCGGTGGATCTCACATATACAAGTAAGATTTGTTAGTTATTTCTCACATACCACTGGTGACCTGTAAAATGTCTCCAGTATATTAAATATGAGCAGCTAAGTACATAGTGCTTTATTTCCCTTTATTTTTGAGAGAGTAACTCCACTCTAATATCTGCTGGGTAAATTTGAAGCTTGAGTAAATACAGGGAAACAGGGAGAATCAGTGGAGCTTTAAATAGTGCAGGAACGCCACAGATCCACACACACAGGTCAATATTGTCTTTAGAACTTTATGCCAGGTTTTTCTGACACTTGGTTAAGAGTGTGAATGGGGTCTGTTTTAGCCCAAACAATGATTCTTTCTTAACCCTAACCAATAGTTTTGTTGCCTAAACTTATCCAAGTACTTTTGGTTCTTAAACTGTGTCTGAAAACTGAAACACAGATCTTTTGAAAAAAAAAATCAACACTAAATTTAGGTTTACTGTGGAATTCAAACCCGCATTTGCCATTTATCCACTATTATGTCATTCTAATGTGGGCACGTTTGTCTCTTTATGTACTACCTCTCCTGTCTTTGCAAAGCCTTTCTGGCAGAAAGCCTTCACACAAGTGAAAAAGATTTCTGAGAGGTAGGTACAAGGATGAAGCTTGACCAAGTTCAGAGTGCAAATGGAGTAGCTCAGGCTCCATTCATTAGACTCTGCAGTCCGCAACACTTGCCAAGAGGAGCAAACAGCTGACCCACCTCTCAATAGCCACACTGCACCCTAGCTAAGGCTGCGGTTAGTGGCTTGTGGCAAGAAGCAGTCGTGTTAGCAGTAAGCTGTCAGTTACAGTGAGCGTTCAGCAGTACAAGCTGCAGTTTGTTTGAAAAATAAGTACTGCTTGGCAGGTGTATTTTTACCTTTATAATGTAAAACAGACTCGTCAGATCTGTGATCTGCTGCCAGATGAAGCAACCAGTCACACAAGGTTTTATCAAAGTATTTTCACCTCATAGCCTAAAATTACTGATGCTTTGCAGCTTTTCTGCAAGGCTAAGCTGACCTGCTGCTCTTACCTTTATCAAAGATGTGATAAAAGAGTCAGTGAACCACTCATCTAACTTTTTGAGCTAATTGTTTAAAGTTTTGGGAATGCACTGACAGCATTTCTGCTAACACAGGTGGGAAGAGGACCCGCAGCGCTTTGTAAAGATCCAAGACATTGACACCAGTCGAGTAAGGAAGCCCAACTTTGTGGAGACCTTCCAGCTGGACGGCGAATGGTACTTTGTGGTAGCAGACAGCTCCAAGGCGGGCTCCACTAGCATTTATCGGTGGTACAGCAACGGTTTCTACTCCCACCAGTCCCTCCATCCCTGGCATCGAGACACCCACGTCGAGTTCCTTGACGTTGGGGGAAAGCCTCATCTCATCCTCTCCAGCGCCTCTCAACCACCGGTGGTTTACCAGTGGAACCGAAGCCAAAAACAGTTTGCTTTCCACTCGCAGATCACAGAGCTGGCCGATGTACAGATGGTTAAGCACTTCTGGGTGAGGAAAGTTCTTTACCTCTGTCTAACACGCTTCATCGGTGACTCCAAGATCCTCCGCTGGGAAGGGCAGCGTTTTGTGGAAATCCAGACTCTCCCCTCCAGGGGCTCAATGGCAGTGTACCCTTTCATCGTGGGCCTTCGCCAGTACCTCATTCTTGGAAGCGATTTCTCCTTCTCCAGGGTATACCTGTGGGATGACCTCACTCAGCGCTTTCAGCCCTTCCAAGAGCTCAACATGAGAGCCCCAAGGGGGTTCAATTTGGTGTCCGTGGACAACAAGGATATCCTGCTTGCCGCCAGCTTCAAAGGCAACACCCTAGCCTACCAGCACCTGGTGGTGGATCTCAGTGCCAAGTAGACACGTTCGAGCAACAAGAGGTGTTCCTGGATATGTGTCAAACGTGCCAAACGAGTAAAAGACTGTTTTTGCCATGGAAATAAAAGTCTGCTGTTTCCTCTGATGTTTTAAGCGAGGCAATTAATTAAAAGAGTATTTAAACTATTTTTATGCACTATCCCTTGATATCTGAAAGAATAACATGTTCTTTGACTTAATAACACAAGTGTCATGTCATTGCTGCATCACTGCTCCAGGTAATGTTGTTTTTGGATTACGTTGTATATCATACTAATGTGACAATGAGATGCATGTGCATCTACTGGATCATTCACTGGTAATTGTACAATTGACAGTACATCTTCATCAGTTTTCTAACTTCCAACATCTTGGCTAGCTGATCTGAGTAGCTACTTGCATGACATTGTATATCTCTATAAAACAATGCAATAACATAAATCCTTGACTATCTTTATCTTTACAAATGAGATATTCATGGATCTGTTTTGGATCTGCATTTCTAACAAAGTGTCAGAGCAGATCTGAGGACGCATGAGAAACAAACTAAACACAGAAACTACGTAGACCTACTTGAGCATTGGGCAGTTCGGTTTTCTTATGATGTTTATAAGATGAGTTTACACAGACATTCACTGATTTTATTATGCTGCAGATTTCCCTGCTTTTCATGGCTGAGTTGGAGGTCATGTACAAAACTTTGGGATTTGTGGGAGCAATACCATACCGTCTCTCTTTCTTCTTCTTTTGGCTGCTCCCGTCACAAAAGCAGCTCATCTGCCTCCATTTCATCCCATCCCTAGGATTCCCCTCTGTCACACCAACCCTCTGTTTTTTTCCTCTTTCACTACCTCTGTGAATCTTCTCTGCGGTCTGAACCTTTCCTCCTGGCCGGCAGCTCCATCTTCAACATCTTTGTCCAGTATACCCACTATCTCTACTCTGCACATGTCCCAACCAGCGTCGCCTTTCTAACTCTGTCTCCACGTATTCATTTCTAATTCTGACAGCTTGCGCTCCTGTCTTTCTGTCATTTCTTGTCTCCAAACTAACTGCCTCTCACACCTCCACCCGCTCCACCCTGCCTTCACTCTCTTCTTTACCTCTCTTGTGCATTGTCTGTTGCTTTGGATGGTAGATCCCAGGTATTTAAACTCCTTTCACGTTTCCCAACTATCCGACACTCTCTATGGAACTATAACAAAATCACTGAATTATAAGACAAGGTCAAGATCCTGTCGCAGTCTATGCTTTGAACAGTCACAAACTGTATTAATTCTTGCTGTGTACATCTGCACATGACTGGGATGGCTGTATAATTAAATCCTATAATTAATTAAATATGGGCTCCAAATAGTCTTGTGTCTTGTATTTTATGTGGTTATGCGTTGGGACACACCTTCATTTACACTGTGAAATCTGGTCCATGATGGGTAATGTCCATAGACTCCATTAAGAGACGTTGCGTACCTCTCGTATGCTCATAAGCGGCGCAACCGTAGCATTCATGAGCAAGTTGAAGGGGCGCTTGCTTTGTTGTTCGGGGTGTCCCTGTGGGTCACCCCGACGTTTTTACGCAGTGGAACGACTGTTGCCGCCTCTCCGTACGGCTGAGAATTGTGAACTCATGTTACCACACATTGTTGTTGTTGGAACGTGAAACGATAGCTCGCGTTAGCGAGATATTTTATTAATGGTTAAGCAGCTCAGTTTGCTGTGGCAGGTGGCATGTGAATGGTAGGATTAACCCAGCAGGTGACATCTGGACTTACATGTTATTAAACGTTAAGCGGTGATATTCTGGCTCTTTTTAAAGGGCTCCTGGTGGATGTTGCTAGCTAACCAAACGCTGCTTCGGTTTTAAGCTAGCTGCTTCAGCTGTCCGATTGGCAAAAACAGCAAGCTAGCCGATAAACAGGTTTACTGAAACTTTAGCTTTGTGTGTTACAAATGTCGAACTCCGCTGAAATTACGCTCCCCCTCGAATGGGACGACGATGAGCGGATGAATTTTATGTTCTCCGACTTCAAGGAGAACCGAGACGTCAACACTACGGACTGGGACAGTAAGATGGACTTCTGGACGGCTCTGATCGTGAAGAGCTGCAAGGACCGCCGCACCGTCTGTGTCAATCTGCAGGAACTGAACAAAATCTTCAAGAGAAAAGAAAAGTCACCGCTTGGCTTGGCTACTGTCATCCAGTCCATGGCCACGTAAGTGAATCTCTGCCCCCCCCTCACTAAGCCTGCCAGTCTGGGTCAGTCTACTTAGATTGTCTGTATTTTTCTTTTTCGGCGGACAGATGCGGGAAGATCCAGAGGGAGTCGGAGTTTGCTGCTAATGTGGACTGTGGCTGGTTGTCCTGGGGTGTGGGTCTGCTGCTAGTGAAGCCTCTAAAGTGGACCTTCTCGGCTCTTTTGGGTAGCAGCCGGGTGCATTTGGAGGAGTCTTTTGTCATCATTGAACTAGTAAAGGTTTGTTGTTCTCATTAAAGTTCACATATTCATAGCAGCTGACATCCATACATTCAAGCCACTGAGATCTTTACATTTTTAGTTATACTGTCAATAACTTCTCTAAGTTATTACTGTGCGCATTTCTTATCTTGATCTCCCATAATGCACTTTAAGTTTCATATTGCAGTAGATGTCAAGCCCTGATGCTGCATATTAGTGAGCCAAATTAAATGCATCTTGCATATTTTGAATTGCAGCTAGGATGAGGGATTTCTCTTTCCATTTCTCCAGTATTTTGCAGCCATTAAAATACAAAATTCTCTTTTTGTTCCCCAGGAGAAAGCAGCAGAATTACTCAGGGTCTATCGCAGCAGTGAATTTTCAAGCTGCTCCATTGTGTCATTTCAAGATCTCTGCACCCTCTCCTCTAACATCTGTGCTGATGAGGGCACCCTATGCATGGCGCTCCTGCAGCTGCAGAGGGACAAGCAAGTCATGGTTTCGTTGCACGAAGGCGAGAAGGTAAGTCTGCCCACCATTAACAATCTGCACATTTAACATTTTCAGCGACATCTTTATGTAAGGAATCTCTCTGTCCTTGTGTGTTTTCTCTTACAGATTGTTAAGTTTTGTCTACCTGGACAGGACCGCGTGTCTGCGGTTAGTGACGTGGACATAGGCATCTATCAGCTGCAGCGCAGTGAGAAACTGCTTGGAGAGCGAGTTGAGAAATTGGGCCTCGAGGCTGACAAGTAACTCACATTTTATAATAAACGATTGATTTGGTTTGTGTGCTACTCGTGTCATCAGATTTCTTTAAATTTTATTTTATTTTTTAGGAACAGTGATTCAGAAAGACAGATTGTTGCTGAAATTGCTTTACGTGATCTAATTGCAGGTGCAAAGAGGAAGCAAGGATTCTGCTGCGGGAAGGGAAGAAATCACAGGTTATTACTAATGTTGACTGTTTAAAAAACCAAAAAAAAAGTCATTTAAGCACTTGCAACCAAATATGCGATGGCAGTCACAGCACCTATTTATGTTTGCTGTCAATCCAAAAAGGCACTGAGGTGTTTGAGAGGTCGCAAGAGGGTAGAAAAGAGAGCAGACAACTTATTTGCCAAGCTGGAGTCCATCAGGGAAATCCTGGATCGAATAGCCCAGTCACAGAGTGATAAGATGGTAAGGGCAACACTAACAGGAGCTGCCACAGCCTTATTGTACAGCTGTTTATAACCAAGCTGGTTGTTGTCTCATGTCTTTAGGTTATGCAAGCATATCAGGCTGGAGTGGCTGCCCTGAGGCTCTCTCTCAAAGACGTGACTGTGGAGCGCGCTGAGAGCCTTGTGGATCAAATCCAGGAGGTACACAACTTCTTTTTATGTTCAACTTAATTGCATGTTTTATTATTTTTAAGTAGGACTCATTATGATGTGTTCAGAATTTGCAAACTGATGATGACACACAGCTCTCCCCTACATAAGCTGCCTTTTATAGGTTAAAAGTAGTGGTATCAGTGCTGATATTAGATATACTTAGGGATGGGAATTGATAAGAATTTAGCAACTCTGATAACATTATCATTTCTCATTGGCTCCACTTTGACAGTCACCACCATCTCTAAAGCAGCATAACAAAGCACCTAAAAAGGGAACTGCTTCAAAAAAAACTCCAACAAAGCACAATTCCTGCTAAATATGAAAACAACAAGTAAATGTGTTTTCACTGTACAAAAAACATCACTGAGTACAAACAGGCCATGGCGGAGGAGATGATAGCAACTAGGGATGTGCAACTCTGAAAAATTACTGATGTGATCACATGGTGCAAAAACAGAATACAAAATACAACAACCCAGGTAGAAAATACTTTTCAGTGTTATTATATGACAGCATGGTTAAGTTACTTTAATTATTGTTGGACTAAAGTCTTAAGTGGTTATTTTATACTTTTTCTTAAAATGTACATGTGGACTGACCTCATAACTTGAAACTTTAGTCATAATTAATATGAGAATGCATCACTCTAACAATATATGAATGACAAAAACATAAGGAGAAGGCATAATAGATCCACTTTAGTTAACTCCAGCATTTAACGATCTTCATGTATCCTCTCTGTAAACAGTTATGTGACACTCAAGATGAGGTGAACCAGACTATATCCAGCGGTGTGACTGCTGCAGGTAAGTTATTCTGTTTGAGCTGTATCTACAAGATGCTTTATATATGATTTTAATAGAGCTCTAAGTTAATCATGTCTTTTTGTGTTTTTGTTCTGTAGATGAAGACATGGATGAGCTGGAGGAAGAACTGAAATCTTTGTTGAATGATTCAAAGCCAGATTCCGTCTCCGGTTTACCCACAGTCCCAGCAACCAATCTGCAGCCCTCTGCTGAGTCCATCCTCAGTTGTCTGCCCGACATACCTCAACGCCCCTTGAATATTAGCACCGAGCAGCTGGAGGAAGAATTAAATCAGTTGACTCTTACAGATTCAGGTTTGCACTTTGAGTTTTGTTCTCTATCCAGCTTTGTTGTAAGTCTTTTGAAATAACACACAGTCATTTCTCTGTCCAGGCTTTCAAAAGAAGAAATTGACATCGCCAGCCAAGATATTAGATCCTGCACAGTGACGGAGCAGGCAAGACGTGGCAAGCCTGAAGGTCTTCATCGCATATCAAGACAAAGTGAAGCTCTTAGAAATTAAAGCGAGTTCGTACAAGTTAAAATAATACTCAGTAGTGATTTGAGGGATTGTGAAGCCAATACCACGTTGACAACAAAGCACTTTCTGTCATTTGTCGTTGAAAAAAAAAATTTCCTTATTGTGGGGGCATGCCAAAAAGGACTTTAAAAATATATATATTTCCCCCTCTGTGCACTTTTTAACTTGAGCGCTTTCAAATGCTCTCAAGTCAGGAGTGAACGTTTTAACCCCTTGAAACTGGTTCTTTGGTATGTCACCACTAGGACATAATTTTATGCTATTTTTGAGAAGAGTAAGAAAACAAACTGTATTTGTTGTTTATTGTGTGTTTATTATTGTGTGTAAATGTCCATCAATAGCAGTCCTGTAAAGTGCATTAAGTGGCCTTTTGGATTGTAAATATGAACCTAAAAGGAAAGAGAATGTTATGCCAAATGATTTATAAAAACTGCATTTAGTCTCAATACAGAGTACCTGTAAAGACTGAGAAAAGCCTACCTTAAGTGAGTTTAACCAAATATGCCATATCAAAAATAAAATTTATTTTAATCACTCATCTGTGGTGCTCGTGCGTCGGTCCCTGTGCTCAGGCTGTGCAAAGGAGACAGTTAGTAGTTGTTTGGAGCCGCCTCTGGAATAAACGGAGAATAAACAAGTGTAATTTGAATTGGGCAGACATAAAGCATTTTTCTATTAGAATTGACCACAAAAGCACTCTGGACTGGGTAGGGAAGCCCGCACAGGAAGGCCCACTAGGAAATTTACTTCTTGCATCAAATATGACCCTAAATATAGTTGTACTGTAAATATTTAGGAAATTACTAGCTTTTCCAAAACTTCTGTCACACAGTATCCACTCGTCAGCCACTTTAACAGGACCTCCTTTGAGTACAGTGAACCTGCTGGAGGCAGCCATCAGACTATAGGTACACTGTGGTCCTGGTCAGCAACAATACTAAGGATAGGCTGTGGCACTTAAAGGATGCTCAGCTAGTACTAACAGGCCTAAGTGTGTCAGTAAATATCCTGCACATTTTCACACCACCACAGGCTCAATGGATATATTCATGCTTTCATGTCTTTGTGCCAAATTCTGATTCTATTATCATGTTACAGCAAAACTCGAGACTCGTAAGACTAAGTATACATTTAATCTTAAAGTAACATTTTTGCCCTAAGAACTGGTTCTTACAACCAAATCATTGAAGTAAAATATTATGTTTTACAAATGTTTTTTTGGTCTATGACTTATGTTTTTAAGGTATTGTTTACATGTAATGCAGTCTTTGTTTTCATACAGTGACTAATATCCCTTCAGTGACATTTTCTTTTAAAAATTGGGACACCTAGTGTCTGGTAGAAGTACATACACAGGTAAGTATAAAAAGGCAGATTTTTTCCTGATGTGATTCAGTTTTTATTTTTGTTTAAATCTAAGAACAACAGACTGTAAATGGGTCTAGCATAACAATGGTATTGTGAGTTATAGTCATGTGACTGCATGGCTGCTGGTGTAGACAGGTGTGCAAAACAGCCACAGTTTGGATCATGGAGAACACTTTCAGTGTGGCCCATCAGCCACTAACAGAAACCCAGTAACCCTTTGAAAAAAATCATTTATTGTTTATTGTACTGTTTTGTATAGTACACCTTACAGTGAAAAGCAGATTATTTAGTGATTTTAATTACCGTCACATTGGTGGTGTAACTACAGTGAATATCTGAGGTGTTGTTGTACTTTCTATTGAGTCCTACAATCAATAATAAATAAAAAAAAAGGAATTCATTACAAATGTACAGCTTTTATAAAGTACAATTAATAATATCACAAAAATCCTATTACAGCAGTGTTTTTGAAAAAAATGCCCTTGCATGACAACATCAATGGATAAATGTTGAAACTAAAATTTAGCTGTCACAGTGGCTTACACTGTCTCTCAGAAACACGCACTCGCTGTCGCTCTCTCTCTCACGCCTATTGCTGTTTTTCCCAGTCAGCAAAGGAAAAGATGAGAGTCCAGTTTTCACCTTCGCAACTGCCAATCGTCTAATTGCATATTACACAGCTCATACCTACAGGGCTGTTATTATACTGATATCACAAGCAGATGAAAGACATTCAGGGAGTAATAGTTTAATTATTTCAGCTCTATCCTAAGCAGCTGCACACAGCTTGTTATACAGTTTGTTGATATGTCCAGAGAAGATGAAGAAGACAGAGATATGTAAATATAACTATTAGCCATGACTACATTATGGAGCTCGTGTATGGTAAAACTGGTTCAGCAGGCACTGATGCAGATATTTGGCTAAGAATTTGTTGTGTGCACCATGTAAGACAGAATGAAGTGAAAGCCTAAGCAAAAAGTCAATGTGTGATAGTACAAGGACTCACTGGGGTGTACAGTAAATAAACATTTGGCATGCTTTATAGTAGTCCATTTCTACTGTATATGAAAAAAAACAAAAGTCCTAATGGAATACCATCACCAAATCATAATATACTTTCATAGTTTCTTTTTTAATATTGCAGTGTTGCGTCAAAAGCAGGCTACAAAGTGGTTCAGGCTGCTTCTTGTTCTTGCAGTGTGGTGTGTATACAGTAGATGTGCATTTAAGGTGCAGGTTTGCAGTGCAGTGTTAAACTGTCCTGTCGGCTCCCGAGCGCTTCCGAACAACCTTCTCCTCGTTGACCTGGTCCACTGCCAGAGTCTCCACATCCGCCTGTGGCGGAGCCAAGGGAGGAGTGCCATGTGGAATGCGGTGTGCCACGCCCACGTGAGCCCTGTACTGACGGTCCCGTGCGGGGCTGTGTCGCGGACTTGCCGTAGCGCCCAGTGGAGGAGCATGTGAGCGCTCAGGGGCAATGGGAGGGATGACAGCAGGCCGCTCACGAACTACCTGTGGTTCAGGAGACTCTCTGCCTGCCTGCAAGAAGGGTGTTGGGTCAGGCATGGCATCCACTGTCTCCCGCAGCACCATCCGTCTACCGTCCGCTCCAAGGCGATACACCTCTGTCAACTCTGGATGTAGAGGCTGGGAGAGGCTCTTCTTCATGCGGCGACGTGGGGTTTCAGGCTGCCTGTCCTTGGCCGGTGGAGGCGTGGGCTTGTACGAGGTGACAGGACTGGCGTTAGGGCTGGCCTCAGAGGAACTGCTGGCTAACAGCTTTTTCTTAGTGGCATGTAGTTGTGAGGTAAGGTAAGCAATGGTACTGGCTCTCTGCTCTAACTCCCCAGACAAAACAGCCAGTTTATGGCTCTTCATCTTAAGCTCCTCCAGGTACTTCTTTTCTCTCTCTTTGATGGTGTTTTCCAGGACAGAAATCATGGCGTTCTTTTGCTCCAGGTCCCTGAGAAGCTCTGTGTTCTCCTCCTCTTTCTTCTTCAACTGGGCCTCCAGCTCCTCACACCTCCTTTGCAGCTCCCTGCATCGGGCCTCGCTGCTGTCTGCACACACAGAAAAAAACCCAACAGCTCTTACATGGAGTACTGTGCAAAAGTCTCAAGCCACCCAACATTCCTTTATATGTTGACAGGAAAATAGGAAATAGTGCAGCAATTACTGAAAGATGCAAACATACATGTAAATACAGAATAAAAGGAAAAATAGTTTGATAATTCTAACATGAAAGTCAATATTTGATATGACCACCTTTATTCTTCAACACAGCCTGAACTCTCTTAGACAAGCTTTCTTGAAATTTTCTTTAAGCAGTCTTAATAATGTTGAGGTCTGAGCTCTAATGAGGCCAATCCATTCTATGTTTTTCTATCCAACTATGCTTTGACTGCATTAGCAATCTGTTTGGGATCTGAAAAATAAAGAAAATAAAGCTGTTGCTAGTACGTTGTTACTCCAGATGGTGCTGCAATGGTATTCTACTTTTCTGCTTTCATAATTGCATCAATTTTGATGAGATCCTGAACTCCACTTGCTGAAATGCAGCCCCAAACCATGACAGAGCCCCCACTGTGTTTTACGGCTGTAGACAATTTCTGTTGTCCCTCTATCCTGAATACCTCCGTACATACCGACAATCATTTGAACAAAAATAAATAAAATAAATTTTAAAGAAATTTCAAGTTTGGAATCATCACTCTGTAAAGACCTGTTGCCACTGACTATCAGTCCAATTCTTCAGCCTTTTGTCCTCATTTCCCTTGCTTAATAACAGCTTCTTGACAGACGCACTTCCACTGACATCATTTCTGATGAGGCTTCAGTGAACAGAAGATGAATCAAATGAAGAGTCAGATGCATCTCTCAGGTCTCAAGACAGGTCTTTCTGTTGGAAACGACTTTCAGATACTGTTTATCTAGTGTAGATCATTTTTAAAACCTAACATTTCTTCTATCTGTCCTCTGCTTGTTCAGTTTTAAGGACACTGCACACCATGCTGAGACATGCCAAGTTTTCAGCTAACAGCTCTTTGGGAATCACTTTGTTGGTGCAAAAATACTCATGTAAATCTTAACTCTCTTAAACTGTGTAGTCTTTGGCATTTTTCATTTACACAACTAAAGGAACTGGAAGAAATTTTGTGTTGTTGTGACTGCTAGTAACAAAGTGCCTAAAGATACAATTTAAAATAGCTTCTTTGCTGGTTCATCCCTTGACTTAGCTACCATTTTTATGCTTGAATGATTAATGACAAAATAAACAAACAAAAAATAACAACAAACCACCACTTTAAAAAACTACAAGAAAGTCTGGCTCCTTGGCAGCAAAATATTAAAAATGACTTAAGAGTATATATATATATATATATATATATATATATATATATATATATATATATATATATATATATATATATAAAAAACAAAGACCACCGGACTAATCATTAGTGCATTAAGTGCAGACGCTGACTATAGGCTGACAGAGATGGTATGATCCTACAGAGACTCATCTGCAGTGGGCAGAGAGCTCCTGTCTCACATTACATCTCTGGTAGACAGAGTACTCCCATGTGATCTCCATCACTGCTGCCCCCACCCAGCCTTGCCCCACCCAGGTACAATCAATGTATAGCTATGTTTGTATATGTGCAAAAAATATGGAATGAAGCACATTTGTGTATTTTTTATTCAGTAGAAATCCTCAATCCTTTGCAATTCCTTCATTTAGTCTAATCAAATACAGGGGTGGTTACAGCAATGTTATATCATTTTTTTCACTTTCTGAAGGAGGGGCTGGTACATGTTTGCTACAGCTAGAACAGCTGGGCCCTGCTAAAGTGAGCATTTAGCAGTGTGTGCATTAGTGCTGTGACACATAATCTCATTTCCTGCACTCCAATCTCTGAGATGTCCCCCACTAACATGATAGTGCTTCTGACTGGAGGCCTTGACAATACTGATTGAGGCTGGGCCTTTAAGGACACCAACTACGTAATGTGCTCCTGGTGACATACTCACTTGCACACATCAGTGTGGCCATCAATAGTTTGTACATAAATTAAATTGTATTCCGCCTATCAGGTGCCTTTGAGGCTGAGCTGTGGAGCAGCATGTGATTCAGACCATGTCATGGCCCTGGTTTTATGGGGGAGGGGCAGGTGGCAATGAGCAATGGGAGCTGCAATAAACAGCAGGGAGGCCCACACTGCAATACTTCTTGGGTGGGAACAGGGAGAGTGCTGTGCTCCCAGGCCTGTCCACTGACACAGACCTCTATTTCAAAGGAAAAAACACTGATTTACAGCCTTTACTGCTGTGGGGGTTTTGTGCTGCACAGTTTGAAGTAGTTACAGAAAATGTAATATATCATTCTAAAACCCAAAAGACAAAGAATAAAAAAATATTTTACCTGGGGGAAGTGAGTATAATTTGAAACAGTTTTTTTAGCTTCTCTTGTCAGAATACCAGTGTCATGTCAGAAGATTGAACTAATAAGACTGACTGGTCTAAAAAGAAAAGGGCTAGACCAAAGGGCTCACACTGGGAAAAACAGTGTGTAAAGCATTAGCAGTAATCACCTTTCCACAACAAATTAATGGCATCGCTAACTCATGACAACAACGCTGAATGCCAGTGGTATAACTGGTGCTTGTGTACTACAAATGATGCTTACCTGAGGGATCGGAGCTTCTGATAGTGAGCTCATACGTCAGGTCTATGAAAGAAAAAGAAGAGGGTTATTTACAATGCCTGCGCTACATGAGGCTAGAACAGGGCAGCTATCTAACAGCATGCTCCTCACATACTAATTAACAGCAAAGCAAGTTTGGGGAAAACATGTCTGTGCTTTCCATATGGCAGTGTCCATTTAATAAGATTAGTGAGAGCTCATCGTCAGCTTTAGTAAACAGGTTAGCCCTGGATACAGGAAGTCAGGGGCAGATCATGCTGTTTTCTCCTTTTCCTGGGCGACCATATTTATGTCTGCTGCGTGTATCTATTACTGCCAGTAAGTCGCCATATTTTTTCAGACATATTTAGCACTGGAAACGCATCATCTTGCTGACTTTTAGTTCCAGGCATAAGCTTAGGTTCAGCAAAAGCCTCTGTTTTAAATTCATGAGCACTCCCTACCACAGTTGAGATTAAATGTGTTGGTCTTCCACAGCAGCGTGAAGTCCTACTTGTGGCCCTTCTCACCTGTGCACTGCTGCTGTAATCTGCGGATCTCTGCATGCAGCCCCTTTAGCGTGTTGGCGTGGTCCTGCTGGAGGAAGAGCAGGTTTTTCTGTGCACTCTGCAACTGATTTTCCAGTGTTACATTTGCTGACGCCATGGTGGATTTTGTTCGGACACACAACTGGCCTCGCAACCTCCAGGCGGACATGACAGAAAGGAGACGAGGTAGAGACAGAGAGAGTAAAAAAAAAAGAGAGATAGAGAAGAAGACCATAAAAAAAGTAATCACATCAATTCTCATCCATTTGGCTGTAAACGTGAGATTTAGGATACGGTCTAACTTTGCTTTCTAAGCAAACCAGCCAATACGGGATGATACCATTAACCCCATTTACAAAGAAGGGCATTTTACATTTAAACTGATCATCCAAAGGCAAAAACGGCAACTCTGTTTGTTGTTTGTTATGCACAGTAGCTGTGTCGGATATCATTATTGCCTGGGTCAATGCTAGAATAAGACTATAGCAGAGAAAGGCCAGTAATGGCTTGCTGTACTTAACGACCAATCACTGAAATTAGGCTATTGATTTATAATACAGAGTGGGCCCTGCTGGCCTTAAAAAAGGCATCTGAAAGGTAACACTAATCTAATACGTACTAATCCAATTTACATATTATCTTGTAATTTGATAAAGCGACGCAGTGGAAATGTTTTTCCTCTGTGAGAGTCTTTCAAATTCAGAATATCTAACAGACCCCAACAGTGAAACAGCATAACATATGTCTCTATTACATAATGCTCTCATTAAGTGTCCATAACACCATCAGTCATAACACTAAATCAAAGCTGAACACATTAACAGATGTCACGGTGAGTGACACTGGGTGTGGCTTGCCCCACCTTCTTCCACACTCTCTTCACTGAACATCCTTGTCTCCAGAGGCGAGTCTCAATATCTCCACCCTCTGTTAAACTGTGCTGAGGCTTCAGAGAACACTGATCTCCGCTAAAATCCCCTCCTGTATACAGAGGCAGCCTCTGACTGCAATCATAAGTGTGTTTCAATTAAACATCTCTGAGCTTCCCACTCTTACATCATCTAACTTATATGAATAATACATCCCATGCACCTGACCTAACATGCTCCCTAGTTTTAGCTCTCACGCGCCTGTGTGTTTTTGCCATGAAAACATGTGATAACCAAAACACAGCCTGGCACATACAGCTGGGGGTGTGTCACAAAGGCTGAGGAGATAATCTATTATTGATGAGTAATGTGCGGTCCTTCCGGTAGACCCTGCGCTGCAAGCATATCTCTCATCCCATCCTTCCTAGAATAGCTTTGATAGCTTTCCGCTTGCAAAGACGTGACCTCTGCCAACTTTAGTAATATGGCTCATGCCATAGCATGGAGGTGATTCAAAAAGTGTATGGATGCTCAGTGAATTAAAGAAAGACAGTTCCTCTAAGATGTAAATCCTTGCCATTTGAACGTGTTTACTTGACTCTCTTTTCCTAATGTAGCAACCAGTATTTCCCCACACAGAGAATATAAATAATCAATGAACTGCAGCAGCAGAACGAAACATTAGCAAATAGCTACTATCCTCAGCCATAACTCCTTCGCTGTCACGCCCTGTAATGACGCTGAAACTGCACGCAAACGTGCATCCTTCAACCTTGGATTCCACACTGTAAACAGAAGCTTCCCTTCCAGCATCTTCTCTAAATCTGTTGCTTGTATTTTATGGAAAGATGCAGTCTGGGTTACTCTCCACAATAATCACGTCCTCACATAGAGTCATGTTTATGTCATCAACAAAAGAATTAAAAGGAAAACAGAGGCAGCTAAAGCTTAAGTGGTCTAACTACAAACAACGCCTGCAACTGCAACAGGACAGATAACGCTACGTGTTATTAGACTGCGCTCCACGACACTTTTTCAATTTCAGCACCTGCATTGCGGACAGCACCCCGAAATGAAGCCTCCGCTGGTCCTGGCGGTAGCTGCCAGAGGATCATTGTTTTAACGTTAATCTTCATCCAGAGACTTAATTCTCGACTTGACCTTCTTTATCTGTACCGAAGAATAAGAGAAAGTCGTAAATCAGGCCTGGCGAACGGTGGAAGTGAAAGGCTTCAAAACACCCCACTTTATGTGGTCTTTTTGACTCCGCGTGCTGTTGGATGCCATTGTTGCGTTTCAAGGGGTCATTACAAAGGCTGTCTTGCAACCAATGCTATGTGCGACTGTGGTCCAGGGAGGAGCTGACCAGTGTCCAGCAAACAGTACATTTTCTTTCTCTGGTGGGTCACACCAAACCACACTTTACAATCACCCAAAAACAGCCTGCTGCACGCACAAAGCAACCGACCAATCCTAGCATGAAGATGGGGTTTTATTTAGCTTTGTGGAGGTGGTCAGGTAAATTCGGGATACACTGAATACATCCAACAGGGCTTATCCGTACTTTCGATGAAAGTCCTGCAGCAATGCGCACACATTAGCAGGTGCCATGCCATTATTAACGACATTAAGGCTTTTTCTGACGTGGAATAGACAAAACAATTTAAAAGTTAAAATGTAGTTTTATTGAGTGTGTTTAGATTAATCCCAAATAAAACTGAAGCACACAAAAATTAGCTTCAGATAAACGAAACATATATTTTAATGTGCCGATAGCCTCCTTCGAATAAAACGGGGTAACTACGTAAGCTATGAGGCTTTCATTGATGCTAGCCTAGCTTAACTGCTAACAAGGCTACAACAGTACCTTGACGTTATATGGCGGAGAGCTTACCTTACAGCTAAAAATACTCGGCCGTCGAATATCTTCTAAAATATCGGGAAATGTGGATAAACAGACTAGCCACACCGGCTAAGCGCAGTCCGCCTTGTGGGGCATGTCAAGGATGCTGCTGTCAGGGGTTCGCCTCCGCTGGGTTAAAGAGAGGGGTGGCTGTGTCAGTTTCCTATCATCTCCCCGAGCTACTAGACAAAATAAAGCGGTGCATCATGGGAAACCTGAACGTTAAGCGATACAACCATAAAATGTTCCAGACCAGTGACTTTTGACCAGTTACATTAAAGTTAAAGGTTAGAATCACAGCTTGAATTTACGTGAGCTGAAACTAAGCAGCTCACGTAAAAGTAGAATAGAGTCTACTAACCTTTAAACGTCATTAAATGTGGAAGTAGCAGCTCTTACGGACGTGCCACCGTTTACGGGGAGAGCGTCGTCACCATAGCAACAGAAACTGTCACTTGTTAAGGGGTGAGGCGTACACGCCATCTAGTGATAGAGTCGAAGTAAGTAGTTGTTATGTCAGGTGTGACGTGTCATAACTTCTTGATGCTTATGATAGTTTATTCAGGCGCTAGGTTTGATTTTTAGTTATGTCAAAGCGCCTGGAATGCGTGAAAAAATAAAAATGAACGAAAGCTGTTGGACAGTACAGCTGCAGGGCAGCAGGGGGCAGTATTGCCCCTCAATTACTGTGTAGGCGGTAAAACAACAGCAACAGTTTTTTCCTTCCACTTTTCACATGTTTTGACATTCCACTCTCTCTATCTCGTTTTGGCTGCACTAACAGAGTCACACTCTCTAATCAACAATTAAAATGATCACTACCAAGTTCATCACATTAACACATAAAAACAGAATAAAGGTAAATTAACAAATATCTGTTCAAATTAGGAGAGAGCCAGTTGAGATTAAATGTGTTGGTCTTCCGCAGCAGCGTGAAGTCCTACTTGTGGCCCTTCTCAGCACTGCTGCTGTAATCTGCGGATCTCTGCATGCAGCCCCTTCAGCGTGTTGGCGTGGTCCTGCTGGAGGAAGAGCAGGTTTTTCTGTGCACTCTGCAACTGATTTTCCAGTGTTACATTTGCTGACGCCATGGTGGATTTTGTTCGGACACACAACTGGCCTCGCAACCTCCAGGCGGACATGAC
Organism: Mchenga conophoros; assembly: GCF_057382185.1. Taxonomy (NCBI): domain Eukaryota; kingdom Metazoa; phylum Chordata; class Actinopteri; order Cichliformes; family Cichlidae; genus Mchenga; species Mchenga conophoros. The sequence goes on from NC_140537.1 coordinate 12,171,084, forward strand.
AGAAAGGAGACGAGGTAGAGACAAAATGATCACTACCCAGTTCATCACATTAACAAATAAAAACAGAATAAAGGTAAATTAACAAATATCTGTTCAAATTAGGAGAGAGCCATCAATATCAGATCTGATATAATGATTATCAAAGTCAAAGTCAGTGCTTCATGTAGCTTTGTCTGTCAGAAATTTTGTCAATGAATACAATGAAACAAACATAAAAAAGTATTGATAATTCTATAAAATATATTAAATAATAGTTAAATAATAATCTCTTTTTATCCTCAAAATTGAGATCATGTGCATTCCTGTTTCTGATCATCTCTCAGATGTTTGTAAAACTTGATAGTGGTAAATTCAGTTAATTAGACATGATTTGGAAAGGCACACACTTGTCTATCTATGATCCCATAGTTGACAGCGCATGTCAGAGGGCAAACCAAGCCATGAAGTCCAAGCAGTTGTCTACAGACATCTGAGTGTATCAAGGCACAGATTTGGGGAATGATACAGAAAAGGCCCCAGTCAGCACAGTAGCCTCCATTATCTCTAAGTGGAAGAAGTTTCAAACCACTAGGACTCTTCCTAGAGCTTGGCTGCCCGGCCAATCTGAGTGATCAGGGTAGAAGGACCTTAGTCAAGGAGGTGAACAAGAACCCAGTGGTCATTTTGACATTATTCCAGCATCTGTGGAAAGAGGAAAATCTTCCAGAAGGACATCTAGTTCTGCAGCACTCCACCAATCAGGTCTGTGTGGTCGAGTAGCCAGACTGAAGCTCCTCCTCAGTTAAAGGCACATGACAGCCTGCCAGGAGTTTGCCAGAAGACACCCAAAACACTCTCAGACCATGGTCACCAAATTTGTCTGGTCTGATTAAACAAAGATTAAACTCTTTGGCCTGAGTGCCAATCATATTTGGAGGAAATTTGGAGGCAGCACTATCATCTGGCCAATGCAATCCCTACAGTGAAGCATGGTGGTGGCAGCATCATGCCATGATGTTTTTCAACAGCAGGAACTGAGAGTCTAGTCAGGGTTGAGGGAGAGATGAATGCAGGTTCAGCAAGACAACAACCCTACAAGCTGCTGCAGTGTGGGATTTTCATGAGCTATTTTTTTTATAATAATAATAATAATAATAATAATAATAATGGATTGCATTTATATAGCGCTTTTCGGGACCCCTCAAAGCGCTTTACAATACCACTATTCATTCACTCTCACATTCATACACTGGTGAAGGCAAGCTACAGTTGTAGCCACAGCTGCCCTGGGGCAGACTGACAGAGGCAAGGCTGCCATATCGTGCCATCGGCCCCTCTGGCCATCACCAGTAGGCGGTAGCTAACATTCTCTCGTCTCCCCAGCAGGCAGGCATGATTTGGGTTTATTTTCTTTCTTTGAAAGGTCTAACCCACTGTGCATTTATCTGTGCAGACTCCACCAAACCCCTTCTATTGTCTGAACTTTGAGTCAGTTCATGACACCCACTTCGACTGATGTTTCTACTCTCACTAGCCACTTTATTAGGTACAGTTGTTCGGCTGCTTGTTAACGCAAATGTCTAATCAGCCAATCACATGTCAGCAACTCTAAATATGCAGACATGGTTAGAATGTGGAAGAAAAATCATTTAAGTGACTTTGATTGTGGTATGGTTGCTGGTGCCAGAAGGCTGAGTGTTTCAGAAACTGCTGAACTACTGGGATTTTCACACTCAATTGTCTCTAGGGTTTTCAGAGAATGGTACAAAAAACAGAAAATATTCAGTAAGTGGCAAGTCTCCAGGGGAAAATGCCTTGTTTCCAGACTGGTCAGACTGCTTTAAACTGCAGTAACACAAATAACCACTCGTTTGCAGAAGAGCATCTCTGAATGCACAATCTGTTGAACCGTGAAGCATCAGCAGCAGAAGATCACACCTGGTGCTACTCCTTTCAGCTAAGAACAGGAAACGGAGAATACAGGCAGCAACTTGTTGAATCTATGGAAGCAGTGCTGAAGCTAAAAATCCAGCCCAGTCCTGGTAAGGTGTACCTAATAAAGTGGTCAACAAGTCTATATTATATTGGCAGAACTGGCAGAATTTCCATCAACCTAACTGCATTTCAATGGTATGATATGTATGTTTATTTACAGTGCTATACCGATAGAAAGTGTGGTTGGTTTGTCTGAAAGAACTAACTGTGGAAACTGTTGTACCAAGTGTGAAATAAATGAAATGAAATTTAATGTATTAAATATAATTTTCCAGAGGAATAAATGAACCTTGTCTAATCCCACGTGATATCAGCAAGTTTGACTTAACTTTGCCCAGGGTGTAGTGGGGAAACAGTAGCCTTTTCATTAGTGACCCCAAATATCACTTTAAATTATTTCTGGCTGGGTAAATTCCTCAGTGACACAGCTACTGAGTGAAATGATACAAAACAAAAGCAACAATTTTCATTCCCGACCTGAGAATGAGTCTCGCATGTACAAAAACAAAATATCGTGTGGTATAACTGAAATTATTGTCCAATCTCCAGGAATGTTATTTTTTCGGAAGCGGCCTTTAATATCTCCCTGGCTTTGGCGTGTTTGCGATAGGGATTAAATTTTTCTCATTTCTTTATTTTTAGTGAGTTTGGCACGCTTCCCAGCTTCCCACAGAAAGTAACCAATTTAAAAGAAGCAAAGTTATCCTCGCACCAGCAAAAATAATGTGAAAAATAATTCCCCAACAGAGACCCCTATACCTTCTATGTGATTTGTTTTACTTGCACATTGCCTGAGGCCTCCATACATCATAACTGGTAGTTAAAGAATCTCGTTGAGAGAAACTAACCAAATAAAACATGCAGGATTGACTCGGGACTCCTGCAATTCTAACCGCTGTTTTTCTTTTTGGCCTTTGCCTGCGGGGGATCCACTGACCAAGGCGTCTCTCCCACTTGAGGCGTCCACAGTGGCTTTTCCTTTAACAATCATCAGCTGCAATTTCATTTTTTATTGATCATCTGTTTTGTTTTTTAATGACAAAACCTAGGAAATGCATTCTTTCGAACACAGTAATATTTCCAAGTGATGGTGCACAGACAGTACTGGAAGGTACCCAGGCCCAAAATGGCATACTGATGGAAAAGCAATGAACTTCTTAGCACCAATCACACTTATGCTATTTTTTATACAGCGGACAAAGAAATGATACCATTCCTCATTCTTACACGTGTGTTGTTGGTAATGCCTCTGGATTATTAACAGATTGCGCCGCTTCTCATCAGAGAAATACAAATGAAACGTCAACCTGTCTCAAATGGCACTGTTTTACTGCCCCTGCTCTGACAAGCTGCCAACACCAACACTTCTCAGTTTGTAATAGTTTTACAGTTATTATATTGAGGTTGGCAAGGCAAAACGCAAAGCTCTGAAAACCTAATTTGATTTTCCAGGACCCTTTTTTTTCTTTTTCTTTCTTTTTTTTTTTGCCTGCTTAAAAGAAGACAGTCATGAAAGTGTGATTTATGTAAATGCTTCCAAATGTGCCAACTGCACTTTTATAATGCTACATTTAACGCTTGAGATAACAGCATCTGAACGTAAAATGCAACCACGCTTATAGTCAAAAACTAGTCTGCATACAGATATATGTAGCCTTACAAAAGCAGTGGTGCAGGCCTTTTTATGGGGCAGATCCCCGTGTTTTACTCATCTATTCAGTCATTTAAAGATATTTGCACTGTTTTTTTTTTAATCACTCGGTCATAGTGGACCCAGAGGTTTTCCTGCTCATACAGAATGTACAGTGTGAAAGTGCTGGTAGCATCTGGACTTTATATGAGGCCATTTGAAAATAAAGTGGCAGAATATGTGAAATGAGCACTTAAAGTAAAGGTTATTTCAACAGCAATCAGCTTCTCTGACAAGTTTAACCGTCCAATTTGTTCATGACAAATTTACTAGCTGACAAAACACAGGTGAACACAGAGAGGAAATTACAGCCAGCATGTTACATAGGACCCTCATGGAAAGCCCTGCTATAGAATCATTACACAGCCACTGCCAAAATGTCACCGCATTCATTCTAGTAATGAGGCTGGACTTCATAAAACTATGTTTTCTATGCAACCTTTTTTTTTCCTTTTATAGTCCAGAGAGAGCAGCGTACTCAGTGCCATTTAAAGTGATACTTCAATTACCAATGGTTAATAGACCCTTACACCAGACTTTGAAGTGGCTGTAACTCACAGTGCCAACTTCAGCAGGAAAAACGTGGGCCATGCATGGTTTACTCCTCCCACTCACACACACACACTCACACACACACTAGTACGAGACAGTGTGATAAGATACAGATGTGACTAAAATGAACTAATGAGATTGCGAGGGCTCACTGGAAAAATCAGAGGGACGCAGTTATGGAAAATGCCCCCTGGGAGTTTTGATGTTTTTTTAACAGTTAAATTAATACACAATATAGGAGTATTTAAAGTTAAGGAAGTTTATTGTTTATAAAGCCACTTTATGGTCATATTTTGTAATGAATGATGTACTGTATTCCAAAGTTAGAATAAACTTCTTTTTTCTCAGACAGGTCACAGTTATGCAGTGATTCTCTGTGAAAAGCATTCATATTCGGGTAGACTTTGGCCGAGTGCAGATTAACAAACAGATGACGACAAAAGCATGAAGGGACTGCATTACCATGAGATAACATCTAACGATGATGTAGTTCTTTTTTAGCCTTCATTTTATTCAGTGGTTTCAAACATCAGGCCCAGAAGTCAAAACTGATCCAACAAAGACTCCATTTGAGCCCACTGGACAGCTTTATGCTTGTATGAATGGGTGAATTACGCATGTTGTGTGAAGTGTTTTGAGTGCACAGGTAGAGTAGAAAAGTTTTACAAAAAACATTTACCATTACCATCTCTCGACAACCATTCATATCGACCATATAAATGTATGGATCCTATATGTTACACCTTTGTGATCGGAATCTAGAAATGGAAATCATGGCCTGAATATCCATTAGCTACAATGAAAGCTTCAGAATGCTGCACTGTGTTATAAAGTAAAAACAACAACAACAAAAATTAGAGTACTTAAATAAAGCTTTATCAAACATAGAATTTATTTGCTTTGTCACATATGAAGTAGCTATTTAGAAAAAATATAAGCAGTCTATAGGCTAACTTTTGTGGTGAGGTTATGTGCAAACCCTTTGTTTGTGGTGGGTACACACTGCTCAGATTATCGCAGTTTGAGTCAACAACCAAAAGAGAAGCAGAAGCACACATGTGTTTCCTGTATTCAGAGCATGTAAAAAAAAATCCCCCAAGCTCCTATTTCGACCACCTCAGTCATTCACTGTACCACCATAATCACTGCTCTGAGATAGAGCTCAGAGATTCTGTTTTTCCAGAGACATAGGAGACTGGCTGTAGGTTTTTCCTGTTTTCAATAGAAACTTTTTATCCTGGTCTTTAGTCACAATAAGGATGAGAATTGTGCTGACTTCTTCATTTCATGTGCCCACTTCTATTCATCCTCAAACCACTGCTGGGGTACGCCAAAGGAGCTCTTACAACACTGGACGTTTATATGCAAACATCCAAATCTTTACCAGGACTCAACTAAACACATCCCCAACACCTCAAAGAGTGATTTCACATGTTGGAAAGTGCATTTATTTGCTCCCTTGCTAAAATTTCTAGAGGTCCACTAAGGTCAGCTGGGGAAGAAAAGACTGTTCCTTTTCTTGGCACCCAAATTCAGGTGCGTATACGTGGTTTTGAAAACAACTTTCCTCAGACAGCTGACATAAAAGGAATGACTGCAAAACAAAAGCGTAATTAATGTGAAAAGACATATGCAGACCAGAACAAAGCGTTAAATCCATAAAAATGGATAAAATGGATTTCACTGGCCCATTGTCTCACCAATAAATATCCACTCCTTCTTCTAGTGACATATTTTAGCACCTACAAGGTCCGCTACTTTAACTGTTAATTCAACTCAAAATTAAGAGAAAGAAATGACAACTTAAGCCAAGCTCAGGCAACAGTTTTGTAATTTTGTTGACCGACTCTGTCTTTGTCATCCTCCGCTTTTCCAACAATTTTCATGAAACGAAAATGTTTGTTTTTGCACACAAACAGCAGTGATCCCACAGAATACTGGGTGAATAATCCTCTTTTTAAACCTACATGTGCCATACATATCAGGAGCTTTAATTATATCAGTAAAATCACTCTCATGCTCCCTGAGTCTTGGTTTGAGTTTCTGTTTCTTTATTCTCTTCTGGTTCTTTGTGAAGGGAATTATGTTCAACTTTTGTTTGTATTTTTGTTCCATTTTTCTTTAAACTTAGTGTCATATTTTTCCTGGTGTTATCTATCATTACCTTTCCAATGCCCTGTTTGTATTTTCTCAGTTCCCTGGACACTTTATAAGTCAGCTTCAGAATAGACAATGGTGAAAACTTAGCAGCACCAACATAATGGCTAATTTGCAACCTTTGTTATACATTACAAAAATACAATCTAGGAAATGTCCATTCATCTTCTTCCACTTATCCAGTTTAGGGTCTTGGGAGGGGTGGAGGGCTACACCCCGGACAGGTCACCAGTCTGTCACAGGGTTAACACAGCGACACAACCATTCGCATGTTTGGAGGAAACTCACAAAGATAGAGGTAGAACATACATACTCCACACAGGAAGGCCCCAGACTGGATTATAAAACCCAGGACCTTCTTGCTGTGAGACACCAGTATCAACCACAACAGTGCCGCCAATAAGAAAACCTTTTCTAAAAATATCTAAGGCAATAATTAGGACATCCAGCTGCTGAATTTGTTTTCCTTTTAGATCAACACTAAACGATTTTAAACGTTTTCAAAATTTTATGTTACTCTGGTAATCTAAGGATCTTGGAAAGAAAAGCATCTGGACTCCACCTGGTTTGAAAGAGGAGTGAAAGAAGCCATTTATGTCCACTGTGAGCGACCATCTTTGAACAGAGGCGGTGGTTTACGACACCAACTGTCTGCCATCTATAATCCAGTTTTGAGATCCCTTCCCAGACGCCTAAACACCTACTCACATGCTGGGCCATCTGACCTCAGGAAATCACATGATAGGGTGGGGCCAGGTTTCACAATTAGCTCACTCGAAACCCTGGCTGATTTTGACCCACACCCATTTTCACACCTTGGCTCATGTGATTAGGTAGAGGATCATCAGGGGGTCCTTTGTCCCTCTTTGGGGGGAAACTCCCACTGGGTTTAGATCTGGGACTCTCCACCATTTGACCCTTAAAACTGAAGAAGCTTCTCGGATGAGAGGTGAAACGTCTTCAAGCAACTTAAGGAAGTCCAAGCTCCTTACGATGACCTGGATGACTGAGAACCTTCACAGACATGTTACTCTGGTAACCACTGCATAAAATAGCCTAGCGCTCAACTTTAACCAAATAAGGAACAGGTGCCTTGCTTGCTGCAGTGCACAGCTCATGCAATTGCTAGATGCTGTGGACTCGTTGCATAAAGGCTTGAAATGCAAAAAGACAGTTAGTCTAGCTCTACTCAAACATAACAAAATCCACCTAACCACACCTCTAATGTTAACTATTTACAAATATTGCTTGTCTAATCCAGTGAAGACCTCCATAAAAAAAAGGTTCGTTAGTTTAACAGGTTAGTCTGACTACCTCTCCTTGAGGTTTGTACTAAGCGAGGCAAAGCAGCTGCTAGTTGTAACATTATTAACCTGACATTCATGTGTGATAGTGAGCAAATGAGCACATTTGCCAAATTGTCAAACATTCCTTTAATCTCCACGGACCCGGATGTTGGCCAGAACCTGGCTGCTTGACGTGCTTACATCCTATAACCTCAAAATCTGCAGTAAAATAAGAAGAGCGTGATCAATTATATTCTGGGGAAGTAAAATGACTAAAATAGCAGTGATGTCTGTAAACCTTGCCCCAGCTTATGGTTTCTGCATGTGTTTCTTTACATTACAAAGCCTAGATATGTCAACTCCTCTTTCCAGAGTGTGGCGCTAAGCATGAGACACATGCTGAAAGATCAAATGCTGTAAATAAACACTGTCTGCTGTTTATACATCTCACATATGGATTTTAGTGCCTGTGTGATCTCAAAAGGCCTTGGGCTCTCTCCAGTCAAGCTGGGCTACTCATCCTTTAGTGCAGGACTCCAAATAAAACAGAGCTGCTTAGCCAAGCAAAACCCACTACAGAGCTATTTTCCACCATCTGTGTGGCCAGGCAAAATACGAGGAAACCATTTACCCAGGCCTTCTCAGATCAAGGAACGCTAGATCAGTCGGATTGACAAAAAGGCCCAATCAACGCACTGTCAAGGCCCTTCCTAAAGTTGTCCACTTCCTCTGTGGGGGTAAATGAAAAGCTTCGCCTATCCCTGTGCCTCTCCCAACAGGACAGCTGCTTCACCACGTCTGAGTAACCCTTCTGAACTAAGAATATTTGCTTTTGAACCAACGTCTTTTATTTCTTCCCACCATTTGAGTCAGACGCATTTCACCAATATTGACGACATCCTGAGTTCCCACGTTGGGTCAAGATGTTCCAGTCCACTTGCCAGATATTTCCCTTCATACTGGTCCTGCATTCACCTGCTGCCAACATCCCCACGAGTCTCCCAGAGTCCCTTTCTGCAGGCCTGTTTTTACATCCTTGCAACAAGGACATCTCTCCTCAGTGAGGCTGCAGTGGGTGTATTCTCAGGGACTCACAGAGGGACTAAACTTGACTATCCTCTTTCAAAGAGGGCTGAAGGAGACCACAGAACACCCTAGCCCAGCTGCTTGGATGGAAACTCAACAACAGCTGGCCTCTGTGAGACTAGTAAGCACAGGAAAGCCATGGATTACAGCCTCCACTGCCACCACCGTCTTTACGAACGTCGCTGTCATCCGTGGCTATCAGTCCACTTGAACTCAACAATGGAAAATTTCAAGGTCTAAGTCAATATAAACTGGGGGAAAAAATGTAATTTTGCATTGCATGTAAGTAAACTATCTACTGAACAGAGCTGCCCTGTATAATTCTGATTGTGCCTCCACTATTCTACAGAATTGCTTTTAATAAGCCCCTCCAATCCAAGACTTTGCAGATGATTCCTCCAGTGCATAGTCTGCTGTTTAGTGGCAAAAGTGATTGAGTTTCATTTCAGGAAATTCTTTCCATTCTGTATTTTCATTCAGGCAGGGGCACAGCTCTGCCTTCAAACTCTGTGACTGCCCTGCTCCAGTGCCCCAGAGAGTGCAATGAAAAGAGTCTTTATGTGCCACTCACTCAGACTCATTACCATAAGTGACAACATGTCAGCAACGCTCAGGCAAACAAATGAATAGAGCATCTCTTTGGCTTCACAAATAAACGCCTTTAACGCCGTTTGAAAGCATTTAAATGAGTCTTTAAAAAATTGGCTGTGATTTTAAATCTGATGACGCAAGCAGCTGCTATACACGGACAATAATTTTAGAATTCCATTCGATTTTTCCTGGAGCAATATTCCTGATAAACACACCTTAACATAAATCAATCCGTTAACTGTTATGTTTTGTTTTTCTTGGAGGAAGAGCACTCTTAATGAATCAAATGCTTGGCAGCGTCTCCTGGCTTCGATAACAGCACCATCAGATGGCTCAGTGTTCTGACTTGCCTCTCTAAATACCAAAACATGAATATGCCAGGGTGACATTGCTGCAGATCTGTATTGGAAAGAAAAACTTCAGTAAGGTTGACTTAGCACATGGTGCAAGCACAACAGGATCTGTTATGTGGTGTGAAGCAACTGTGGACTAAACCGTACAAATCACTCCACAGAGGTGTGGAACTGTGACCATCTGTGACCAGAGGTCTACTGGTGTGGTGTGTGCTGAAGGAAATTACACTGACATGGGTGACACGCATGAAATAAACTGCACAATCGTGATGCAGGGAGAAATTGGAAGTGGGGGTTTGTGTAAACAAAACTGGAGGTTGCGCTGTCAACTCAGTGCCGGCTGAGCAGCTGGTAGGCCATCAAGGTGAAGTGAACAAGGCAGGAGCAACAACATGCTGCCAACCCAGCTCCTGCCCCAGGAGAGGCAATTACCAACAGAGCAAGGTTAGACCAAAAGTTTGGAGAACAAATTTTAAACATTTACTGTTTTTAATAATATATTTATTAACAATAAATTATTGTCAATATGAGTCTTAAGAGTATGGTGAAACTCTAAAGAGTTAACTTGAGTTTCTGTTGTTGGTCCAAATTCTGTAGGAAGAGAGTACAAATAGGTTTTTCCTGCCCACTGTCACCAAAGCACTTAATCACAGGGGGTCAAATGATTGGTGGGGTTTTCTCTGTTTTCTCTGTATTATTGTAGGGCCCTTACCTTACAATATAAAGAGCCTTGAGGCAGCTGTTGCTGTGATTTGGTGCTATATAAATAAAAGTGATCTGGTGTCAAGATCCTGTGGCTGCAAAACAAGCCCAAATCAATCCCTCTCCACCACCATGCTTGACAGCGGGTTTGAGATGTTTGTGCTGATATGCCGTGTTTGATTTTCTCTAAACATCTCCACTTTGCTCTCATCTGTCCGAACACAGTTCCAGAAGTCTTGATGTTTGTTCAGATGCAATTTTTTAAATCTAAGCTGTGCTGCCATATTCCTTTCGGAGAGAAGAGACTTTCTCTGGGCAACGCTTCTGAACAAGCCACACTTGTTCAGTCTTTTTCTAGTTGTAATTGTCCTGAACGTTAACATGCTACCTGGGGCCTGTAGAGTCTGCTATGTGGCTGTTGGGTTCTTTGCTGTGTCTCTGAGCATAGCATGGTCTGACCTCAGGGTAAATTTGTTGTCTTTTTGTTTGTAGACTCTTCCAAGTTTATTCAAATTTGATTAATTTAAAATACTTTAAAGACTGAATAAAGAGAGTCGAGTGTGAGAGCGTTTTTCAGCTCAGAGATTAACTGACCGGCACAAAAGTATCATTTCACTTAAATTACTTTCTTTTTTGTTTCTGTGTCTATTAAAATTTGTGAACTTGAAAGGTGCTTCTGACTGATCCAGACTAAGCTATACTAGGACAAACTAAACAACAGCTGGTTACTTTAAGTCTTAAAAAGAAACCCGACGCATGTATTTCTCCAAATGCTGAACTTTTCATGCAAACATCTTAGCACTAAATATTTGCATGCAACATTTTTCAACTCAGAAATATTAGTTTCATCTGTCAAATGTCTGCAAGCTGCAGGTAAGACAAATGCATTGAGAAAACGGGAAGAATCGGATGATACTGAGAACCAAAGCGAGGCGGAGTGTTTGTGCACATTCCTGAAAGCCACAACTCCTGTTGGCAGGTTGTCCTCCTGTGCCGGTTAGCCCTCCCTGACCCACATGTTTATGTCTAGGGTTTCTCTCCTTCTCCCATAGTTTCCAAATATTTTCTGATGCCACTGAGGAATGCTCTGATGTTATTGAAGCTCAAACTCAATGAGCAGGATCCTTGTTTTTATTTCAGAGGACTCTTTATAAAGAGGCCGCACTTATCTTTTCTAAATCTAAGGACCAAAAGCTCGTGTGAAGAGGTTCTTTTTTTCTTTTAAACTGATGAAACACACACACCAGTGCAAGACTGTACAGTAGCACAGATGTCAATATGTGACATGGTTTATTTCTATAGCTCTCTGAGAAATATTTGCTTTTGGATTAACCTGAATGTCTTCTTTGTTGAGTTGAAGAATGCTTGCTAAAAATAAAACTGTGGTGTAATGGAGGTTTCTGAGGCCCAGTTGGTTCTCCAGCCAGTGGGCTCACAGTGGGTCTGCAAGACCTCTCTAATTCAGCCCACATATATTTCTGCATTTTTCATACATAAATAAACAGAAATCACGCAGTCTGGCAGCGGTGTGACAGGGGAGGTGTAAACTACACAACCACAATATAGGGGCTAGCCTCACAGAACTTTACCATGCCACTCAAGTTAGACTTGGTGGTAGCTGTATTTGCAGCCTGTAGAGGGTAATTACAGGTAAAGGAATATTTTCACATTGTGGAAAGAAAACACATACACTCTGCCACTGAAATTTAGCAGATCTATACCACTCTTTTATCTGTGCATTAAGCCATAAACTGAAGCCACAGATGCATTTAGCTTGGCATAAAGCAGAGGCTGGAGTCATTCACACATGTGCAACTCACAAGTCATAACCTGACAGTTAGAGAGTCTAGCTGAGCTGCTGGAGCGCTTTCTCCTCCAATTTCCATACAACACAACTGAAATCTCAGTTATCCTTCCAGGTGTATGTATTTGATCTCAGATGATTTGTTCTGATCAAAATATCTTATTTTCATGCATTTCTGCAGTCCCGCCTTTTCAGGCAAGTAGTCATGTATTTGATAGGGCACAATCCTAATAACTCAAGAAATGGAGGAAAAGCTTCAAACATAATGCAATGTGATGTTCCCGTGTCGAAAAGGTAATAAATCAGGGTGCACTTTATTGCATTAAATTTTGCTTTGATATGAGCATGTACTGTTTTTGGTTTCTCAGTCTCAGTTATATATAGCCAGTGATAATAAGCACATTTTTAATAAATCAGTTAAACTTCATTAAAAGCAAATGTTCTTCAAGATTATTTGAAAAGTTTTGGAGGCTGTTCACATCTTTTGATATATACATGAACGTGCACATTATTGTGGCATCTAATGACGTGAATGATAAGTGATGGCTTACAGGTGCAGTACATAAATAGCCACAGCTATGCTTGCAGCAGTGGGAACAAGTTTTAATATGCAAACAGGGCAAATCAGGTAATTCTGTTCATGGCAAGTTGCCTCTGCTTAAGTCTGTTTGCTGTGTTTTTAAACAGGACAACATGCTGGTGACATCTGCCCGCTACTCTATCACATTATGTGTGTGCACACAACATACATAGCCGTACCACCCAATCCACTTTCTTCCACTTTTCCTTTTCAGAGTCGCCAGAGACTTTCACAGCTTTCGCAGGTTACACCCTGGACAGATTGCCAGTCTACTGCAGGGCTAACACAGAGAGACAGACAATCATTCTCACTCATAGCCAACTTAGAATCACCAATAACCATAACCCCGGGATCACCTGAGAGATCCCACGCAAGCAAAAAACATGTGCGCTGTACATGGTTGGTGGATTCAAACCTTGGTACTTCTTAATGTGAGGCAACAGCGCTAACCACTGCACCACCGTGCAGCCCATGCTGCTCCATAATGGGAATGTTAAGTCTTTTAAAAAAGACTTCGTTGAATCCACAGATTTGGGAATGTTCCCATTCCCCATTCAGTGGAATAGGTACATTACAACATTTGATCACGTCTGACTCATCCATTTGATTGAAGTTTACAGTCACTGAAAGTCATGATTTAACTAAATAAAAAGAATTATGAGCTTTTCATTCCAGATGTTTTTCTTTATGAGTAACAGCTGTAATATCTGAAAAATTCAGATGATCTATTCTCCATAATACATTCAATAATCTACTTAAAGTTTCAGTTTTCTCTCTGGATGTGTTACTGGATGTTATTTAAAAGACCCAGCAGATTTGCCTGCTTCAAACAAGCTTCTCCCTTTCCCACAGTAACTCTGTCTCCCCTAAACCAGCAGAGACGGAGAGGACACATCTGCTGCAGCTGTGCAGATACAAAGCTGCCTATTACGGCAGGTAAACTCGCTCATTACAGCACCGAAATTGAAGGGCTGTGGCTGCCAACTACAATATTTCAACACTGCACAGTAGTTTCATCACTTGTGATAAACAACATAAAAATGTTCCAAAGGGATAATATATTGAGATATATAAACTGTGCATTTGAGGTTGATTGTATGATTTGTGTTCGCAGCTGGCAGAGTATATTTAGACCTATATGCTTGGCAAATTGTACCAAAGGGTGTCTGCTCTGGAGTGTTTCAGGTGCACTTGGATATTTACCTTTCACCCTTAAGTCGTGGAGGAGAAAGCTTCCACCCAGAACAAGCTTCTTTAATCAGGAGCTGTTTGGTCAGGTGAACTAGCCCCGACTGAGATGTTTTCTGTGTAATCAGTGAACTACTAATAAAGAGCTGTAAGCCTTTGAAGGCTAGTACAAAACAGACGGTGCAAAGAAAATCATACCTATAATGTTTTGTATGTGCAGGAAAATTTGATCTCTCCAGCATTAGCAAGAAATATAAGTTACATTTGATTTATTTACAGCATTTATAGTTGCATCTCATTTATCCTTTGTTGATGCAACATAATGACCTGTATTTTTAAATTAAAGCTCCCTAATTAACCAGCAGTTTTAAGACTTTTAATTAACCTCTTTACGGGAGCTTTTCTTTACGACTTTCTCTTAGTGAGAAGAGATGTTGAGACCGGCTCACAGGTCCAAGCACTTAAAAAAATCCCACAGAATTAAAGAAATGTTTTATGAGAACAAGCAGATTCATAACAGGCAAGCAGTCAGGGAGTTTTTCCACTCGGGGCATGAGCAACGCAGGAAACTGCAATGAGCAACAAAACAGCTGTTAAAGTTTATGGGCTTGGAGCAATTTATTCATACTGTGCATTAAAAGAGCAAAACTTTGAAGAGGGTGTTTACTTGCGGTCATAGAGGACAGCCCATGCGGTAAGAAAAAGACAGACATGGGGGAGAAATAGCGGGGAACCCACCTTTTCATTTTTGAGATCACAAAGATTCAGACAGTGTGAGTAAACATGTAAAATCATTTACTTTTACTAAGGTAAAGGTTTTAAAATCCTAACAAACTAGTGCCAGTCAAGATGCTGGCATACAATGCTACACTTACCAGTGAGTGACTTAGTTTCCTTCCACGTTTTAAATACAGGTAAAAAAAAGAAAGAAAGAAAAAAAAGCCATAATTCTTTTGCCAAAAGAAAAATGAGGCCCAAATTGAGATTTTCTGAACTTAAAATTTGTACATGCCACACATCGGCTATTTACATCCACTCTTGTAACACCAGGGTTTCTGCGGATTGACCCCAGGTATGAATATGACCATTCCCCTGGTATGATACTTTCCAGACCAGCAGACTTGTCTGTGACACCCACTGGTCTGAACCATTTGTTATAGTTCCCTCAGCGGTCTGGAATTCATCAGGCACTGTCCTGGAGTGTCTATCATCTATACTTACTTGTGACATTTAATAAACAAGCATTAGTCTTGCACCACAAGCAAGCCAAAATGTTTGATTTATCCAGTGGCACAACTTCACATCTACAAAACAGACTGGTACAAATTTTTTGGATGGACATTCACAGTTTCCAGAATATGACTCTATAACTGCCTCGAGTACAATCATTTGTTCAGGAATTTAATTTCCACAATTCTTTTTGTATTTCTTTTAAATAAAACACATGCTGAACTAATGACATTAATATCACAGACTGTATAAAAAAGATGGACATAGATTTCAAAACAAAAACGATGCATAGGGACACTCTCGTTTTGAAGCCTCAAGTGGAGTTCTTTTACATTCTCGGTGGTTTAAAGGTGAATCCATAGACCATAGACCAAGTGTGTCACGGTCCTGGGTCGGATTGACCCAGCATTTTGAATTCCTTATGTTTTGGTTTATTTTTGAATGATGGATTGTTCTTTATGTTTCTCTGGTGCTTTGTTGATTTTTATTATGAATCTGTGTTTCAGTTATTCTGGTATGCTTCTGCATTATGATTAAGGTTCGGGTTGTATTTGTTTATTTTTGCCGGTTTAGTTCAGCGTCTTGTCTGTCTCACTCTGTCGAGTCCGTGTCCTAGTTAAGTGTGTCTTGTTTCCTGTTTTACTCTGAAGGTTCATGTTCCTGTCATATGTCAGTGTTTCTAGCTTTGTTCCCCCCGTCTCATTAGGTCTTATTCCTCCCAGCTGTGTTCCCCTTCTGTCTCTAATTCCTTGATGACTTCCTCAGTGTATTTAAGCCCAGTGTTTCTTCGTGTCAGTGTTGCATTGTACCCTCACTTCCTCTGTGTTCTGGTTGCCAGCCTGCCAACCTGTCTAGTTATTCTGTACTCCCAGTTTAGTTAGTGTTTTTCCTGTTCTGCTTCATCCCAGCAATAAAGCTGTTTATTTTGAGTTTCTTCCGCCTCCGTGAGTCCTGCATTTTGGGTCCTCTCTTCCTGCCTGCCTACACAGAGACATGACAAAGTGCTGTTTTTTTTTTCAAATGAATCAAATCAAAAGAACCAAAAGTCAACAAAAGACAGGGACAGACTGCAACAGCTGTGTGAGCATTTACTTACCAGTAAAGCAGCTACACACTTAACTTAAGCGTATATAATATTTTAACAGGTAAATTATATTAAAAATATTAACCTTGGTATAGCTGTCATGAATGGGGGATTAGCTATGGAGAGAAAAACAGTTTTTATGTGCTCTAAACAGTTGTCTTCCATCGGGGCAAGCACAGCAAATACTGCTTGCCCAGTGAAATCTAAAAATAGAAATCTAAAAATCAATTAATCCCAGAGTGAAACCTCTCTTTCCATCTCAACAGTATTCTGTGCCATTAGCATCTTTCACTGCGTCCTTTTAATTGCTGCTATCATGTGGCCACAGTTGGATATTGTCTGAGAAAGCAGGGTTAATTCTGCTTGCCTCCAGTTCCACTGAAATCTGCAGTGAAGGTTGATTTCATGGGCGCATCCATTTCCTTTTAACAATGGCTTGAGGACTGAGCAAAGTATACAAGCTTGTTTACTAGCACAAGCAAGTAAACAAGAACATTGTGCTACAAATTATTACCTTTATTTTTTATCATTTATATACAATTTGCCAGTAATCCATATGTGTGCTGAGGCATTCCCATAGTGTTTTATGGTGCCTTTAAAATGAACAATTAAGTAAAATTCCTCTAGGATTCATCATTGTTAGCTAATAGCAAATATTATAAAAGTAAATTATAATTGTTCAGTCAGGAAGCATGTGGATGTTACTGTTTAGCTCGAGGCAACTGCTGTGCTTAAGCACAGTCTCACAAAGAAGCAACACAAATATTTTCTTCAAAGCAAGTTATATCTTGTTGCTCTTTAGAAAGACGTCTTTCATCGTCATAATTATCCTGTTTTTTCTTTGTGTTTTCTTTTGATAAAAGTGAAATGACTGCATGCTTTTCTTAACCAGTTGATGAAGACTCCTGCTTTGAGTCTTTTATCCTAACCAGACATTTGACATAAAATAGCATCCTGCTCCTTATCTATCTATCTATCTATCTATCTATCTATCTATCTATCTATCTATCTATCTATCTATCTATCTATCTATCTATCTATCTATCTATCTATCTATCTATCTTTTCTGCATTCATTAGTTGCAGATTGCTGAATCACATACAGCTATAGTCTCTGAACTATAAAGAGCTATAGCTGAGAACATAAATGCAAATAAGGCAATAAAATATACTACCACTGCGGTCTTGGCTTTGATGCAGGCAAGATCCTTCTTCTGTCTGACAAACAGGGCGGTTACTGCAGACTTTACCAAGTTCGCCAGTGCAAAATTACAAACATAGAGGCTTTACTCATACAGCTTTCATATTTGGTATACTATTTTATAAGTTCATCATTTTGTGTAGCTAAACGTGTAGCCTTGTGCTTAAAAATGTCCTTAAAATGTGTCTTGAATTGAATGTGGACTCTCCTCTGCTTTCCCTCTCTCTGTATGTTTGTACAGGTGCACGCGTGATGTATGCGTTGCAGCCACTGTGTGACTGTGCACTGACCCACTTCCAGCATTTGGCACACTGGCACTACTGCCTCTGTCCTGAGTGGAGAGACGTTGAGGCCCAGCAACAAACAGCCCTCTGTCACTGGGAAGAAGTCGTACTTAGTTTTAATGGCCCTAAATTCTGCTCCTAAATTTATAATTACTCCAAGATTTCTGAAGTTACTGTTCTGCTGGTGTGCACATGTATAAATTTGCACACATGCACAGAAGCTATAAATCTGCACTGTAAGTGTCCTACAGAACTACCGTTGTTATAATTAACACCTGCAGCTCTGCTGATGACCCACCATCACTTTTACAAACCCTTTTACAGATTAAAAAAACCCAGCTAGAGTAAGGTTTGACAAATATAATCAGCATGGCAGCCATCAGCATGATGGGATCTGCGAGGTGAGTGGGGTGCATAGTCTGGCAGTAATGTTATTATAAAACTTGAACTCTGGGGTTGGGTAACATTAACTCCTGAGCCAATTAAAGCACATTAAATGCTGGAGACTCATCGGGCAAATGTACCCCTGTGTGTCCCATACTCTGGCTGTTATTCTTCAATGCTCCCCTGCAAAGTCTCTTTGCTGTTGGGGTTAACGGATATTAAGACATCTAAAAACGTTGAAGAGAAGAGAAGAGAAGAGAAGAGAAGAGAAGAGAAGAGAAGAGAAGATGACGAAGATGTGTTTTCAGCTGTGATGTTAATATGGGCTATGGTTAATATGGGTTTTGTATTAAATCCAAACAGGCCACTAGGTGTCTCCTGTCACTGCTGGCAAACACACTCAACCTCTGGCGCTACATAAATACATGGTGAGTTTCTAACAAAGGTACGCCCAGGGCTAGTTTTACATTTCCCTCAATTCACAGACCTTGAAAGTATTGTTTGCTTTTGTTAAAATATATTTGCCAACCTTTTTTCCATTTTCTGGAACTTTATCCATGTCTCGCTGTGCCTCAGTGAGACAATTTTAGGGTTCATGGGTAGGCTTTATGAGACTTACACCACAAATCCAGTCACACAGTGTCATTTCTGGAAGAACCAACAAGTCTGACATGGGTGATACTGGCAGACATGGCAAAGTGACAAGTAAAAACGCAATAAAATATACGTATGCAAATAGATCATCTAATTAGTTGGCCCACTGTATTGCTGTCTGAGTGAAGTGGAATCTGTTAGGAAGTCCAGCCCATCAGGCTGTCTTCACTGAAGCATCAGCCCACCTCAAAGCCTTGACTCTTTCATGCTGGGAGCAGTGTGTGAATCTGTCCCCCTGCCAGTTCCCTCTACAAGAACTCTACTGCATCTTAATGCTCTGAATTACAGTCATGCATTCGATGGCTGTCTGGCAGAGAGGGGGTTCCCACACCTGGAAGCTGACAGGGCAGTAAAGCCGATTGCTCCTGGCAGAGGTTAGGCTGCCACTACAAGGAACAGTCAGTTCTGTCATAGCTCGGGAGCTTTTTATTCAAGGTCATCTCTTCTCTTTTCTGGAATTAGACCAAGGATTTTGGGTGTGTGCCTGTTTTCATTACTTGAAAAAGCAATATTCTCTCAAGCTGGCATGCCTGTCCGAAACACAAATGACAGCTGGGCTCACACAAAGTTTGGTGGGGCTGCAGGTCTTTTGGTTCACTCCCTTTGACCTTAAACTGCAGGCATGTAGTAAAGCAGGTAAAGTTTCCCATCAGTTCTGGGTGTTCGCAGAATGTGAGGGTGCATGATATGATTTTATTAGCAAAATTCAAATACGTTTGCATTTTAAAAATAGTCCCCTTAAACTAAAACTTCAGCTCGAAACAACAGCAGATGTTGCATTTCATGAGGCAATCACAAGTTCTGAGAACGTGTCCAGTGGCTGAGATAGAGCGCTGCCACTGGACATTAGCACATTTTGATGTGCACGGACTCTTGATCCCAGCTTCACAGATCCTGACTGCGCATTTGTATGAGCTAAAGAAAACTCTGCACTGGCACCCAAATTCTTGATCTGCATGCGGCTCGTCAGTGCAGCTACCAAAACCACCACCACCAGCTCTCCAGCAGATGGAGGTTCTGGATTGTCTTCGCTGAAGCACGGGTGAGCCTATCCAAAAGAAGCTCAGGGAAATTAGTAACAGCTGTTGAGATCCTTGCAGATTTGAGATGCATCTTTGAGGACTGATTTTAATTTGTTTAATCTACATTTCTGTGTATTTGCTTTAGTCTGACAAGAACAGTGTGAGAAGTAACACAGTAGCAAAGGTTTTTCTGAAGGTTTCTGGAGCACAGATTTTGTGTCTGGGGCTGCAGTATGAGCAGAGCTCCTTCCTGTCTCTCACAGGATGTGGGGTGTCCTGTCTGGCAGCAGCAGAGAAGGCCGCCCGGCTTCAAAGCCATGAGGAAGTGGTCAGGAGATGAGAAGAGGTAGGGAGGACGGGGGAGGAGGCGCCAGAGAGCCCTAGCACTGCTCCGATGAATACCTCCAAAGCCCTCTGATTTGAATTCAGTATATTTCCACATGAACTCAATAAAGACACAGTATAAACTTCATGGAGAGGCTGATATATATGGACGTATAATTTATTTTGCACACAGATGTTTAGCTTTTGCGATACTACTTGTAATGAAGACACACGTCCAACCTGCAGTCTAACAGTTCAGATATTCATGCGGCGGATACACACTGTATTCTACTGAATGCTGTTAATAGCTCTAAGTGGAGTTCAGTTTCCTTCCTACAGACCCTAGTTCTGTTTACAAGTGAGGGGGCTGTCTGAAAGACTCTTGCAAATCTTGACTTCAGAAGTATGTGCAGTTGGCTCTGGGAGACGCACCCTGTTCCACTGGCATCTCAGTCAGGCCATAGTCAGCAGCGAATGTGTCGAGAGGCATGCATGCTGCACACACAAACACAAAGCAAGCAAGTAGGAGATAAACCCGGAGTGTCAAGATTTTTCTTGACACTCCGGGTTCATCAAAGAAGAGAGGAGAGGAGATTGAGAGTGAGATTTAAAAAATAGCAGCAAGAAGGGAAGGAGAGAGATGTCCTAATTAGACACATAACAGTAGGGTTTTTAACATCATTACACTCTCTTGTAATTTTATGCTTGTCTTGCAAGCTGACTTGCGTGAGATCAAAGGCTAATGCCAAGAAAAGCAGAATAGGAATCAAGTAATTATCACTTAAAAGATGAAGCATTTTTTCCCTCTCTCTGTAAAGCCTTTCCCTCTCCACACGTGTTTGACATTAGCCGTTATGTGCCCCATATTGGTAAAGACATTCTGACACGACCATCGGGACCTGACTAAAAGGAGGCCCGAGGCACAGGAAAGACTATTTATAGACCTTGGTCGAAACATGCTGCCACTAATTAGTCAGGTCCATCGTGGGACGGGAATATAGTGAAACACAGTGGGGGGATACGCGCTGTAAGGAAGTTTGTTTACAATGTTGGACTGAATTTCAATACACAAAAGATAAATATCATGGCAGAGACTCTTAAATTGAAAATTTACCATTTATTTATTCATTCATATTGTCAGTAATCAAGAAAGTGGTAAAAAACAATATTCAGAGTATACTGTAGGTATAAGTATGTTTTGAGCAACCCTTCATTTCTTTGTATTTTGTTAAGAAAATGGGAAATTGATTTACGGGTGACCGTGCTTCAGGGGGTTGGGAAAGCTCATCTTGTAACCGAAGGTTGCCGGTTCGATCCCCAGCTCTGTCTGTTTTGGTCGTTGTGTCCTTGGGCAAGACACTTCACCTACTGCCTACTGGTGATGTGAATGAATAGTGGAATTGTAAAGCGCTTTGGGGGTCTCGAAAAGTGCCATATAAATGCAATCCATTATTATTATTTATGGAAACAAGCAAACGTATAAAATACAGTGTATAAAGCGAAAAGAGGTTAATATTTGCTATGAACACCTTTATTCTTCAACACAGCCTGAAATTTACGAGCTACGTAGTCTTTAGGGATACTTCTCCAGGATTCTTTAAGGACTTTCAAGGCTCATCTTTGGATATTTTCTTTTGATTTTTTCCCTGTCAAGATGATCCCACACTGCTTCAGTGATGTTGAGGCCCATCCATGAATGACTGTGTTCCATTGTGGGATTTTCTATCCAGGTATTCTTTACTGCATTGAGATCATTGTCATGTTGAAAAATGAAACTTTCCAGACGGTTTCTGTGAGAGCCTTCACCACGTTCTAAAGAAGGCTGTAGACACTCAATTTTGCACCCCTCTCTTGACTTCCTCTGCACATTTTGACAGTCTGAACAAAAAAATGTCCAATTTGGGTTCATCGCTGCATTGTTGGCACTGACTTTCAGTACAGTTCTTGTGCAATTTGGCGTACCTCAGCGTTTTCTTCCTGTTTTCCTTCATTAAGAACAGCTTCTTGACAGATAACCTTCCACTGAGACCATTTCTGATGAGGCCCCAGTGAACAGTAGACAGATTAGCTGAAGGTCTGGGTGCATCTCTCAGGTCCTATGTCATGTCAAGTTTTCAACTAATAGCTAATCACTTTCTTGGTGCAACAATATTATTAAAATGGAAAAATATTTATGTGTTTTGATTTTTGGTTTTTCAACAAGCTTCCAGTAGCCTGGATGCTAACATTCAGATGCTAACATTCAGATGTTAACATCTGAGTGAAAACATCTGTATATTATCATATTTTGGCACATGTATGAGCAGATAAATGTCCAAGGTTGCTTATCTGCTATATTCTGCATACCTGTCAAAAGAATAATGCTTGCTGTCCACGCTATCTTGGCTACATGAGCTATAAGTTGATACTCGATTACCTTTAACTGCATTTAGCATGTGTGAATGCACCGTGAGAGTGAATTTGCTTGTCTTTGTGACTTACAGGGTATTTCAGTCAGTCCTCGCTGGAAATTTGCCATACACAGTCTGCACTGCAGAGATCTGTACCACAGCGAGGCTTTAGGCATAAATATAAAGAATACATTGGGTAATAAATTTGACTGAGCCGGAAAAGTAATAATATACGTCCTTTCACTAGCAGTTCCAAAATCCACTAATGTCATGTGGTGCGACTGAAATACTTGGCTGATTTCTTATTTGGTCTGTGGCTCTGAGATGGAGAAGTTAGTATTCACAAGAGCAAAAACGTTGGAATAACAAAATGCCGCTGATGCCAGAACCTCCTCATAGATCCTGCCAGGGTGTCAACATGCCCCGCAAAAATGTGCTGAGCTCTACTTTCACCAGGGGTAAGTAGAGTCTGTGTGTGTGTGTGTGTGTGTGTGTGTGTGTGTGTGTGTGTGTGTGTGTGTGTGTGTGTGTGTAGCACTTGTATGTGGATATATTTCTATCTGTGGGATTCACTATCTGTGTGAGAGGGGTTTAGGATGAGTCAGCTGGACCGCTATTTGAAGAGAGGCTGCAGACGGGAGACGAGCAGCTCAAGTTTAAGAGGGTGTTGGAGGACAACCGCTGACCAACAGTAACCAATACAGTCAGTTGCACTTTAATGCAACATTGTAGCAGCTGTCACTACATTACAGGGTGAGTTTTGTGTCAGTAGGCACCCGTGCCGCTGAAGTATCCTCGAGAAAGCAATAAATCTCTCTCAGCTCCAAATCTGAGCTTTGACCTTCCTGTGGATGGGGAACATTTTCCAATTATTGTCAATAAAAACTTGCGGTTGAATGCTGAAGAATATAATCATCTCTAATGTGGGCATTTCAAGCTCCCAGATGCACCCTTTGTGGGTTCTTTAGTCATGCTAATTGTAGTTAAGTATTGTGCAAGCATGCACACATGTATCTGAAACACACTTGCCCTTCAGTAAGGTGTATAATTTTCTTCTTGTCTCACAATATGTAAATCACATCTTAGTCCTGTTTATGGGAATGGGGAGGTGGAATTTTTCATCTCCATTTTGTTCGGCATCTGTTGCCCAAAGCAGCAGTCGCGTCTGCCTGCCTGGCAGTGTCTCCGCAGGCCAACCTGGCCCACACACTGTGTGGATAAGAAATGGCATAGTGAACTCGCTGGACTATCCCATAATCCCCCTTGGTAACAAGGATCAGTCACAGTAGAGGCAGGAAAGGTAGAGGGATAACCTCTATTCTTTGTGTTTTAATGTCTTAATGCCTGTGTCCGAAGTTTTCATTGCTGGGGAAATTCTCCCACAGAGTGAATTTTAGGTTCCCACTGGAGTATTTGCACCCATTTTGCACCAATGCGGGGAGGGGAGGGGGTTGTTAAGGTGCTTTCAGTCAGATGGAGAGGTGGACAAGGTCAGTGTTTGTCACAAAGGGGGAAATACAGTTAACTGCTGTCAAGGATGCTGCTCAGAGACACAAAGACTGCTTTACAGGCCTAATGGGAACATGTGTGCAACACATGGTGAAGTTTGAACAGAGCGAGAGCCACGGGCTTGAGAGGCCCACAGAGACCTGGCTACAAACAACCACCGCACACGCACACACAAACGCGTGCACAAATAACCATGTTCTTGTACATTCTCTACTTTTACAGCGGGTCGAAGGTTCATCTTATTACTTTAGCTTCTAGGTAGGACTCGGTGTGAGTGCGTGTGTGGGATGTGGTGATGAGAGATATCCGGTGCCAGCGTGTGAAAGTATTGTAGAACACCCAGGGAGCTCAGAGGGGCTGATTACAGCTAATTGCCTAGGAAAAAGCACAACAGCAGGATGTACGCTGTCATTCAAAGACAATCACGCACAGACCTTACCTCTCCTGCACATCAGTGATCTCCCATGGTTTATATTTGGTCAGAAAAGAGCTCCCTCTTTGCACCTCACTCCACATTCACCTGGCTTTCTGACTCTTGGCAAAGATCTGCAGCTCACAGAGAGCTCTGCGAGATGACTGAAAGGTTGTTGGAGTCGATTTGAGCTGGCCACGATTCAGACTGCTGAGCCTGCTTTTTTCAGCTGTGGGGTTTTCCCCCTTGCTGTGGTATTGATGGAATCCTAAAGATGCTTGCAGCCAGATGTCTCAAAGACACAGAGAAAATGGAGAGAACCAATCAGCATGCACCTCACAAGGAGCCTGCAACATGCTTGAGCGCTCTTTGGACTTGCACAGCCAGAAAAACAAAAAAAAGGATCTTCTAGAAAATTAGAATATACACAGTTTTCTAAATGTTATATCATTCTTTCCTTTGACAGACACAAATGCAGCAACAGCCAAGTCTGCTGCCATTGTTTGAATTATAATAATAAATGCTGGAATCGACCTGCATTCTGTTTCTGACAAAGTGTTATTGTTTCAGGAAGATTAGTGGTTCCAAAAAAGATGAAAAGAACAATTTGTTTATCGTAGCTTCAAGCAGATTTGGTTAATGTGTGTAATCACATTACATTTAAGAAAGTGATCACTAGCAAAGTCATACATCACATTCTTCTACACTGCTACGCTATAAACCAACTTTTTTGTTTTCTCTCACATGAACACAATCTCGCTCCACATTTTCATGCCTCATCTACCTCCTCTTTCTGTCTCCCTGACCCCTTCCTGTCAGTCCTCTGGTCTTTCTCCTGTAGAGTAGCCCTGGGCAGACAGGAAGTGTGGCCTCTTCTGGGCTGGGTCCATCACTGCAGTGTTTATTGTTCTAAGCTCAGAGAATTAGCATTGTAGACACCGAGTACAAAGTCAAGGGCATTGGTGCATTGGCTGGTGGACATTGCAGGGGAGGTAGAGGAAACAAAACAGGGCCTGACTGAGTTGTATATTTGTTTAGTGTGGGGTGCAGGGCTGCTAACAGGCTGTGAGATGTTTAGGTGGTTGAGGAGGAGGTGGAATCGTGCAGGAGGGATTGCTCTAATTTAAAAATATCTTAATGAGCTGGGAATTTATTGCATGCATTTTTCCGATTGCTGCACTCCTGATTTAAAAAAAATGAATTTCCAGGTTCTTAATGACTTTTAAAACAGGACTTTGCATCACTTTACATTATGTGCAAAATAGTCAGTGGACGATAAGAATGAAAAAGCACTTCCTTTGCTACTTTAGTGGAAAGCTAACAAATGAAAGTGCCTGTTCCTCCTTTGTAAAGTGCCAAGTTAAGCCGTTAAAGTTCTTCGCCTCCTTATCAGCAGAGAGTAAAAGGCAACAGGAATGTGCTCTGTTCACACAAAGGGAAGAAAGAAATACGCAATACAGTGAAGGAGGAACCTGTAAGGAGATACCAGCTTCCACCTACACAAAGAGTGTAGTAGAATTCCTTCAATTCTCTTTTCTAAAGTCAAACATATGTTTAATATAGCCTGAACTGATTCATATGCAATTAAAAAAAACTACCCAATATATATAATTAACTCATTTAATTACCCTTAAAATTTTACAGTTAATCAAATAAAATTTCGTTGGTACGCTACATTCAGTTTATACCAATTACATTTTTCTTAATGACTGATTATTTGAATAAATAAACATTTGATTATACATATTTCAGTTGTATTGTACTCTGAATTTTGTTTCTTCTTTTTTGGGGGGTACACAGCTAGTCATAAGGCAAGACTGTTGTTTCACAGGCTGACAGTGTTGGTGTAAGACATTTCAAAGCAAAGCATTACTGTAATCACATGACATTTTTCAATTACAGAGTAATATAATGGTTTATTGTACTAAATTCAGTAATTACATTACATTTACAATTATGTCACAAGCTATCTGTAACATGAGTGGTAACATGCCTTTCCTCTGATGCACTTGTTCTGCAACCAGCTGATTTCAATTTGTGTGCAGGGAGGAGGAAAATAGTGGAGTGGTGTACAACCTTTGAGAAGTGGAGATTTGGACACGACTTTTATTTTTATTACACAAAAGAAAAAGATGGTCAAGTGCAAACTGTGTCCAGGACAGAAACATCTGCATTATGCTGCTAAAATAACATCAACTTTTTGCAGCCATCCACACAGACAGCATGCTAACACAGAGTTAGCCAAGAACCCAGATTAAGTGTATGCAGACCCCAGCACAGCAGCCAGAGCCTGAACTTTAACAGGTAACAAAGACAGTTAGGCTTGTTGCCTTTCTACTTATTCATGTTACTAAAGTAGAATCTCCATTGCAATAGTGCATTACAGGTCATGTTACAAAGTAATGCAAAAGTAATGAGTAGTGTAACAAAATATCTTCTGTAAAGAGTAATTATGTGAGGCAATGCATTTCATTTAAGAAAAGTAACAAGTATTGTGTAATGCATTAATTTTTTGAGTAACAAATCCAACACTGCAGGTTGAATATCTACAATTTCTGACTTACACAATTTTAGCCCAATAGCTAACAATATTTGGCTAAAATAATATAAAAAATATATTTCAACATAAAGCAGTCTCTGAATAACTAGCAGTTGCACATGCATTCTGATTCACTGATACAATGTGTACGCACTGTATATGTTTTATGTTATCTCCTATCTTATTATTATAATCTTATTATTTGACATGTATTTTAATAAATGCACTATGTGGGTATTTGCATGTCCAGATGCAGACACAGACACATAAACAAACAAACAAAAGAAAATGGTCAGCCACAAGGGCTGGACTGAAAGAGAGTGAAGAGCTGCTAATCTAAACAAAGCCCTTCAGAAAGCCTCAAGAACTATTGCCCAAGACCTCTTTTCACCAAAGTCTGGCTCACTGAAAGCAAAATTTAAAGAAAAACTTTCGGACAGTATTGTTTACAGTTATATTGTTTGTTTTGTACATACATATTATTAATACTAATAGTTAATAGCTAAGCCATAATAATAAAGCGCGAATTATTAACTAGAAAAAATTAGAAATCAGAGTAAATATTTTTATCAGAAAAACATTTGTCTATTCGGGTTCTTTCGGGTTCTGTTTAGCCTTCACAGTTTTCACCATGCATTACATTTACTTTCATCATATCATACAGTGCAAAAAGCACTGTCATATGGTTTGTGTTGGCATATAGTATGTATTTTGTTACTTTCAGCAGACCTGGAACAAGATTTGCATACAGTGACACTCATATTTCTGGCCACCTGATCAACTTTCACTCTGCTTTTACAATAAAAACCTTCATTTTGTTCAACAGCTATTTATTAACTCTGCGCAGCTCGTGGTTTTTTATTTTTTGTTTTCTGCTGGGCATGATGTGTGCGTCACTTTATCACAATCCAGCTATTGACAATGGTTAAAAAATGAAATGCAAAATAAAAAAGAACTGTGAAAGGGTGCAGTAAAATAAACGGAGCTGAAAAATGCAGTGCTGGGTCACAAAGTCCCTGTGGGCTTATTAGTATGAACAGAACTAATGAAGATAATAATATAAAAAACTGGTTAGTGCATCCTTAAATTTTCGGTTTGCTTTAAAAAATTGATTTCGTGCTTTAAATGTCACATTCATTAATATATAACAGGATTGGCTTAAATATACACTTTTTTGTTTATTTACCTCGATGAGAAGCATGTGGAGGATCTTTTTGTTGAGATACTGCCGATTCACGCCGAACAGAGAAGCAAAGGAACTTCTGTGGCATTTTATAAACCAAGTCAAATGTCAATGGCTTATGCAGTTAAAGCTAATACCCATAGTTTGTGGTACTGAAAAAACGCCAAACGTATGAAGCCAAAGTGGCCAATAAGACAGAGTTATCCACATTTCAGTGTGATCCAAGAAATTATCTGTCTCATTAGATGAAGAAAACTTGTAATGACTTGCAGAGGAAAAACTCAGTCGACCAAGCTCCTCTCTGGTGAAATAGAAAGACATTTTTCTCCCTGCAAAAATCCAAATGGAGAGTAAGCGACAGTGTAAAGAAGCAAAACACCGGCTATTAGTTACGCTGTGAGCAGCCAAAGGGAAAGAAAGTTGGACGTACCATAAGAAATTAAGTGAGTTACAAATAAAAACCAGTGGGGTAATATAGAGGTAATGGGATAATAGATTTGTCACCTGTTTCCAAAGTAAGGTGGTTAATGAGGTGAGTTCAAAACACACAGCAGTAGTTTGGAGGCTCACTTGCGCCTGCTTCCATTCAGCCAGCTATGAAGGGAATGTGTAAGTAGATGAATTCTTTAGAGGTGATTGGGAAGTTGTCCTAATCAGATGTCACACAGAGTTTATGCGTGTGCCTTTGTCAGGAAGGGAAAAAAATCACAGGGTGCGCCACATCACTCCAGTGTAATCAGACTCTAAGGAAATGAACGGACACACAGTGTGACTTTGGGAGAGACTTGTTTTGGCAGGATTAAAGCTGCAGTTGTTTTGCTTCAGGTTAGGACCACAGCTCAGTCAGCCATGCATGACAAATCCTATAGATGTAGCTGATAGAAAGGATTTAGCCGCATGGGGACCGAAGGTCTGGTAGTTGGTTAAAGCAGGAAAGCCTTGGCGATTTCAGTCACTGTGCTCTCTGATGCTAATCAGGAAAATTTTGATTTATTTACACAGCACCACATCACAACAACAGTAGCCTCAAGGTGCTTTATTTTAGGGAAAGACCCTACAGTTTTCTGGAGGTAACCCCACCAATCAAGCAACACTCTGTGAGCAAGCAGTTTGAAGCCATGTTTGTGCCATGACTGGTTGAGTGTGAGGAGTAAGAGAAAAAAGAGTGCACACAGGGAGACTGGATAAAACCCACGCTAATGGAGAGAGAAGACAAAAATGTAATGACATGCTGCAGTGGTATATAAACACATGTGGAGTGAAAAGAGGTGAGTGGAGAGCTCTCAGTGCATCACAAGTCCCGGAGCAGTCGGAGCCTATTGCAGCGCAACTGAGAGATAGTTCAGGGTCACCTGCTACAGCCACAGGATGGAAAGTTTAATTTCTCCCCAAAGTAGAGAAATTAAGAAAAGAAAACACAAAATGTTTGAATGACTTGACTCCACAGTGAGAGCTGCTGTAAGGTAAGATATGGCAAACTGCCCCGAGCTTAATCTTGAAAGCAGAAACGGTTATGAGGGAGTGCCTGAGATAAAGGCGCTGATTATTGTAAATATAGGCTCCGGTGTCTGATGAATCAGCCCGTCTGGCTTTCAAAACACATTTCTACGCCTGGGAAAAAGAAAAATCTGGTGGTGGAGAACAATAACTCAGGACCTTTAAGCATGTGTGGTTCTGTAACTTTTCCCTCAGCTCTCCTACCATTTTCAAATCCCTTTGGGTTGAACTGGCGAGAGCATGCTTTAAAACTGCAGCTTGGGAGCTTGAGTCGAGGCATTAAAACAATTCAAGGCATGATTCTAATTTATTTAAACTCATCTGTTTCCCATAAGGGAAAGCTAATTAATGAGCACGGCTGGTGGAAATGCTAGGTTGCACAAATGAGAGGCAGAGAGAGAAAGAGGGGAAAAGAAATGATTGTGTGGCTTGGGGAATTAGAGGACACGGAGATGCTATACATTACTCACTGTCCCATGTGTCAAATAGGATTACTTCTTAAGTTAGACAAAACGGCTGCATTCAAAAACCATTTGCACTTTCACAATGTTTTGATTTAGACCAATTTGGCGCCTTTGTTTGGCGACTGGGAAAGCAAGGTAAACAAAAAGAGGCCGAGCTTCACTTGTGTTTACTTTAACGTTGCGGTGAACAGCGTGTGTCTGCGTACCACTCATGACAGCAATTTTCTCAATCCCTGCAAGACGCATGGAAATGATTAAAGGAGAAATTTGCACTGTGGTGGCCACAGTTATTCTGGCAACAAGCACTTGGCAAAAGCCTCAGCTGGTTGTTCTTGACTTTTTTCTTGCACCTGCACGGATCCTGTTTAATAAAGAGACGCTGAAGATTTTCCCTTTCTTCGTTCTTATTTCAATAATCACATCCAAGTGGAAAGAAATGCAAAATCCATCAGCTTCACATGAAAGCATAGAGTACCTGGAGATTTCCCATTCAGACAACCATCAGCCTGTTCTCATATCATGACAGGAGGAAGTCTTCTTGATCCCATGTAAGATTAAATCTGCAGCTAAAGTCTGCAGAAGGACAGAGTCAGCAGTGCAAAGAAATTCAGGTAGTGAAAAAGACTCACACCCCACCTGCTGCAGGCTGCTCGAATTCTTGTTTGCACAGCTGCAGCTTTTAGACTTTCTCATACTAAACTATTTCATGCACTCCTATTGCATAAGAAGAGCATTACAGAAGCCTTCCCGCAAGTAACCGAGCTCCTGGATGACCATAGCCTGACCGACCCACCGGACGTCCGCTCTCACA
Organism: Mchenga conophoros; assembly: GCF_057382185.1. Taxonomy (NCBI): domain Eukaryota; kingdom Metazoa; phylum Chordata; class Actinopteri; order Cichliformes; family Cichlidae; genus Mchenga; species Mchenga conophoros. The sequence continues at coordinate 12,202,034 of NC_140537.1, forward strand.
TTTGCACCGGACAGGCTGGTGTTGACAAAGAAATATGAGGACATCTTAACTGGAAATGTGGTTGTTTTTTTCCACCAATCTAATAAAAGGCTCAGATTCCTAGAAAAGCACTAAGTCTTGGTTGACTACACAGCTGTCAGCACTTGATTTCTTACCACCCACCAGCTGAAGCATTATATATATAAAACCTCTACAAATAGACAGTTTTTGATAGATGTGATGTACCGCATGAGATAAGACAGGATTTTAAATAGAGAAGATTTTAAATAGAGAAGAAGTTAGTTAAGTAGAAATCCATTTAGATTAACCCGTGTTTGATTACCTGCCTGTGCAAGTCTCTGAGGATGAAGTTCTTTTAATTGAGTACCATGAGGTTTCAGTTTAAATATGCTGGACCCCATCCCAGATGTCAGTTTTGGTCTCCATCCATTCATCCGTTTCCTTCTCTTATCCAATTCAGGGTGGAGGCTAACAGCTAGGCTATCGTAGTGGTTAGTTTGGGTCTGTCTATAGCTAATTTCCCAGTTAGATTATTTTTATAAGTGAAAATGTACAAAGGAATGAAGTTCGAGCATGTGTAGTGTGAATGACAGTTAGGCGTTTGTAATCATCAACTCGCTGAACTGGATCTTTCAACCTCATTTGCTGTGTCGGTGCTTTTTTAAAGCAGTTATTTTTCCAAAAATCACGACTTTACGTGTGGAAGCTTACATCTACTAACAGCATATAGAAGAAGTCTGTTCTGTGCGGGTGAAGTTTGTTGACCATGAGGGTCTTTTTGATGTTAACATGTAATTATGTAAAAATCCAAATGCTGAGTTGGCTCAGATGCATCAAGTTGGAATCCTGTACACAAACACACTGGATAAGAGTGGGAGTGATCTGAACCCATTAAGATCATGCTTTTTCCATTAGATAGGTCATCTGCTGCAGGGTGAGATGGTAATGCCGAAGATAAGACATATTGACATAAAATGTGCCAAATCTGATTTAAGGGTGTGTTTGTTGACTCTGGGTTTTTTTAACACGGCTGTGCCACACCAGTTCAAGGTCATGGTGAGGTTAGGTTTCCTCTCAGTCAACACTGTTGATAAGCCTGGGATATATAAACACAGTTTCACTCCCACCCTCACTTTTGTCTTTCTCAAACAAAAGAACGCTGATGCTATCGCAACAGACACAAAGGGCAAATATACGAATACAAAAAACACAAAATGTGCCAGTGTTTTGTAGCGCTGTTGAAATCTATGTTTGATTTATCTGTGCGAGATTTCCACATTTTACCAGGAAAAAATAGTTTTGGCAGTTTTACTGAACCTGTTAATAAACTAGAAGTAATCACATACCCACCCAAACATCAGCCGCATATTGTGCACTATGTATTTTTGGACAGTGCCACTGTTCCTATAGTTGGTGGTGTCTCAGGATATTTTCAGGGCAAGTCCCTTTAAGTATTATTTTCTATCTCATATTCACCGGGTGTGTCCCATTGCCTTTTTTTTTTTTTCTTTTTTGCCTCACTAGCAGTCAGTTACAGTCTACAGTAAAAGGCGGCAACACTAGCTATTACGGCCGTAATAAAGGTCCAAACTTCACAATTGGCAGTGAGCTAATTTTAGCCCACATGTGCTAGCAACAACCAGGGAGGCCCAGCAACAAACATATAGAGGGAAATGAATGTGACAGGGCGAGCCAGAAAATGTCTCTGTATGAGAGTCAGAGACGTAGATTTGTCATCTAATCTGTCACCAGCCGACAGCCAGCAGTGCTGTGCCACGCTATCACGTCTCAGTTTCTTTCTTTGCTGTTTAAAAGTGGTACATGTGACTAATATGCACTTCTGTCACTGTCTAGACACATTAGAGTACAATGTTCTGTGTCTGCGAGTGAAAACTGAGCCTGTGTTTTATTTTAGTTCAGTGCAAACACATTTCAAATGGCACAAGAGAGCGTGAAGCCTGTGAAGTATGGTTTCAGTTCAAGTACATGCAGTTCATATGTTATTCTGCCATTTCTAGCCCACTGTAGTTCACTCAGTCACTCTGTCTGTCAACCCACCACTAAGATATTATCTCAGCACTGTACTGTGCTGAAGTTTGTGATGGTCTTACACAGCTAATCTAAGTTTGCACATTTTTATTTTTGCCAGTATTTAGTTGGATTGCTGCTTTGTTTGGGGCAGATATTTATAGAGCCTGGTGTCGGTAACATGTCTGAGATTATTTATGAAGCGCACGACTCTATGTCTTATACGTGTCCTCACTGTTCTTCTAGTGTAAAGTTGACATTTGTGGTTTTGACTGGTTATCACATACAGCACTCACATTCACACCTAAGACCAATTTAGATTCATCAATTAACCCAACCACATCTTACTCGGACAGAACCCACGCAAACGCATTGAAATGCAAACTCCACACAGAAAGACCCTGACAAGGTGGTGAAGTCAAAGTCAGGACCTTCTTGCTGTGAGGCAACAGTGCAACTGTGCTGTTCTCTCACCCTATCGGTCTTTAAGTGATGACGTGATAAACCCTGCTTCTAGGTCCAAAATACTCTGTGTTTATTGAGGCTGTTGTGTTTTTAACACGTTTTAATGCTTTGTAACTTGTTTTTTAAAATCTGAACAAGCCCCTAAAAAACAGTCAGTGGTCACTTTTGATCTCTCTCGGTTTTTATTACCACTGTCATTTAAAATCTCAGTTTTTAAAACCTTACAATGTAACTACAGCCCAGCCCATGCAGCAGTATATTAATGCCTAACCTCGTATTGTGGATAGATTATCTCAGGTGTTTTCCTGACTGAAGTTTGGTCCGTTTACAGCATCCTGCCATGCAACTACATGTTCTCCTAACCTTCAGGAACCCTCGGGTTAACTTTTATCAAGTGGAAAAAAGTTAGCATTCATCCTTGCGCTTTGTGTGTTTATATTATGCTAACCATAGCTGTGTAGCCAGCCACCACATAGCACATCATTATATACCAGCTAGCCCAACATCAGTAACCCTACAAACGTTATTACTGTTTAGTTTTCTGTCTTTGTTTATGTCAGAAGCGATGGCAGAGCTCTACAATTCAATTTTTTCAGAAATCCCTCAGTCATAACATGCTATATTATGTTTAGGTGGAAACTAGCGAGCTAACTTCCTGCTAACTTCTAACTGTGTTAAATTTCATAAATTCTGTTTTCATGGATGCCTGGATGTTAAACTTAATTGTTACACCTGGTAGAGCAGCAGCACTGATCATCATTTTATTAAACATGAAAGAATTTAGACAGATTTTAACTCTCAGTGATGCCGCAGTGTTACTTTGAATTTGGGACCTGAAGCAGAGGTTGGAACCAGAAACGACTAATGACGTCAGACTTAAAGACAGTAACGGACAAGGTCTAGCACCCTCCCCTCCCCCCAGCCACCCTTGACCCAGATAAGGATAAGTGGAAGAGATTGGATGTATGGTAGGAACACATACAGTTTGCCATGATCCTTGTTCCAGACATTCATATCAGCCTTGTGATAACTTGGAATAATTTTCGTGATCCTCTAACAACTTTATCCTCATGCCAATAGAGAAGTTTATCTGTGGTGGACTCATTTCATGTTTTTGTGTCAAACTTTTGCATCTGGCACCAGACACATGCATGTGTTCTAAGCTGTAGGTTGGACTTCTATCCATCATCCACATTTTATTTGCACAGACCAACCATCTGGGATCCTGAGTCACATTTACAGCCTCAGTCAGAGAGATACCGGTGTTATGGAAAATATCCTGGACAGTTCCTGTACCGAATAAGTCGATGCCATCAGAGCTTAATGACTTAATGACCAGTTACCCTCACGTCACATGTGATGAGGTGCTGGAGAGAATAATTTCTTGACCATCTCATCCAATGTGTACATAAACCAAATCTGGAAGTGGATGATGCCATAACCTCGAGATTGCACATAGTTTGCTCCCATCTAGATAGCAACACCTTAACCATGAGGTCCATCCAAAGCAGAAAGTCAATACATTTCTTTAATAATGCAAAAGTAAGAAAATTCAAGCCTGAGTAGCACTAAACAACATTTTATCTGATTCTGGAGTCCTTCCTGGCCTGCACTGTTTTGTTAAGTATCCTCCTCAAAACATCCACCTCCTCCTCCGGGTTTGTCTTCAGTCTTTTCACCTTCTCCTCCTTGCCAAACTCAGACATGCCAGGAATAAAAGAAAGTATTTATCGAAGCAGCACTCACAGCAATGGATGAATGAAAAATATCACACAGAAATAAATCACTGGCTCAAAAATGTGGAAAAGAATTAAAAACTTTGACTCTATCCTTACATGCAACTGTAATGAAAGTTTGTCAAGCTTTAAATGCATTAGTCATTAAAGATAAGAGTAAAAATGATTGTCTGTAACAAGACTATTTAGATGAAATGCTCATTTTGGTTGCTTTAACCCTTTCATGCATGGTGTTCCCTAAACTTCAAGTAAAACCACATTATTTAAAATAACGTCTCTAAATTAGCAGAAAATGTGATCCCAAAGGTTCTCTGAGATTTTTCTAAAGGGTGCTTGTTTTACTCATTACATCATTTTTCACAGATGTCTAATTTTAAAATAGGAAAACTTCACATAAATTAGTTCTTGAGAGTCTCTAGTTTTACAACCAGGATCCAAAAACATTCCAGCTGTATCTTATCAGTTTGTGTTGTAAAAATGTTACTCACACCCAATAAGTGATTCACCAGAATTGTGCTGTCAGTGTTGGTGGGGATGGTGAGTTGTTATGAAGGTGCGGTTTCTCTTTCTTAAATTTTCTATTTCAAACTCTTTGTCACTCTGCTTCTCTCCCTACATCCCGCTGTCTGGCCCGAGAGCAGCAGTGCATGGTCTCTGCTTCCAACTTTGCAGGTCGAGTCTGAAACCCAACACTGGCACCAGGAGTCACCTTCCACATGGCTCAAATGCCCACCACCATCTTTGTGCCCCGCAGTCACAAGACTGAGGTGGAACAGGAGGTCACACACACACACACACACACACACACACCCAACCACCCCACCACCCTTGTGGCGCTTGCATAACTTTAGAACTTGTTGGAGGTCGCTGGATGGGGGACCACCTCAAGGCATATGATCAAAGTACACCATGTTTGCATGTGTGATCAGTGCTGGGCCCGACCGTTAGGTGAGCTCTGCTGTGACCTTCCATAAACCTGCATGACCTCCCTCAAGCAGTCTGCTCAGTCTCCCACTCCCATTCTGAGGATTCAGTTTCAGCACAACCATGCTTCAGATTCCTGCTATCCACACAGGGGCAAACTGGAGAAGCAGTGAGTTTTAGAAAGGGAATAGATGCAGTGACGAAGTGACTGAGTAAGTCTGAGAGAGCAGAGGTAAAAAGGTGTAAATAGGCGGATGAAGTGGCAGCAAAGACATCACACAAGCTGGTGCTTTTCCTGGAAGTCAGTGCTCCCAATTAAGTTACTGGTGCTCACAAGGGGCTGTCTTTAGGTAATGTGGTGTCAGTGTGGGCAGAGGGTGTTGGGCTTGCTGACTTTGCAAGAGGACATTAGAACCTGAGCCTTGTCAGACCACCCACACTACCTCCAGCCTGTCAAAATGCTGGCCTTTAACAGAGTTGTGCTGCTACAGGTGGTCCCTTGAGCATTTCCAACCATGCCATACTTGCCCTAAAATGGTTTCTTTGTAACTGGGATTTATAATAAATTCCTTATTACCAATGTTTATGAGTGTACTTAACAAAATAGCTGCTGACATAAGAACTTGCTACAGTTAGGCCTGACCATGGAGGAAAAACAAATGTCATATTATCGGATAACTGCAAAAAGCAGTTTACTTTATATTACCTAAATAACCTAATTTGGAGGTCCCCCTGCAACTACACCAAATTACTAAATGAGTAAGTAATTCTATCATCTTTATGCTTGAGTTTACACCAGAAAGTCTGATCCAAATATCAGCAGTTTTGATACGAACCCTGGTATTGGATTGATACTAGCACGATTTGTTGCTATCAGTATGCAACCCACTGAACTGTGTTATATATATATATATATATATATATATATATATATATATATATATATATATATATATATATATATATATATATATATATATATATATATATATATATATATATATATATAACACAGTTCAGTGGGTTGCATATATCTTATCTTATATATTTGTAAATGTAACAACCTCAAAGATTGCAGTATGAAAAATGTCTGAACCTTTTTGTGCCGAATATCATATCTACTTTATATTTTTAGTCTTTACCACAAAGCTGACCCAAAGTGCTTTAAAGGTCAGGTCTCCAAAATTCCCAGCTACAAAATACATGAAAAATTAAAAGTTGTGTTGTAAAAGTTAAAAAAAAAAAAAATCACAGTGATGTAGTGGTCCTTAGAAGTGTTCAGAATTTGCAAATTGATAATGATTCATGTCATAAATCATGACACACTGCTCTTCCCTAAATAAGCTGCCTTTACAGGTTAAATGTATCTGTATCAGTGGGATGGATTATCTCAATATAGCAGATGTGCCCACTACCACACATTTGGACTGATTTGTGACCACTGTTTGGGAGGGATGGTTATATTGTGTATCTGGAATGAATTTTAGGTCTCTACGTCCATCCCATGGGGAATGGGAGCAGTAACAAAGGTGTTGCGTTTATATTTTTGTTGAGTGTATATTTTTTAACTAATTTCCTCTATAAACCTGACAGTAACTCACTTTTCATATATGGCTCACATAAACTGCTTTTATGCATGCACCCTAAACCTGCACCCTCTGTGACCTTGCAGCCAGTAAAGGTGACACACGCTGTCACAACATGAGATTGCACTCAGTCACAAACTCGAGCGAGTGGCCTCTGATGTAAGCTCGCGCACATTAAATTCTTGGTAACCAAATGCCTTGGGCAGCCATGCAGGAGCCAGCCTCCGTGAACCCGCAGAGAGTTATAAAAAGAGCAGAGTGCAAGCAACAGGGCACGCCCTCTTTGCTTTGTTTGTTTGTTTGTTTGTTTGTTTGTTTTCATTGTTTCATCTCATGTTTGTCTGTTTTGTTTTGTTGGGTGAGTGTGTTTGTGGGAGTGGGGGTACGTTTGTTTCTTTCCTGGGCACATCAGCTTCCTCCACTCAGTTAATTATGATAACTGCTTACACATCTGTTTAAATAAATGTGTCATATCACATTACAGTACATGTATGTTTGAAAAGTTATCATTAACACTGTATCGCCACGTGTGCAGGAATAATTCGCAACAAAAAATATAATTTTGGGTTCAAGCTATATTTTTAATCTAGCTGAATAAATAATTAGAGCCACCCATCTTTTGCCCTTGGATCATCTTCCTCTGGTACACTGTAACACCTCTTTTTGGTCCCTTTGTATACATGAACATTATGCTTATTGTCTCAGTTATAACGGTTATTTTCTGAGAGTGCACAGATTTAACCTGCACTCTTTGTAATGGCCAGCAGGGGAAGACACTGTAGTTTCAAAAAGAAGTCAGGTTGCATAGATGTCCAACAGAAAATAACCCTTTTTCTTACTTGATCCATGATCTGAGTGAACACTTTTCCAATATGTTTATGGTCTCAGTCGCTGGTTTCAAGGCTTGTGTTATAGAGCAACTGTGTTTATGTGACATATGTGTATCCATCCCTCACCAAAACATTCAGCTGAAAGGTGAGAAAATGTTTAGGGTTTTTATGCAGTTTATATAACATAGATTTACTATCTAAGCTTTTGGTTTCTTGACAACAAATTTCCTTTTTAAAAAACAACAACAACAACAATTTTCTTGTACTGAATGCACAAAATCATCATGTGTTACACTTAGCTTTTAGCCAGACCTGATCAAACATAAACAGCTGTACTTCAAAACACAGACACAGGGTAAAAGAATGTATAGCGCAGCTTTAGCGAGGTGTTAGCAGTCCTGTTGGGATAGAGTGTCGAGGTGCTGAAACGGCCCATTGAGCCAGAATGTTAGCTATACAGAGCCGATAGGATGGAGCACTAGTCTGTCAACAGCTTAGAGCTGCTGCACTGCTCTGCACCCCCCTCCACCCGCTGACAAATCAGGGTCAGTGGAAAATTTTGCAGTGCGCGTACAAAATGCACATACATGCAACAATTCTGCAAAGAGGAAGGAAACAGATAAGTATTTAGTTAAAAGCTTGTAAAGAAGATCAGTATACGTATACTGTTTAACTGAGTTTTTAGCGTGTTATACCTTTGAAGGCCCATTTTGCAAACAACCCACACTTTGAAACACAAAAATCCACTGCCATTGTGACACATTCAAAGGAATCTGTTTCTCTGAAATGCCACGTCCCTAACAGAAAACTCATGGAAACCCTTCACAAAGCCAACATTGTTTCTCAGGCCTGTTAGAAATGCACATGGAGACAATGCTGAAGGAAAAGCACCCCCGATGCAGCGCTCTGGGTAAAAGTACGGGCCACTGACTGATCTCTGGAAGTGGGTGCACAACAATCCACTTTTATGTATGAGTTATAGTATTAGCACATACTTTAACAAAGTGACACTGTTGTATGTTGTTTGTAAAATAAATACAAATAAACTACTAAATAAAAATTACCTGAATAATCACTGGCATAATATAAAAACTTTGTAAGTTATAAAACAAACCAGTTGACAGAGGATTTAACAGGAAAAAAATTACTTAAGATAAGATGATAAGACAGAGCAGCACACACAAACTGACACATTACTCAACCTCAAGGGTTGTGTAACAAGTAAAACAGCCCAGGAGAAAGAATCCAAAGCCAGATATGAATGCTCTACTTAGCATTCCCCAATCATAGGTTGTGACATGATTTCTGGGTAAACAGAGATAACACGTAAAGACAAAAGAGCTATCTGAGAGCTATCAACAGAGCAACTATCTCTCAATCAGTGAGTGAATGCATCACCTAAGCTCATCATTAGGTCCTGTGGGTCACTTAAGGCAGAAAGAAAAAAAACTTTGGGCAAAGCCCGGGTCCTGACTGTAAAGAAATGTAGCCAGTGCTTCAGAAAGACGATAACAGCTCCTCCCATGCTGGTTGAGTTTGTGGTGTGTCAGACCCCCACGGGTGTGAGCCCCCCACCCCCACCGGCACCATCCTCCCATCGGGAGACACGGACACGTCGACAGAGTTCACCTCCCTTTCAGTGCATTGGCAGAACAAACACAGGAACCACATCAAAGCAGCTGAGCCAGGCCACAGTGCCCCTGTGGACTGGTTTGTTATTCTCCTCCAAAGGTTAATTACAGTGGGGGATTCAAAGGCCTGGCTTGGCCATCTGTAAGGGATCTGAAAGTTAAAGTATGAAATTCCTGTCAGGCAAAATGAAAAAATAAACAGACCGATCAATCAGCACAGTGCTTACTCACACCCTCTTCCACTGTGGTCAGTGGTGGTGGTAATGATAAGTTAATGTCTTACTGAGAAAATAGCTTGCAACTATTAGGGGGAGCTCTGACACCTTTACCATCCAATCTGTAGAGAGGTTCACGTGACAGAGTTACATAAGACCAAATCAGTGTGCACAAGCACCGGAAGAAGCAAAACACTGATGGAAAGCATCTTTGTCTACGTGAAAACCCCTTTCTTATTCAGGTTGTGGCACTGATGGCCGGAGCAAAGTTTGTGTGAGGGGAAATTACAGGGTGGAGGAACAAAACAGAGTGTTTCTCTTTTCACAAAGAGAAGCAAATACCTTTAAAAAAAAAAGAAGAAGAGGAAGAAGAAGAAGAACAAGAACAAGAAGAACAAGAAGGGGAGACAAAAACTAAAACTCAATGGAAAGGAGAAGTTGTAAACAAATGCCTTTGTTTACCTAGCACTTCAGGCAGCCTCAGTTCCTACCCTGTCATAACTCCACAAGTGGCGATAGTGCATTTCAAGGCCCTCTGGTGTCCCTGGAAGCTCTCATTGGGGCTATGAATAGTCAGCTATTTGTGTTTATGCAACTGAATCCTGGGTTATTTTATGACTGTTTACCATGGAGGGAGTCATCCGCGCTGTTGGTTGTCACAAATAAATGATACCCGCTGCCAGGAACGAGTGAGACTGTTGTTCAAATAAGCTTTTGTTTTACCCCCTCTAAAGAAGACCACATTGGTGGGGTGGGGGTTGTTATTGTATTGGCACTTTTAAAATAGGGGCTGGTCAATCACAGGCGAGCAAACCAAAGTCAATTTAAAATGCACCAAACTTTCTCACGCTGATTGTACCGCCAGGCACACTCACACTGTACAAACTGCTCCTGTGGTCAGCTTAAACAAACCACGAGATGTATGTGAGCTCGCCTACAACCCTTTGGTCTGTTTGCCACTCGTCAACTTTTTGCCAAACCTGCACGCCACTTCTGTTTATTCTAATAAGGTACGGAAGGCTAAAAGAGATGCATTAACTGGGTATAGTGGGGCAGTACCCCTCAGTCTGTATTTATTATTCCAACATGGAGAACAGGCGTGCCTAATTGCTTGAACAGCTATGTGTGTGTGTGTGTGTGTGTGTGTGTCCCTTTTTTGGGCTGGGAGCACACAGGCTGAATTGAGAAGTGGGTCCCTTGCAGAGCGAGCGAAGCCAGGCTCACATGGTTTTAATGCTTCCTGCTTGTTGTTTTATGTGTCTGCATTAAATGGAGCCACATGCTATCAATAAACTTATACACATGTGGATGAAATATTCATCCTTAAAAAAAAGGTGGGCCCATTTATTTCAACACATTTCTCAGGGTAATCAATAGATGAATCAATGGAAACTTGCCGGTGCAGCCATAAAATTACATTTAAAAAAACAAAACAAAACTCGTAGGCCTACAAGGTCTTTCTGTGCCTCGAGGGGCGGACAGGCAGGATTCATTTTCATTCATTTTCATTTGCCTCGTTTGCGTCAGAAGCTGAGTTTTTTTTTACGCAAGCAGGGTGTGTCTCGGTGACATGCGATGGCCCGGACAGTGCGGGTGTCATGTTCACGGTGTGAGTCACAGTCTGCATCCCTTACTGCACAGTCACTCTAACCCAGCGGCTCAGGTGTGTGTAGGTGTGTGCGTGTGTGTTTGTGTCTGTGTGGCTCAGCACCCGCTAATAATATCAGACCTGCTCGGCCCGCCACACTCCCTCCGTGCCTGTGCGAGCACGTTCAAATACGCATACTCACACGCCATCAGTGAGCAACCACAAAAGATGACTGTTACACAGTGTTTGTGTGTTTTCCGTTGAATAATGTGTCATATTTTGAAATAACCAGACAACAAAAACGACTGTGCACATGCTGTGGTGTCAAAGGATCAAATTATATGTTATTACTTCCTGCTGGATAGAAGCCTGTGCCTGCTAACATACTGTATATGATCAGTTTTTCTTTATAGCCAGCAATGATTTGTTAACAAGACAAATGTCTCCATGTAGTTAAGAAAGCACTGATAAATGTTCTATAAATGTTCGATCTGAGGAAGCAGAGATGTCACCTTCTTTTATAGACCTCCAAATACTAGTGACACCTATTTTTATAAGATAGAAAGAATGAAAGTATCCTATTTTTCTTCTGATCTCAACTTGATATATGTATATTTAACATGTGGATTCTCAGTGAAGGTGCAGAAAGAATCACACAAGGAATAGGTTGTAGCCAAGCTCTTATCAGCACAGCCTGTTCATACACGTGAGTAGGGGAGACCGGGGATAGTTGTAACGTGGGTCAGTTGTAACACTTCCAATTTCTCCAATCAGGGTAAGTTTCAAATGATGTGACTCATCCTGTGCATGCCCATCTCAGTTCTGCTATCACATGTGAAAAATCAGCACATTTTGTCAAACACAGACAATTTAACATGAAAAAAAGTAATTTGTATACCAAAAAGTAATTTTTTCTACTTTATTTCAATTTCTAATAGCATTATCTGCTTTGCAGTTAAACTCATCAAACTTAAATTATGTTATTTGTATGTCTGTGGGGATATATTCTGTGTAGGTCTTTAGTGCTAATGTTTTAGCCATTGCCTGTAATGTTAGCGAGTTCATGGCTATAGGAGTCTGGGTCAGTTGTAACAGCAACAGTCTGGGTTAGTTGTAACAATAATGTATGTTACAACTTACCACACTATTACTTTAACTTATATTAAACAAGTTGGGGCAACGACATCAGCAGAGAGAGGTTCACTGGTCGCTTTTGTATATGCGGTTAATGCCATTGGCAACACAATTCCTCCACTGTTTGTGTTCCCACACATACATTATGCAGACCACTGTGTCAGAGATGGACCAGTAGGAAGTACTGGTAGTGGAAATAAATCAGGATGGGTGCAAGAAACAGATTTCCTCATCTTTCTGAAGCACTTTGCAAACCACACCAAGGTAAGCCATGATAAAAAGTAATGGAATTGCGATGCTGGTGAACAACTACATTTTTTCAGCTTCATTGTTATGTTCAAAGTTGGTGCAAGAGTTGTAGGTTATAATGCCCACTGAACCAATGAGGCCAAACTCAAGGAAGACCAACCAAAATTAATGAAATATTCAGTTGCAGAAAATTCCATAATTTGTCTTTTTTGGGGGGCTGGAATATGTTCAAAAGCTAGATTTCTGCATTCTGTCACACACACACACAGCTACATAAATGGCTCTAAGTGCATTCATGTGTTGAATAAACAAAGATTACATGTTAATGTTTTGTTAGTACCCTTATTTCATTGTGTTACATTTCACCCCAGGATATGTTACAACTAACCCAGACTATGGGGTTAATTGCAACATTTCACTCTTTGTGTTTGAGGCCATACCATGCAATGGGTAATTGTGCTGCAGAGAAAATAGCTGCACTATTTAATAGCAGAGACATGTAAATACTTTGCATTACATTTTGAATCCACTACCTTAAACGAGCTCCAATTTACAGACAGAAATGTCAAAAATGTTACAACTATCCCCGGTCTCCCCTACGTAACGATGCCATTTACACATAAAGAGCCAGGAGTGATGGAGCCTCAGTATGAACAGGAACACCATATGTGCACACAGTGCTATACAGTAATATTTTGACTCACTATTTTCCCTTCTGCGCGGCTTTGAAAATGGTTAAAGTGCTTTTGCAAAATATTATGATATCCAACTGAAAATGACCTTTGACCTTTCAGATGTAAAAATGCCTTCACTTCCTGCTTGAATCCTTTGAGACATTTGTGTGAAATTTTGCAATAATCATTGCATGGATTTGTGAGTTACAGCTAAAGATGTGTTTTGTGTGGTCATCCCAAGTTCCTCCCAGTTTTTAAAAAAAAAAGTTACCTCAGGGTGGATTTAAGAAACAAAACAAAGAAAAATAAACTGAATGGATAAAGGGCAATCTAAAAGCACGATGCCTCCAGCTACACCCGTCGCCCGTGTGGCGTAAAATCCCTCTGCTCTCTGCTAGACTTCCTGTCAGTTATCACATCATCAGCTGAGTTTAGATAAATCCCTGTATGACATCCAACCCAAACATCATGTCACTCGGCCCATGGAAGAACCTTCACGATGAGTTGGCAATGAAAGAGTGATGGTTTTAAATATATCTGTCAGCGACGTTGGTGGCAAATCTTCTTCATCGGGGATTTTTGCCTCCCAGTGCTGAGAGAGTAAAGAAGGAGTGTTTTGGGGAAACTGTAACGTGACGGATCAGATGCAGAAGTTCATTCTGTAAAAACTAAAACCAACACATGAAGTCTGAGAGCCAACTACCCCCAAAGCTATTTTTTACTTGACTATATGGGATATGTACAGCAATAAAGTTGTGGCAGTCAAAATTTTCAGCATTGTGGCAAATTTTATATATGTATAGCTCTAAGTGCAATATCTATGGCAACGGTCCACATCAGGCAACGGTAATAATCGGCACACTCAGGGCAGTAACCACCAAAATGGGATCCCAGGAACAACACCTGAGATCTCTGTCCAGAAGATTGCAGTCCTAGGAACAGCAAAGATACTGCACTGGACCCTCAAGCTCCCAGGCCTCCGGTCAAGCACCAGAGCCTAAATGATCAAGTAAAATAAGAGCAACAAGCTTTACAATACATATAAAGGTCTGAGGTTGAGGTGGGACCACCTCTGATGATAAGTGGCACCACTTTCCTTGCAGCTGTCCACAAAAATTTTCACAAAGACTCAAAATTACAAAGCAGATGCAAATGACGTGCTCCAAAAGTAAAAAAAAAAAAGGTGCCATTTTCAGTGAATAGTAAATAATTACATGCAGCAGGCAGGTTGAACCTTTCCAACCAGCAGCTGCAGACTTTTAGACTCACATTAGCAGAAACGTGTGTTTAAATCTTCCTTCTTAGTCTTCATGTAACTCCCTTTGAACTTGATGCATTTTTTTAAGCTGAGGAACATTTCTCTAAAAGAAAACTGCAAAATAATTGGAAATAAAATGAACTCCACAGACCTCTCATCTTAAACCTTATGCACTATACAATGATAGCTCTCGGTCTATCAGCCTGAAATTACAACTGAAGAGCAATATTTCCCTACCAGCCTGTATGTAAAATGGTAAACACAGTCTGATGCAGTGGTGACGCAGACAAGGGAAACTAAAAAAGCGTAATAAGACGCCCGCAGGACCAAACAACCCAGAGTTTCCCTGCAGCTATAAATCACTCGTACGTTTTGATCAGCCAAAAAAGCAAAATGAACATCCTATGCCAAAAACTGCACATTAAATTCATTAGCGGAGTCCTTACAGTAGGGCAGCACATACAGAGTGGCATTTAAAAAGTCATTTCTAATTCGTCTCAACATAAAACTTTTGAGCTGTCGTTTGAACTCCGCCCCGTCCCATTTTCCTTGCGGTATTTGGGCTTTGTGAAGGATAAAAGCAGCCTGTGAAAGTGGATCGGGGAAAATGGACCAGTTGGCTCAGAGCTCAGAGCAACGAATAGAAACACATCTCTCCAAATCCGTCCTATCCAACGCAAATACTGCTCCTGGTTTAGAGGCAGGCAGAGCTGCACTTGCCCCACCACTCACTGCTCTTTATAGCTTACATATGCACAAATCGCAGATCCCTGTTTTGGATGCTCAGGGGCTAATGGATGCCGTAAATGTGAAAATAAACCATTGTGGAGGGAAATGGTCCGTGACTGTCTGACTGAACAAAAATAAATAAACCTTTGTCACGTTTGTCTGACCTGCTGTTCCTGCTTGACGGCCTTGCAGGTCAGCTTAGGGAAGCCCGAGAGGCAGCTGCATGCTGTGCTGCTGTTGGCTGCATGTTGGTCGGTTAGGGTGAACGTGGACTGGTGGGACAAGCGAGTCTTCAGTCCAGCCCCGCACAGCTGAACAAACTCACTGCCAAAACCAGGCTGAAGCTCAAGTTTGAACCATCGTATCCTGTGTAAAAATGGGTCACGTAAAAACAGAGAAGCATCTCCAAGTTTTAATCACTGCAGGTGGAGTTCTAGGAAACTAAATTGCAGCGGCCTGTCTAGACAGGACACCAGAATATTTTGGGCTTTTCTTAAATCGGTGTACCAAATGATTTGCCACTGTTTGTGCACAATATACTGTACTACAGCAAAGGGCGTACATTTGCATGAATGCTTGTGTAGAATATGTCTGACACTTGTTGAAACCACCTGTTGCCAGCAGGTTAAAAAAATGCATTGTTTCTACACTGAATCACAGTATCTGGGGTTGTGCTTAGACGATATCAGAAGCTTTGAGTGGCTCCTTTTAGGAAATAACATTGTGGAATGTGGCCCGCCTCTCTGACTGATCACGTCCTCCTGACAAAGTGTAGACACTTACAGGAAAGAAGCCGCCATGTTCTGTAATTGTATTAACCAGAACTGAGTGGAAAGTGATTACAGTGATAAAGGAAGATATTTTGAGGTGGCAGCATAGTGCTACATGTGTTCAGGAAACTTGTTCAGTTTTGCAGGGAGTTCCTTTCTTTGTTTTTTCTACTTCACCTACTGACTTCCATTGTGTTACCCTGTTTTTGCTGGATATACATTGTGATGATGTACTGAATTATGTCTGGATGGACGCGGCAGTAGTTATAATTCCCTCGAAGCACAGGCAGACGCAAGTGGTTTTCTGTCACTGGTTTATTTGAAGACTTCATACAATATCATCATGCCAACAGTTACAGTAGTGGTGTGCGATACTACATATTTTGGTATCGATCCAATACCAAGTAAATAGGGGCCAGTATCGCCGATACCGATACTTTTCAATAAATACGGTGGATGCCTCATTGAATTGCTAAATCTCAATTTTCATGACCTTAATTATTTTTTGTGATGTTTCCTTTTTTATTATTAAATAGCTGAAACTCAGGACACTAAATACAAAATGCTTATAGAAAATGAATGTTATCAATTTTTTTAGAAAAATCTTAATTAAAAAGTGCACGCAAACTAGTTAACAAATTAAAAACAAACAAGTACTGTTGAGAAACTATTATACAAAAAGTACAATTAAAATTCTCAACAACAAAAACAACAACTGGTGAAAATATAAATAATATGTAAACATATTACATAAATAATATGTAAACAACTAAACACAAGAGGGGGGAGGGGTAGCAAAGTATGGGATACACTCCAGGGACATCCTGAGCTAGATGAGTTTAGGTTTTTAATAGCTGCTTGTTAATCTTCAGTGTGATATCAGCCTATGATGTGAGTAATGACAGAGTCACTGACTGTGATTAGAGCTGTCTGTAGGTAACATACTCAGTTGTGGTCTGTTAATATGATGGTCGATGTTAATATGTTTTAATTTGGTGGAATTATACATGGAAAGACACACACCTTGTTTTAAAGGAAAATTTTGATATTTTGATTTAATAGGAGGTCACTGTAAAGCGTTTTCAGATATGCTAATTATCTTTAATGCAATTATTTTTACAGACTGTTCTGCAATGGCACAGTTTCTGTAAAAGTATGAAACAGACATTTCTTTTTCCCCTGTGTACAGTATTGCCTTTCAGTGAGTTATCCCCCACAAAAACGTCCTTAAATGATGTTTACTTTTTCCGCTTTCTGACAATGAGCTCGTTTAGCGAAACCGGCTTCAGATTACATACCACTCAGGATTAAACGCTGTTACTTTCCCTGCTTAGAAGCCCTACATCTCTCTGCAGTGTGCAAAAGATGCGTGCATGTTATGCTCTATAGGTGTGCAAGAGTACAATTTCATTCAGTCTAACAAGTTGTGGCAAGAGTTTTTGGTGTGGCACTTCGAGCACACCCACTCTGTATCGGTTTGTGCGCCTCTGCGTCCTCGCGTGTCTACAGGTTGAGACACGGGCATCTAAACACAGCCTGTTTACCCACAGCTGTGTTAAGCAACAGCTCAGAGATGTACCCTCCCTGAGGCCAGAAGCCAGACAGGGGCTGCAGAAAAAAACAACCTCAGTCAGCATGTGTCACTATAGACAAGTCTGATTCCAGTCTACCATTAACCGGAGTCTTGAGGCACTTCCAGCTTTGATCAATTATCTAATAATTTTACAGCCTGCGTCTGGTTTTTCTAAAGAATTCCATTTAATGATGAAGCGCTGTTATTGGACTGGATGGTAAGTTGACCATTTGGCTCTTTGGCAAGGTAAATTCTCCCAGGTGTTCAAATGGTTTTTACTTTGGATCTCGGTGCTGAAAATGTAACGGGGGGAAAATATGAGGAATTTGCTTCTCTTTCATGTTGGCAAGGCTTTTCCAGATACCTCCAGCCCCGCATGCAACTGTAAACCATCTCCGCACTCTGCCACTGTCAGACAACAAAGGAGAATTTCAACACGTGCTGTAAACCACAGGCTGACATATGAACAGTAATTCACAAGACTATCTCCAAACACAGCCGCACACTTCTCAAGTCATGACCTGGCCAGGAAGGTGGAGAGGGAAGGAAGAGGCAGGCAGTGGAATGAAATCAGAGAGTTCAAAGGTCAGCGCTTTGTTGACGAGGTAATGCCAGACTGGAGAGGGGAAAACAAAAAAGATGTGAGGGAGTTCAAGCATGCCAGAAAGAAAGTGCATGAGTAAGTGAGTGATTAACTGAATGGGTGAAACTGGGTGACTTTGAGTGAAGGAGAAAGAATGTAAGCAAAGGTAAAAGAAACTGACAGAGACGAGTGAGTAAGAGCAACAGACGCAGATTCAACTCACCCCTCTGTGTACAAATAGTGGCACATTAACATCCGTGTATGTCAGCAGTATGATGGTAGGAGCTTTCTTAATTCTGACTAAAATTTTCATCTAAAAAGCCTATTTGGATTTTTTTTTGTGCTTTTCTTACTGAAAGGTTGTCATTACTTTGAGAAGCTCTCTGAGTTACCTCTGCTATTCACTGAATGTTTATGCCCGTTGCTTCCAGTCCTAAATTACCACTTAACCTTGTGTTTAGATTTGTGTTCAGTACACCGTCATCGCTTATTTCCTGTTTTTCATCTTCATATCCATTTTAGTGCCAGTTTACCTGCCCAGTATTAATGTGGTCCAAAGTCCAGATGAATGTTCTACCTGTCCAAGTCTTATAAGACTCACCAGCTTTGTCAGCTACACCTTACCAGGACTGGGTTGGACACCACGTTTGCCTTCAGAACTGCTTTAATTCTTTATGGCACCGATTCAACAAGGTGCTGGAAACATTCGATCTGCGTCCAGCAGACATTTGGGTACTCGACATCACAACAACATTATTGGTCAGTTGTGATGTTAATTCTGGACAAGACAACCTCATTTCTACTAAGAAAGGGAAGGTTTACAAGGTTTGCAGATGGTGGCAGTGACAAAAAGAGAGTAGGTGGTGTTGGAAACTTTGAGACTTTCATTGGGAGTGACCAGAATGTATAGATGAGTACAAGAGAGGGGCAGCTCATATTGAGCATTTTGAAGACAAAGTTAAAGAGGCAGGGTGGAGATGGTTTGGACATGTGCAGAGGAGGGATGTAGTGAAGGAGGACATGTGGAGGGTTGGTGTGACAGTGGAGGAATCCAACGAGGGGGTGAGATGGAGGTGTATGATCTGCTGTGGTGATCCATAAAGGGAGCAGCCAAAAGAAGAAGAAGACAATGCATATTGCTACTGAAAAGATTACAGTGTTCCCTAATAATAAACCATAGGTGACAAGAGAACACAGCCAAACCTTCAAGAAGAAAAAGAGTTTTCTTCTCTGGTTTACAAGCTGATAAAAAAGGAGAACAGAGAGGCCAGGCGTACTTTAAGAAATCTGCCAAACATAAATGCAGCGATAAAGTGGAGCAAAAATTTAAGAGCAGAATTCTTCGCTCTGCCTGACTGGATTTGAAGAATTTGGCACCTGTGAATACAACCTAGTCCTCCCACGAGTTTATTCAGGTTGAAGGCAGTAGTCCAGCATCAAATCTTAATGACCTTTCACATCAGATTTGAGCAAGATAGTAATTGCCACTAAAATGTTACCATCTCCCCACTTAAACCTGGAGACGCAGCCCTTGCAATAACTACAGAAGCACTCAAGAAGACCTAAGATAACTCAGCACCTGGGCCAGATAACAAGAACTGTTTAAAGATTGTGCTGAGCAGCTAGGAAGAGGCGTTCCTGCTCTTGTTCCTGAATTCTATCAATGGCTCCACTGTACCATCGATGTATCAGCTATGGCAGCAATCCCTGATTATTCCCATTCCAAAGAAGAGCAGCAGAGGGGCTGAAGATTCTTGTGGATGGACACCATTCACAAGTCCCTGGAAACCTCTAACACAACAACCAGGCTCCTGTTTGCAGATCTGTCTTTTTTTCATTTAACACATGTAGCCACATATTCTTCCCCAGAAAGTCTTCATTCTGTTTCATCTATGTAACCAACAACTCAGCTTGTTCCCCACAGACTTGTGTTCTCTCACCCTTTCTTTTTATTCTATTTATTGTAGGGCCAAATTCCTTAATGTGAACAAAGAGATGGTCTTGATGTTGTTGTTTTTAAAAAAAAAAAAAAAAAAGAGGCAAGTGGCTGATATAATCATAAACACCATCCAAGGGGAACAGGTAGAACTGGTAAATGAGTAAAAGTATTTGGGGCCAAACTTTGAAAAACAACTAAAATTCAACACCAACACAGAGAAGACTCAGGAAATGCCAGCAATGGGAGTGTATCCTGAGAAAACTCTTTAAACAACATCCTTGCAATGCTCTACTATTCCTTCATAGAGCGCTTTATGAAGTTCTCTCCTATTATTGGATTCCCAGTCAGAGTCCTCTCTTTGTGAGCAGTAGATCAAAATAAAGCTGTCAGAATCACGCATGACCTCTCCCATGTGCTGTGGCCCGTTCATTGGATACTTTTTAGACGCCGGCTTCGCTGCCCAGCCTGCAGGTCTCAGGTGACACCTCCATGCCCAGCTTTTTAAAGCATAATCATTCCTCACCCAGTCCTTCTGTGTGTTCACTCTGTCTGTGAGAGTTATGCATTATGCTAACAGGTGAGTCTAAATTGACTATATGTGAATGTGAGTATGAATTGCTGTCTTTCTCTATGTGTGAGTTCAGTCACAGACTGCCACCTGTCAAAGGTGTACCCTGCCTAGATAGATGAATGGATACTTAATAATCCTTTATAATAACTGAGCTCCACAGCATGTGAAAAGCATGTCACTATAAATGAGATTTCTTTACCCTCTTTCCAGGATGCTTGAAGCTAGAAACCCATGTGAGTCATTCAGCAGACAGATACACATGGAGAACAGTTTGTACCCCAACAATGAAGCCAAGTCAAGATGTGTGTTTTTTTTGTCACCAGAGAGCAGCAAACCGTTCTGCACAGCAGGTCCTCTGACCTCTGGAGAATGGGCAGCTCATGAATAACTCTCTGCCCGAACTTTACAGGGAAGTCCTGTTACTGGTGCTCGGTTCTGGCCCTCCTTAAGGCTCAGAGAGAAAAGGAGAGAAAGAGTAATGGTAATGCTGATTGCATTTGACAGAGGCAATGAGAAATATTATACATTACAATGCAGCACACAGTGTTAAGTAGGAAAAATCTGGCAAGGGTCTGTCAAATCATGCTGTCCGCTCCAAGCCACGTGTTCAAAAAAGGGAACATTTAACTGTCACTTACAAACAAACAGGTTATTGTTAAACTCGAGCAGTGCCGCATCATTTAAGCGAGCATTTTGAGAAGATTAAAAGTAAACCGATGAAGCCAAAAACGATTGGCTCTAACTTTCCCAGAACAACAGCGTATTTACACCACCTGTCAAATAAGTGTTTGCTTTATGTAATGAAAAAGAAAAGAGTCAATTATCAGTTATTACGGTGTGATCTCTTTAAGTCTTCATGTCAGCCTTTCAAAATAAAGGGTCATGATGCTGCCCAGGGTGCAAGCATGCAAACATAAACGAGGGATTATGGTTTCAAAGACACATGCGCGCACGCACAAACTCAAACTGGGGAACAGTAAGGCAAAAGCACACATGGGTGGTCCTCGCTTGTCATTTCACTCCTGCAGGCTAGAAGGCAAACACAAAGCACCATGGGAAGCGCAGCCATGCTCTGATGGCAGAGGGGCTGTCAGCCTGCAGGAGACGAGTCATGAGAAGTGACTGGAGCACAAATCACTCTGAGATGAGAGTTTAAACTATCCCCCAAGGCAGCAGAGGAAAAGAAGCTCTCTGGAGAAAATGAACTGTAGAGAATAAATCCCTGCGTCACTGAAGAGGAAGTCCCAGATTGTTTCTTTTTCCTACAACCTGGGCTAAATTGCTTTGTTCTAATTGTGTGGTAATAAATATCATGTTACTGTGGTGAGCTGCTTGTCGTTGACATCAGTCTCAAATTGTTGCGTTTGATTCGTTACTTATGCACAGCTTACGCTCGAACCCAAACCGCAGCCCTGTGCAAACATGTTGAGCAAATAGGCAAGGCTCCTGTCACGGCCCGGGAGCGGGGCTTGTTTATGCCTCCAGAGCACAGAGCGCAGGGCCGGGTGTAGAGATGAATGGAGAGGAATGGGACAGGAAACATAAACAGCTGTTATCGCTCTGTCCTTTACACATGCCGTGACCTTTTCTTGTCTTCTTTGGCTCACTCACTTGGCTGTGTTTGCTCCCCCGCTGAGCCCAGCTCTCCCTGTGACCACTGCACACCTTGTTCGGTCAATAAATGCCACTGAAAATCAATAGAGTGTCACAAAGCTCAGATTGTATCTCTGTTCGCATTTCTTTTTTCTGAGGGTGGATACCACTGACACTCCTGCTCCCTGCTATTTGTCTTACAGAGTTTTGTGACTCACGTGGACCATGTGCATGTCATATCTATAAGCCAGAGACTGACTATCGACTGTCTGCGCACAATGTCAATTTTTTATGACGTTACACGTGTTTAAATTGTCACTATGCAATTACCTCAGCAGAACATAGATCCGCATGTGTGCTGATAAAAGACAATGCTCTAAGTCTGCATCATGGAGTATATCGATAAACACAGTTAGCCGCTGTAACTGACACGTTAAACAAAAGTCAGCTCGTGTGTTTACCTACTTACTGTTCACACAAAGCAAAGATGTCAGAGGAAGAAGAGTGCAGGTGAATCACTGATTACAGCTGAGAGTGGATGAGCTGCTAACATGCAAGGCCAACAGCTGTGGAGCGCCGGGGAAGTCCAAGTAAGGGGGTAGCAGAATGTGCAAGACTGCACAGAGCAACACAAACACTAATCAGCTCAGTCCAAGATCAAGTCAAGACATATTCATGTAGCTTCCTCTAAAAACAAGACTCTCCAATGGACAGAGCTCAAGGCAATATATGTATATATGGATAGATCGATACAATACATCAGGGTATGATTTAGGGTCCTGCGTACATTCAACATTTGTACCAGCAGCAGATTGATGAAAGCATCCTTTAGATCGAGGATGTCATACACATTTTGCATTGTGGGCCTTACAGCTCACTTTGATGTGGGGATGTGAAATGGGTTGGACTCATGAATCCGCCCTCTCTCTCAATGTGAAATTTAATTACAACCCGAATACCACAGATATCTGAATATAAGGAGAAGTGCAATTTCAACAGTAAGTCTGTAGTACATGAGACATCTGTCAGCACGACTCTTTGTGCTTCAATAGTAAGAAAAGGGAGCTGATTGGCCACACTGTCCTGGAATTATACACAAGAAAGCTTTTGTTAGCTCACAAAAAAACTACAAGCATTTTTATAGTAACTACTCTGGTGTCGTATGATTGACCATGGGGGAGGTCATTATCAATAGGGAAAATGGTAAAACCTATAAAGCATACAGTAAAAAGTCCAAAATGTATGTAGGTCATTTACCAAAGACACCCAGTGGGCTGAACTGAAGTTTTTGCCAGGCCAATTCTGGCCCCATTGGCCTTGTGTTTGACACCCATGCTTTAGCTCAGGGGTAGGCAACTCCAGGGCTCAAGGGCCGGTGTCCTCCAGGTTTTAGATGTGTCCTTGCTCTAACATGGCTAATTTAAATGGCTAAATTACCTCCTCAATATGTCTTGAATTTCTCCAGAGACCTGGTAATGAGCTAATCATTTGATCCAGGTGTGTTGACCCAGGGTGAGATCTAAAACCTGGAGGACACCGGACTTTGAGGCCTGGAGTTCCCCACCTCTGCTCTAGCTGTTAATACAGTGACTCATAACTGCGGAACCGATAGCTTGCTTCTACGTATTGAGCCATTGTGTTGAACTTTTGCTTCCTCCTTTTAGAGTTGACAGGAATTTTACACTAAATGCTTTTACTTTAGACATGTTCCCTGGGGGTCCAGACACCATTTAAAGGTTCCAGGAGAGACCATGGGTTAAGAGAGTGTGGTGAATCTTTTTGTGCTTGGGTTTTGGGGTTTTTATAAAATTGGGTTTGGTGCAAAATTAAAGTGTGAAATATTTATTGATATAAAAATGTGAAATGTATTTATTTATTCAAATTGGTATATTGTATACTGTGGTGGAAGGCTGGCATTTAAGAATTTACCTGAGAGTGGAATAATAGTTTAGTGTGTGAACGCTGAACATATTTAAGGCTGCTGGTTGTCATTAGAGAAGGTTGATTGTGCTGTGAAGAAGCTCGACGAGTGAATTGTTTGTAAGGAGAACTGTATGGCAAATAAATGCTTTCTGTTCCACTACATTTGCCTTGGTCCATCTCACTGTGTTTCCAGCCGCTAAGGGCCACCCTGTTACATCAAGTCAACATGAAATTGTGGGGGGAAAATCCACACAGAGCTAGACTGACGCTCCAGATTTGAACCTCTTGTTTACATTTTTCTGTAGCTTTATGAGGTATCTTTGAGTTGACCCCTAGTAAAGAAATATTCCAATTTCAGACCATCTATATAGAAAAAGAGTTTAGAAAGAATGGAAGGAGAAGAGATTTAGTGGAGATAGAGGAAGTCTCTGTACATTAATAAAACCAGATGCAGCCAGGCTCCTGAGAAGTGCATTTCACATTGAACTCTGTGGTTTGGATGGCACACTGAAAGTCAGCCAGGCTCATCAATCATCATGTCAAAAACTGTTTCTTTTCAAACGGGCAGGGGTAAGGCTATCAGAGGAGAGGTGCAGCGGGGCCACATGAGTCTGCTGAACGAGCAGCCGCCGTTTACGTCTATACTGTGTGAAAGGCAAACTGGAGAAATGGTCACCTATCTGCAACATGGAGAAGATTCACAGCTGAGTCTGTGTGTGGAAACAACTCTGACGTCCCCGTCAGCTCAAAATATTCGTCCTGCTGGGAACTGCCCCTCTGTGCCTTGTTTACACTGAGGGCTGCGCCGAAGCAGGCACACACCCCGTCACGAACAGTGAGCTGCACACATTCGAGACAATATGCGTCTCAAAGGTGTCACAGTGAAAATGTGAAAAATTGGTCACGGGGGCTAAATGCCTGTTGCTCTGTTGTTGCATGCAAACAAACTCGCACAGACACACCTACACCAACCCCCCTCCTCGTCCTGCTGTTACTCTGGTGCAGTTCGTACAGCTGGCTTGGCAGGGTTGTGTGACTGCGGAGAGAATGCCAGAGATTTCTGCAGATCAGGAATGTGTAAGAGAGCGAGCCTCTGACTCTATGCAAACATGTTTGTGTTCTCCCATGTGTGTGTGTGTGTGTGTGTGTGTGTGTGTGTGTGTGTGTGTGTGTGTGTGTGTGTGTGTGTGTGTGTGGCAGGATGTGAGGAATGATTGCCCTGTGAGGGGGAAGGATGATGGAGTACTTAAAAAAATGAATCATCAGCCGACAGCTTGACTTTCCTCCCCCACTGTGTCTGTATCAACGCCTCCTGGGATCTCCAAGCACTCAGAAACTCAGGAAGAATATTGATTGCAGAACTCTTCAATCAGCTCCAACAGAATTGGGTCAAAATGGTAAAGGTGCCTGTTAAATAACATTTACTGAATAAATTGAAAGGATAAAACAGGTATGCAAATTGCCGTCCCAAACATAATAATGGAGTTAATCATCTCCCTGAACATGTGATGAAGGACATGGAAAATACATTCAGTTTGGTCATAAAGTAACCTCCTTCTTGTCAGCTGAACTAACTTCCTCTTTGTAAAACCTGTAAAACCAAACAATGGGCACTGAAATATGCCGGGGAAATGAGCTCTGATGTGGTGTTTGCGTGTTAGAAATGAAGCTAAACTGTGTCAAACTGTCTCAGATTTATTTGTAACATAGATACACAAAACAACATTAATGTAATAGTCATAAAAGTCTATAAGAACCTAATCAATATGTTTCTAAAGAGGATGTTTAATAACTTTGCAATCAGTTCATCCAAATAACAACAAGGTTTTCTGGTTGCTATTTAGTTATACTATTATTATCTCACAGTTTATGCCTTTGCAACGACTTACAAACTTGAATTTGAACAAACCACAAGACTTCTGTCTGACCATAAACACCTTGTTATGCCATGCACAGCAAATTAGCATAAACACTTTATATCAACTGTCAAGCACGGTGGTGAAGGGATGATAATTTGGGCTTGTTTGCAGCCACAGAACCTGGACACCTTGTAGTCATTGACTTTACAATGAATTCCTCTGAATACAAAAGTATTATAATCAAAGATAAGGTCATCTGTCTGACAGCTAAAGATTTTCCAAGACTGTCATGCAACTGCAGCAAATCTACAGCATTGACCCAAAGTCCATACCTCAACCTGAGAACCCAGTTCTCATGAAACTATTCGATTCCACATTTCTATATGTAAGACAGCTTCAGATATTCACTTGCAGACTAGAATTAGATAGGCTGATTGTGGGTTTGAACTGATCTATCAATGCGTCCACGTGCAGCATGGAGAAACCGACCCATGTGTAAAATACCAAGATAAAATTCCACCATGCTCACTCCTGTTATTTTCACAGTTCTCTGGGTTATCCTTCGCTGAGGTTGCAATTGAGCAACTCCTCCTTTCGGCATGCTCACAGACATGCCTGCACCCACGAAAGTGCTCATCATCTGGGTCCCAGTGTTTTACGGCTAATCTGTACCAGATCTCCACACTAATCCTTGGAATGTCTGAGGATCAGCATCACTGGGCTCTTAAGGATGGACACGATGATACAAAAACACACCTGATGCGGGGAATGCTAGTAAAAACCTCTCTCCACGGTTTCCTGCTGCGGCTTCCAAACAGAATACATGGAGGAGGGAAAACAGTTCTCAGCAAACAAGATTACAGCTGTGCAGGCTTAACAGGCATGCCATTAAATATATCTTCCAGACAACAAAGGCAAACACAGAGTTATCTCAGTTTTTATGAGAACTGAAAAAACAAACAAGGAGGGGGAAAAAACCATCATGCATGATTTCCTGGAAATCTGTGGTAATCACCATGAAGAGCTGCTGGACCATCAAAGATACAATCAGCCACTTAAGAGTCTGTGCAGTTCTACACTGGCTGTTATTTATGCTCTGATTTCCCTTTTGGCAGAGCTGCTGTTTGTAAGAGTATGAACAGAGAGTGCAGATGTTAGTCGAGGGAATGATCAACAAGGATTCAATTCAGTCTCCTCTGTCTGACACAGTGACTGCTGCCTGTTCACTCAGGTCTGCTTTGTTTGTGTCTGTGTGTGTGTGTGTGTGAGAGCAACTCATTTGGTTGCTGCTGGATGGAGAGTTACCACCCGTCTCCACCCAGTCCTGAAATATACCAGGAAGGATAGCTATAGACACGCAGACACACAGATCTCCTGAAAAATAATGAATCACTCTTTTCCTCACTAAATGCTTTCCAAACAAAAGCAAACTGCTTAAACAAAGCAGCTGACTGAGCATTTCTTCACTTAACTAAACACGACTGGCACAAGGATGCTTCTTGACGGGACAGGATTATCTTTGAATATATCTGGGGAACTTTTGAATAGCTTTGTGTGAAAAGCTTTCCATATTTGGAGGTTTCAGGTCTTATCAGAGCATGTTTTCAAAACAGATTGTGTCAAAAACGATGGTAGATAACTCTATTTTGTTTAGCTGTCCGACTTCTTTCTTCTTCCTTTTTGCAAATGCATGCCTACACATGTCTACATCCACAAAATACTTTGTTAGATACATCGCTTGGACCCCCTGTTGATTTCAGAACTGCTGAAATTCTTCATGGCATAGATGTAGTAAAGTGCTGGAAACATACCTCAGAGATTTTGGTCCATAGTGATATGGTAGAGTCTCACAGTTGATGCAGATTTGTCAGCTGCACGCCCACAACACAACTCTCGTATTCCACCTCGTCTCAAAGGTGCTCTATTGGCCGTTTGAGTACAGGGAGCTCATTTTTATGTTCAAGAAACCAGTTTGAGAGGATCTGAATTTTGTGACATGGACTGTCATCCTGCAGTAAGTAGGTATCAGAAGATGGGTACACTATCCTCATAAAGAGATAGACATGGTCAGCAACAATACTCAGGTAGAGTGTGGCTTTTAAATGGTCCTCAGTTATTAGTAAGGTTCCAAAGAGTTGCAAAAATATATCCCACATTCTTACCCCACCATCATTCCTCTCTCCAAGGTTGTCTTTAAGATTGCACTGATGTGTTTCACATGAAGAGGGTTTTATTCATCTTCAACCTAACTGGGACTTAAAATTCAGAGAGGTCTTTTTTTTCTAAAGCTATAAAGGATACTAAACATTATATGCAAGTCTCAAAGGCTAAAAGTCGGCGTTGTGGTTGGTTTAAAAAGTTTATAAAGCTTTAGCATGAAAGTATTTAGAAAGTTTCACAGTGAAAAACAAGATTATGGGGAAAAATATTGTAACAATACTGGCATTGTGTGTTTGAAAAGGGTTGGAGTGGGAAAAAAAGACTTTTGAAGTTATCTAAAATACACTTGGAAAAAATATCTTTTCATGTTGGTGAAATTGCAAGAAAATGTCAGCAATACAAGTTTCAACCTGATGAATCACAGCAGTAACACAAAAAATGGATAACACCCAGTATACTAACATTGCTAACAGCAAACTAAACTACAGTGCTGACTGCTCAGTGCACAGACAGGACTTACACCAGTTACTCTTTATGTATGAATGGCTACTGGGCCCTGCAGAGGCCTGTGACAAAATAAGCTGGCAATGGTGCAGATGATGAAGGAGAATTTCTAAACGCATTTTTATTTAACTTCAGTCATAAATCAATGAGTGATTTATTGATTTGCAAAATATGAGTAGCATGTATTAATTGTAAATGACCAATTCACAAGTACATATTATCCAAATAGGGGAGACCGGGGATAGTTGTAACATTTTTGACATTTCTGTCTGTAAATTGAAGCTCTTTTAAGGTAGTGGATTCAAAATGTAATGCAAAGTATTTACATGTCTCTGCTATTAAATAGTGCAGCTATTTTCTCTGCAGCACAATTACCCATTGCATGGTATGGTCTCAAACACGAAGAGTGAAATGTTACAATTAACCCCATAGTCTGGGTTAGTTGTAACATATCCTGGGGTAAAATGTAACACAATGAAATAAGGGTACTGACAAAATATTAACATGTAATCTTTGTTTATTCAACACATGAATGCACTTAGAGCCATTTATGTAGCTGTGTGTGTGTGTGACAGAATGCAGAAATCTAGCTTTTGAACATATTCCAGCCCCCCAAAAAAGACAAATTATGGAATTTTCTGCAACTGAATATTTCATTAATTTTGGTTGGTCTTCCTTGAGTTTGGCCTCATTGGCTCAGTGGGCATTATAACCTACAACTCTTGCACCAATTTTGAACATAACAATGAAGCTGAAAAAATGTAGTTGTTCACCAGCATCGCAATTCCATTACTTTTTATCATGGCTTACCTTGGTGTGGTTTGCAAAGTGCTTCAGAAAGATGAGGAAATCTGTTTCTTGCACCCATCCTGATTTATTTCCACTACCAGTACTTCCTACTGGTCCATCTCTGACACAGTGGTCTGCATAATGTATGTGTGGGAACACAAACAGTGGAGGAATTGTGTTGCCAATGGCATTAACCGCATATACAAAAGCGACCAGTGAACCTCTCTCTGCTGATGTCGTTGCCCCAACTTGTTTAATATAAATTAAAGTAAAAGTGTGGTAAGTTGTAACATCTGCATTATTGTTACAACTAACCCAGACTGTTGCTGTTACAACTGACCCAGACTCCTATAGCCATGAACTAGCTAACATTACAGCCAACGGCTAAAACATTAGCACTAAAGACCTACACAGAATATATCCCCACAGACATACAAATAACATAATTTAAGTTTGATGAGTTTAACTGCAAAGCAGATAATGCTATTAGAAATTGAAATAAAGTAGAAAAACTTACCTTTTGGCATACAAATTACTTTTTTTCATGTTAAATTGTCTGTGTTTGACAAAATGTGCTGATTTTTCACATGTGATAGCAGAACTGAATTGGGCATGCACAGGATGAGTCACATCATTTGAAACTTAGCCCTGATTGGAGAAATTGGAAGTGTTACAACTGACCCACGTTACAACTATCCCCGGTCTCCCCTACAACTTAATCTCCAAAAAATGATCTAAAATAGTGTTGAAATTTTATATATTTATTCGTTTCTAATGACACTTTTGAACTTTTTTCATGACATGAATGCCCAGAGACAGGAAGCGAGGCCTCGTGGGGAAATGAATGGGAAAGAATTTACTGTCAGAAATTCTTCCATTTTATTCTTATGCTTACATTTTTTTCACTCTCTCTTTGGTTAGGGTGAGGCAACAAAACTATTTGGGTGAGGTCTCCAAAAAATACAAACACGCTTCCAACCGAAACAGTCCTGCTGAATATCCATGCATCCTCATAGACGCACAAAATCGCATTTTGTGACTACTACATGAATTGCCACGAAACGGTGCTAATAATTAATAAAAGGGTTGCTTTGCTGAAGTCGTATATCATTAACTTACAATTAATTATTAGTTATAACCAAGTGCAAACGCTGAACAAGTGCCAGAACAATTTGCTTATTATACTTATTTGTTTTTAATTTTTTCTTCTTCGCCAACATTATAAAACGACTCCATCACAGCATCTGTTCTCGTTACTAGCGGATGATTAATTACTTGTCCCTACCTACTAATTATAATATATCTAAGCAGATCGGCGACTGCAGCAGTCAGGAAATTAGATAATTTGCTTAAATGCGCGTCAGCAGGTTCGCAAAACACACCAGCCAAAGTGTACGGGAGGAGCAGGGAGGATGTGCTCGCCCCTGTCGGTTGTACATGGAAGTGATCCAGATCATGAGGGCTGGACTAGATCCAGGTACGAAGGGGGGGGGCCGAAAAAAGCCTGGCAGGATCATTAAGAGGGAGCTCTCCAGTGAAGAGCGCGCACACACAGGGCGCACACATACTGGAACACACGGTCAGAGCAGAGGAGCTCTCATGCAGCTCGGTGCCAGACGCGCTGTCGACTCTTTGTTTTTTTGCGCGAGTTTTACTACATAGTTTTTTTTTTGTTTGTTTATTTGGTTGGGTTTTTTTTAATTATAAATCACATAATATTTCACGTTGGAGCTGAGTCCGTGGCTACCGTGTGTTTGTTTCGGACTTCTTCGCGCATATTTGGAATATCTTTCCGGATTAAAGTGGATACTTGACACCGAGCAGGTACAGTAAAGTTTGAAGCTGAGCTGATATCAATCTGAGGGTTTTGTCCAAAGCCTGTGGCCAGTGGTTAAATGTCATTCCCTGATTTTTTTTCTTTTCCTTACTTGCAGAAGTCTTCTTGAGAGAGTTCGCACAGGATTGTTTCTGCTCGACTCAGGAGCGCTTCAAGGAAAGAAAAAAGTATTGTGAGTGCGACTGGGCTTCCTTTTTTTTAAATAACTGAGCCGTCCCAGAAATGGTGGGGCACCTACATTTACAAGCGATGGATGACAGCCTCAAAGGAAAGAACCGGGAAGGTCTGCTCGACAGTCCAGATTCGGGTTTGCCCCCCAGTCCAAGTCCGCCCTTCTGCTCGCTTTCTCCGGCTCTGATCGAGTCGCGCTCGGGCAGCTGCACGACGCCCGTCGAAAGCCATCATGGATATTATAAGAAGGAAAGCAGAGAAGGGAAACTGGTAAGAAACAAACTGTTGCACTTTATTGTTTTAATACCGCCGTGTGAGCGGAGAGCGGACACTTATTCCTGCTCTTTGTGCCCAATTTTGCACTCAGATGCTTCAGTGACACAATGAATTAAAGGACAAAGGAGTTCATCTTCAGTAATGACGCTGAAGGAAGAGAAACTGAAAACCTGAAAGTCATTTTAGCTTTTGGCCAGGAACAGATTTCACATCAGTCCCCCTCACACAACATCTGGAAGCTCTCTCTTGCTTTCTCTATGAGTGCGTGTGTGTGTTTCTGGAATTCAGTTGCAAACTTATGAATTTGCACTCTTGCTACTGGGCCCTCCACAATACAGTAAAACGTTTTTATTTTTTCAGCCTCGTGCATCAGCTGGGCCCTGAGTCTAACCCTGTTACGAAATTAGGGCCCAGGGACTCCCAGGGGTCCTTTCCTGAATTCCCTCAGAACGATGACACTTATTAACACCGTTACTTCATCAGCATGAATGAAGGTGGCAGGCTGAGCAGATCAGTAAATAGTCAAATGTGATCAAAATAATAATGGTATTTGAGGATTTGCATATGAAAAACCTTGGATCAGGCTTTTACTCAGAGTCTGCTGTTGCTACAGGATCGCGACTGTGAACTTGTAGACAGAAAACCAGACTTTTAATCCTGTAAATTAACCGTCAGCAGCAGGTCAGTGCCCTCTTTTTGAAACCTGCTGGTTCAAATTAGTTGATTTTTAGGGCAGTACTTCAACCTGTTTTGCTTGTTATCCTAAAGCTATGTGCAGTATTAGCCTTCACAGTCTGTCATGTTGCATTCTCATGGGGGGTGGGGGATTTAGAAAAGTCAGTAGCACAAATATGTACAGACAGTCCCCTACAGGTGCAAAACTGTCCATTTCAAACACTCATTTATTTGGCTATTTTACTCTGACTTTGATCTCTTGCTTAATATTAATATTTTTGTCCATATCTTGCTAGTCCTGCTCAATCTCTGAACACTCACAAGCCCAGCTCCTTAAAAAGAATAGAATTAGAAGCATCAAAATGAAGTTGCAGGGTATCCAAGAACCTCAAAAATCACCAAAAAGATCACTGAAGTCTAAAAAAAACATCTGGACATCTGGAAGCCAGCATCTTTCTGCATTAAATGCTGTTCACAATGAGTTTAAATGTG
This sequence comes from Mchenga conophoros, assembly GCF_057382185.1. Lineage (NCBI taxonomy): Eukaryota > Metazoa > Chordata > Actinopteri > Cichliformes > Cichlidae > Mchenga > Mchenga conophoros. The sequence continues at coordinate 12,234,796 of NC_140537.1, forward strand.
GAAGTAATAAAAACTCTGTCTTTATATAGCCTTTTTGATCTTTGCTGTTTCTTGTCTTATCTGAAAATCCTAAATAGCTTCCTGCCTATATGATAAACAAATGTGCAAAATGAGTCAGACATTGCAGTTTAAGGCAATACTTTGTTTTTTGTTTTGTTTTTTTGCTGGGTAAGCAACATAACATGAGACATTGTCTCTTCTTTCAAGGCAAACGCTTTTCATTGGCACGTCCTGCAGTGAATCACATGACGAGACTGATTTGATTGAAAATCATTTCCAGGTCACTCCCAGTTCCAAAAGTCTTAAGAACATGTCTGCACAGGCTGAGGTGGCTTTTAAAGTGTTTCAAAAGAGGCCTCAGAAATGCAGCGCTGCATCCTGGGAGGTGCACGAAACTGGTGTGTGCTGGGACGTGAAGCAAAAAAAAACGATCATCTAATCCTCTGGAGGTTTGGATTAGAGTGACTCCTCCGCTTTGTGGTTTTTCCCTCTTCTTTTTCTTTTTTTAAAGAAAGGAGCTGCTCCCGCTTCTGTCTGTGGGCCTGTTTGAATTAAAAGAGTCAAATATTTCTATCTAAAAAACAGTTTCCCCAAGTTTACTGAGTATAAATCTGCTGGCAGGATGAAAGGAGGTGTAACTATGCGCCGAATTTTGTTTGTTTGTTGTCTTTTTACTCCTTCCAAATCTATTTCTGTGTTGTTTTTGTATGCTACCTAAGAATAATCCTCTGGTTCTATTTCGAAGGTGCAGGGGGGGCTCGCTAAAGCGACCTCAGGCCATTGCACAAGTGTTTGATGACCTCTCACTTCTCAAATTAAACACAGATAAATGCTCAGCCAGCTTCGTCCGTTTTCAAACGTCGTTCAAATTCATGCAGATGCAGGATAATTATTCCTATATCTGCATCTTTTTATGTGTGAAGAGATTTACAGGAGCGACAGGATGCATGAAAAGCACATGCGTGGTCGTGTAATCGCGTGTATTTCAGAGGCTGTGGACGTGTCCAGCTCAAGGAGGTGGCTCCAGCTGCTGGTGGATTAGACAGGAAGGACAGGAAGGAGACAGATGACTTTTTCTTACATTTGGCTTGCTGTGGGACACTGATGAGCCTGGCTCTGCCTCTAATGCCTCTACTGCTGTGCAATTCAGCAAATTTTGGTATCGATCAGATAGCAAGTGAATACAGGGTCAGTGTCGATACTAATACCAATACTTCAAATCTATAAAGGTAGCTTATGTAAAGGAGAGCAGCGTGTCATGATTTTAGGACAATGCAGTTATTTACGTTTCATAATAATTAGTTTAGACAACATGCATTTTGAAACTGGATGTTTTTGGAGACTACTCGGCTGTCAGCTCTCCAGCTGTCCGTGTCTGTGTCTGCAGCCAAGTAGAATCTGGGCTTCAGAAAGTAGAAACAAAGTATCGATCCTACCGGGCTAGTATCAGTCCGATACCAATACCAGCACTGGTATCAATACTATTGATATTTGGATAACATCCACACAAACACAGACTTTGCTGCAACAAACAGCCTACAGTTGGAAGTCTGTGTTTGGGTTGGCGTTTCTCTCCATAGCTCGGCATTGTGTGGGTTACTCAGTTGCACACTATTTCTTCTTACGTGGATATGTGCTTCCAGTGGGGTGGTGGTGGTGGGGGGTGCTGTGCTGTGTGTACATGCTCGGGGATACGGCGCCTGGAGGAGGCCTCCCCTCCATTCACAACTGTTTGCTTTGCAGACCTTGCCAGAGCGCACCGTCTGCGGCGAAATACCTGGAATGCTCTCCACGCTGGAGCAGCGGTGGAAAGACAATCAGACCCTCGCGCGCTGTTTCCAAGTCACAGAGCAGAAAAACGAACCAGGCTGAGGTTCGGCTTTTTGTTCGCTGCTGCGTGGCAGCTGTTGAAGCGCGGCGCCGTCGTACAGACAGCCCCGCGCGGCAATGATGGTAGGCTGTAGGTAAGACGAGCTTCTCGCGGTGATCTGCAGCGCCCTTGGCCTTCTCTTGCTCGTCCCCTGTAGCGGCATGTGCAGTCCAAACCGCAGCATGTGACAGCTTCTCCTGTGTAATGTGAGAGGGAGCAGAGCTGCGGTTGTGGAGTGGTTTGATTCAGACAGGGTTAGAGTTTTAATCGCACGTGTACAGAAAAGGGTTCGTTGCATTGTTGCTGTACCAGCTTTTGTGTCCACTGAAGGCTCCAGAGGGGGCCAGTCTTGTAGGTCAGAGGTCAAGTCACAATCAGAGCTTCAACAGACAAATTATACAACAAAACCAAATAATGGGGGTGTGCTTAAAACAATACTTCAAATTTGTATTGCGTGATATTTGGAAGAGAAGTGTTGTAATCCACATGTCATAACAACGTGAACAACCCTGTGTAGTAACATATAGCCAATAAACTGTACAGGTATTGATTGGAGCGTTTTTGACTTCAGTAAGAAGTCAGCTTTAGCTTCAGGAGGATATGGGGACAAATTTGTTAATGGATTAAAAGAAAATGTCTTCAATCAACATAATTAATGCATGTGAGGTAGTGCAGCTAACCTTTTGTAATCTAAACTCATTTTTTAAAAAGCACATTGAGTAACACGCTGCATCTCTACCAGCAGTGGTGTGGGTGTGTTAACCTCCTTAGAGCTGGGATGTTGGAACATAAGGGCAGGAAAAGGAGGGCTACGTTTTTGAACTTTTAAATGTATTTTAACACGTTTTACAGCTTTTCCTGTTGATAAAGACAGGCTGGAGAGTGAAAGTGTTGTTGTCGTCTTTCTGGTCTAATTGTTGTAGTACTGGCCTGTACCTTTTAAAAGGAGAGTTGTTGCGAGGTTGAGAAGAAACAGGGTGGGGACTCCAGTGATTTGAACTGGCTCTTTTGGGATTTCTTATCTGGGATGATTGTTTGCTTATATGTGAGATTGTAACCTGTGTTTTCTCTGCACAGCTGCCCTACCTGCTGCTGAACTCCACGGGAACCGACCCCAAGACTCGCATGCACCCCGTGTTCTTTGGAGAAAGCATCGAGGTCAACCCCAAACCAGAGAAGGAAATCAAGTAAGGGCGCATGTAAAGATGTGGCACTGTTTTTGCATCCTCTTTCATCTCTTTATTGATCCACTTCACGTGAGTTTCTTAACAGCCACTTTGTCGTTTTCAGGTGTAACTCTGAGGTCAAGTACGACTCCGACAAGCACTACCGCGACCGGGTGTTTTGCACCCCCGTTCCCACGGCTACGTCCTTCAGCGAGACGGTGGTGGCGGTGCGGAACTGCACCTGGAGGAGCTACAAAACCCAGGTGTACCTGGAGCCCCGGCAGAGGCCCGTCAGCTACCAGAGCACCACCATAATCTACCCAAAACATGCCAAGAACACTTACCGCACCACGCTCAACTACAACGCCACAGGCTCCCGCCGTTGGTATGTCTCCACAGTGAAACTGGAGTCAAGTGAGGATACTAGTCCCTGCATCATCTACACAGAGGACCTGTAGGGTCTGGACTGCATCAGCCTGCACAGGAACAAAAGCTATTTGGTGATTGTCCTGGTTCTTTTCTCTTTTTTTCTTCTTTTTTTATTTCAAGGACAAAAAAACTCACAAAGGCCCACACTGAGAGGGAAATACTTCAAGCAATATCTGGACTCCATGAAAACCCTGCTCTGTTCACCTTTACTGGCCATGGAAGAAACTGCAGTGGCATTTAATAACCTGATTATATTTAGATTTTCTACTGTTGCAGTCTCTAAAAGGAAGGGCGCTGGGTTTCTGGCAGCTCAAAGCTGCGCTTCGGTGGTTAATGTCTTATTTAATTACAACGCTGACAAGTGGCCTTCGCACTACTTCGGGTTCCTTTGCAACCTCAGTGATGGCAATGATCAGAATGTAGATATCTGTGTATATAGAGAAAAATCAAGAATGACTCGTGTTTTGGATTTCAGCCGAGCCTTTGAAAAATCAGTCACACACAATGTAAAGCTTTCTAAATAATGGCTTTATTGCACTTGTTTTCTATATATCACAGTTCTCTCCAAGGGCTTTTGGCACAGCACGGGGGAATTTCAGGACTGCGTATGAAAATTTGGACCAAAGAGCATTTTGAGTGAGACTGCACACTGAGGCAGCGCACTCGCTTATCATTGGACACTTTCAATTCAAGCTTGTGCAGTTTGATCGAGAGAGCTAAGGCTTTTATCAAAACAACACAGTTAGAGAGGATATATGAGGAGACATGGGATCTCCGTAAAAACTCTCTGTAGCATTATATTTAACTGTGTCGGACCACGACAGCTGTTCATATAAAACAAACGCGCTGGTGAGTGCAGTCAACGATGCAGTTTTGGTGACTGGTCCTTGTTTGCTCTCTAGGAGGTGCTGAAGGGCTGCAAAACAAAAATGAATAAATAAATTAGCAATAAATTAAGAGTTTAATGCTTAAAAAGTGAATTAAAGTGTGGGTAAAGGACCACATCATCTGTAGTTCCAGTATAACTGAGATCAGGACCTTCAACAGTAATTCCCTTTTTTCCCCTGTCTTTTTCAAACAGTTCACTTTTAACAATCAGATTGAAGTATGTAACACTCCCTCGTCATAATTCTCAGTACAGAACAAACTGTACAGTGGCGCTCACTCATCTGCTTCTCTGTTAGGCCTACAAAACAAGAAGCTTTTCCAAATTCACTCTGTGCAGTGATCTTACATCTGTTTTAACTGTTCCTCGTGTTATTGCCAACACTGCTTCAGTGGCAGCGGACACTATGAAAGACAACTCGTTAAGTGATTTCATTTAAAGATTGAGGAATACCTTAGCGAGTAAAACCGTCCATACTTTTAAGTGATAATAAGAATAATAATCGATTTAATCTCTGATGTCGAATCACAACTTGTAGCATACCTTCCAAAAAGCCAGTCTTACACAACAAGCTAAACTAGAGTCCTGCCAATACTGTCAGCTGATATTAGCAGACTTATCTGTGATAAACACATTTGAAAAGCAAGGAAGAAACGGGAGAAACGCTCTTAAGTTGAACTCATGTTGTGGTTGTTGTTGCACAGTTTGTCCACCAGAGGGCAAACTATGTCTGCAGCTTTCCTCCAGGCAGGGCACTGGATCAAACTCCACAACCAGCTGATGTGAGCAGTCAGCAGACAAGTAAATAAATAACTACACAGGAAAAATGTGAAAAGTTGGGGGGGAAAGGAAATCTGCGAATTTTGAGAAAGTTCTGTGTCTGAGAAGAAAAAAAATATTGGCCGATAAATCGGGATATCTGATATTTAAATCACCCGATACTGGTATCAGTCTTAAAAATCCGGTATCAGTCGGGCTCTAAGCTAAAGTAACATTTAATTAAGAAAACAGAGCACTGTTTCTGTTTATCAGATATTTAGTAAAAACTAGCCTGTGAAATCAAACCTCTGTCACCGATGTGCAGACTTTATTTAATAAAATCTAATTAACTAGGCGAGTCTAGAATAAACTGAGCATTTCCTTTTTTCAGATCCATGGTAGCACAAAAACTCACAAAAGTGAAGCAGTGAACCCACGCCACATTTCTCCATTGAGGGTTTCATCTATTTCTTTATGTGTGTCTAATATAAATATATGTACATGTTTTAATTATTGAACATGGCAAATATTGAAACTTCAGACTTTACCTCAAATTTTCTTAGGTATCAATTTTAAGTCATTGCCAGTGTGTGTTGTTGATTGTCAGTTTAGGTTTTCTTGTATTTTCACAGTTTGAAATAGCCTCCGGGTTAAGTGTCAAACGGAAAAGTAAGGCGTGCACGAAGCCGAGGCAGTGCATCAGTACTGTAAGATGGGGGTATTTTTAGAGAGGAAGAAACAAATATAAAGGGCGAGAAGAGACGAGACAAGCAGATCTGCTCTTTTCAAAGTAAAAAAATAGAGAGCGGCTGAGGAAATTGTTCAGGAGACGGTTTTTTTTCTACAAAACAAAGCTCCTCGGGAAGATGTTACGAGTTTTGCAACGTGCAGATGGTGCGAGAAATGTCAGAGACAGCCTGTGAAATGTCAGAGGATAATGAGAGACAGTCGACCAGTGTCGAGTGTAATACTTTGGTGGCTTTATGTGAGATCCTTTGTGTGTTTTCTAACACTTGATTTTTGTTACTGTAAAATATTTTCCTGTTGTATATGTGGTATCGAGGCACTTCGCAATTCTCTTTCTATTTTTGTACGCCAATCATTGTTGTTATTCTGATCGAAGAAAGTAATTTAAAACAAAAGATGATTATCCTGATGGAATAAAAGACAAGCAGTTCCCAAACCTTACTTCTGTTGTTTTTGTTGCTCATCTGTGATCACGGGAAACAGAAACAGGTGTTTCTATTTGACAGACTGTACCCCATTAAAATAGAGTCGAGGCCTGTCCATCAGGCAGAGTGTAATGTTAATGTTTTTAAAGCGTTGTCCAAGAGCAGAGGCTGTAAATCAAGGTGGCGATCGTTCCGCATGTTCATCCTCGGCTGGTTTTAAATATCAGACTGCAGCAAAAATAACATAAGCTGCTGCTGGCAGTGTTGGTGCAGGTTTTTGGATGGGAGTCTGCTGCAGCCCACATCATCATTCGGCGCCTCATCCGTCTCTCCCGTGGCGAGGCAGCAAACGGGGCCTGACCGCACTTTCACATTTAGGACCTCATCTATAAAAAGCTTTTTCTTTTAGTGTGTTAATCCAAACTGTACATTTATTATTTTTAAACAAACCACCAAAAGGGAAGGCTCACCCCAAAATTAATGTTAGAATACAGTTTTTCCTCTATTTGTTTCTAGCAGGGTTTTAATAGTTTTGCAATTTTCATTAGTTTTTATTTTTATTTAGTTTTGACTTCAGATTTTCAATTTTATATCAGTTTTAATTAGTTTTTACCAATTGTTTGCTAGTTTAGTTTTTATTTTTTTGAAAATCCTTAGTTTCAGTTTAGTTTTGATTAGTTTCAGTTATAGTTTTAGTTGTGTTTGCAATAATTAAGTGCAACAAAATCCCAGTTTCGTCATATCAGTCATGCTCTTCTGCTTATCCTTGGGTATGTTGCTATTCCAGCTACCACACCCTGCACCGGTCGCCTGTCTGTCGCAGGGCTAACACGCAGAGACAGACAACTCACATTCCCACCTATGGGTTCTTTAAATAAATAAATAAATAAATAAATAAATAAAGGCAGATGAACAACCATTGATACCAGGCAACTATAAAATGTATATCTTGGCCCCAATGAGACTATTAACTCTTGCAGCACCGGGTGTTCGTAATTTTGGTTCAAGTGAATTGATAAACTTTTTGAAGGCAATTGACTCACACGGTTATGTAGATATCCCCGTCCTGTTGTCTCGGGATGCATCACGCTGCCTTGCCTGGGGTTAGCTTCTGTTTTCTGGGGATGAGGGTTGAGTGTGCTCCCTTACCTTCTCAAGGTAAGCTAGGTTAGCCTTCTTGTGTGAGCTTTTCAAGAGCACTTTAAGGTTTGTGGGATTTTTTTCCCCTTTAGAAATGTCCCTCATAATTTGTCTCTTTCCACTACAAGACACTTGCTTTATCCAAAACACAGTCATATTCAAAGTAATCCCAAATTGGACTCTGGCGCTTTCTCTCGACTTTTCCTGACATGATTCTGCGCGTGGACGGAGCAGCAACACAGACGACTCGACTAACGTACTGCCACCTGCTGGCATAATGAGACACAGCAAGACAAAAATCTGGAAACTAAACTTCATTTTCTCCCTTGACTATTGTATGACACGCACACATCTACGAAAACTAAACACATTTTTGCTATAAATTCAGTTAATTTTAGTTTTGTGAACACTCATTACAGTTTTCCTTTTTTATTTTTATTTCTGTTAACGAAAATGTTTTTTCACTTCTAGTTTTCGTTATTTCGTTAGTTTTCGTTAACGATAATAACCTTGGTTTCTAGTGTGTGTTCTACTTTTGTAGACATCAATAGTTGTGGAAATGTCTGCTTCCTCTTGAATACAATGTAATTATTATCAGCTGGCTTCATGGTGCTTACAACCTTTTAGTGTCAGCTTCCTGTAGGAACTACTTTATAGCTGCATCTCAGTAAAAGAAAAACTATCATTGTGACTAGAGGCTTGTTGTAGTGAGAGCATGCCCCACCATATCTGAGCCATTTTGGACGGCTGACAAAATAGGAAAACCACAAGCAGGTAAATATTAGGGGTGCAACGATACACAAAATTCACGGTTCGGTTCGGTTCGATACTTTGGTGTCACGGTTCGATATTTTTTCGATACAAAAAAATGTTCATGCCTTTTTAATTTGTCATTTATTAAAATTATAAATATATATTTTAACTCAAAAGTACAGTTTTTAAATTTAACCCTAACCCTTGTGCGCGTTTTTTATTTTGACAGCGAATGCGCACCTGCGGACCACTTATGTGCACCCCTGGTTATTTAGCTCGTCATATTGCAGCCACAGAAATTCTTTTGTCCATGAAACCATAAAGCTGCACTTTCTTTTTACCTTATAGTCTCATTTGTCATAACTTCTCCGTTTTGTGGTAAGCTTTTCTTTGGCTGTCACTTCTTCACCCCGACCTGTCTTATTTGGCTCAGCAGAACTAAAATATATATACTGCTACTTTTACACACGGACTCACATAAGCTCAGCGATTCTCTGCGCGATCAACCTCTCACATGTTTAAGCTTGCTGCGGGAGATTTCACTTGTCATGTTTGCATAGTAAGCTAACGATTAATAAGACGATGTCAGAGGAATTGGTGCACAAATTATCATCACTCACAGATCAGTGCTGTCATTGCAAAGTGAAAGCAAAAAAACAAGCGCAAATTCAAACGCGATTTCAATATGTCACATATTGACAGTGGCTCACCGATGCCAATGACATAATTACCCAGCTACATTTCTGAAAGAATGCAAAAGCATTGACATATATTTTTCCTACAATAGCCCGACGGGCAGGGCAGAGAGATTTTTGTAGCCCGACTGGAAAGATCGCTAGCTCCGGGACGTCGGGCTAGCGATTTTGCAAGCCCTGTATCTGATTGAGGAATCACTCATCTTTGGAAAAGAGAGTTTATTACAGAGAAATGTCTCTTTCCAAAATAAAAGCTATACTATCCGCTTCTTCTGGGCTATATTCTCAGCAGCATAAGGAGAATCACGTGCTAACAGCTGTCTAAATGACTCGGCTAAAGTTAGTAGCATGCTTGTTGTTTTTGTCTTTGCACTAGGATGATGTCGGCGTAAATGTGCAGTCATATTCGTTGTGTTCCCACTAGTGCTTTCAGGTTAATCTCGTTGAAATGACCTTAACGCCACAACACGGCAAATCTCCGTTAGACGGCCAACACGTTAACGAGCTAACTGCGCTAACACACTAGTTCACACCAATGTAATTAAGCATTGCATGGCACATCCAACATACTGTTTTACTTTAGTCCATGACTCGCTTACCTTCAGGGTCATACGTCACATGAAAACCAAAATAATTCCAAACGCCAGATCTGAATGAGGGTGGGGGAGGTCCATCTTGCAAGGAGAGCTTAACTTCTGTCTTGCTAGCTTGCCCTGCGCTCTTCCTCCTGACTATGCTGTCTGTGTTGAGCGCTCAGTGGATCTGCGCTCGACAGTGCAGCCTAGGCGGAGTAGTCGAACGCAGATTCACTGAGCGCTCAACACAGACAGCATCGTCAGAAGGAAAGTTGATAAAATAAATTACAAATGTTGTATTGTTCGATACATATGCGTACCGAACCGAAAGCACTGTATCGAACGGTTCAATATCGATACGAATATCGTTGCACCCCTAGTAAATATACTCTCACTTTATTGTGAAACTTCAAACTTCACCTCAAATTTGATTTGTTATCAATTTTAAGTCCCCCAATGAGGTGCTGGAAACATTCCTCAGAGATTTAGTTCATTTTGACGTGACGGCATCACACAGTTGGAGATTTGTCGGCTGCACATCCACGATGAGAATCCCCTGCCCCACCCACATCCCAAAGGTGGGTTGAAATCTAATTGGAGAGGCCATTTCAGTAAAGTGAGCTTGTTCTCACATTCAAGAAACCAGTTTGAGATGATGCGAGCTTTGACAAAAGAAGATGTGCACACTGTGGTCATAAAGGGATGGGAACGGCCAGCAATGCTCAGGATGGCTGTGCTGTGTGGTGTAAAAGAAGTGATTTATCGCATCTTAACACCACCAGCAGCAGCACCAGCCTGAGCTGCAGATGCAAGGCAGAACGGATCCAGCCTTCAGAGATGCTCTTCTGCATACATTCTGGGTCTAACAGTGGTTATCGGAGTTACCGGTGCCTTCCTATCAGCTCAAAGCAGTCTGCCAGTTCTAACCTCAGACACCAACGATGCATTTGTGACCACAGTCTCTTCTGTCAGTCCTAATAATTATATAGCAGATTGAACTGGAACTGTGCTGCTGATGCTTACCGACTCTCAAATCTTATATATCATATGATTACAAAGTGAAATTGCATTCTACTGGTCGGTTGATTTTCGGTTTTATCAGGGGTTTGTTGAATTCGGCAAAATCTCCGCAGAGCACATGAAGCAGTTTTACTTTGTAGCTGCAAACTTAAATTTAAAATGCAGCTCGACCCATTTTCTTCAATTCTTCTGTTTAAGAAAGAAGAAGAAAAAAAAAAACCTCACAACAAGACATTCAACATGCAACTGAAATATTTGCTTGTACCGCCCCCTGCTGTAAATCAACCGCCATTACTTTAGGCTCCAGTAATAAGTACAAATGGAAAAGGGCAGCCCCTCAATCAAAGCCCCTGCCAATAAATAACAAGACTGAGACCATGAATGGCAATAAGCTTTTTATTTAAACATTAAGGCAGTGTCTCTTTTGTTTTTCATTTTTACACTGCTATCCACAAAGCTTGCTGGTGGGCATGTAGAATTTAACCATGTGAATATGTCTTCTTTCTTTTCTTGTAATACCAACCTTGAAGCAAGCCACATAAATATTTACATCTCTTCAGTTGTATATACAATCCTTGCTATTATACAGTGGGTTATAATAAAAAAAAAAAAAATGCACAAAATGGTTGAACAATGTGTTGTTTGTCAATCCCCCACCCCTCCCTATCCCACCCCCCCCACTGGACAGTCCAGGGAACACCATCAGCAATCACCTTTGTCCTTTTAGGTTTGAATGATTAATCTGGTTTCCAAATGAAACAGGCGTGCACTGAACAAACAGTGAGAACAAAAAACAAACTGGATACATGTTAAAATTAATTTTTAGTATACTTAAAAAAAACAAAAAAACATATTAGTCAGGGAACAGCTGGATATGGCTTAGTCTGTTTAGCGTCACATTCTTAAATTTCATCAGTGGATAAGTGATATACACGCAGAAACTGTTTCTGCCGTGCCTGATCAAATAAACCATCCATCAGTCTTGACAGAAAAAAAACTTTAAAATAAAAACTAAAAGAAAGAAAAGAAAGAGACCTCAAACACAGCTGAGATGAGCTTTTTGCAGGTAAGGCCAGCTAGATGCTTCACCGTCAACAAGGTAGGATGAAGGAGGGAGAGGAGGTAGTCCTATAACAGTCATGTTTGTGTTGCGAGTATCACGAGCTTACTGCCGCTGCTTCCCAGTCCCAGGCAGGGAAGGAAAAACAGAAGCTTTTCACATCAATTTACAGAGTTAGGGTGACCTTTAAAACGCTGCACGAAAATGTGCTAAAATTGTGAGAAATCGTCGTGTAAAAACTACCAGGATGCTTCTGAACGCCTCGCCCCTCCACCTCCTCTGACTCGTACAAACTCAGGAGCTGCAATGAAGTACACTTGAATTAATTTGTCATAGGTCTGTTGTTTAAGAAAGCGTCTGATGCAGGCCCAGGTAAGCAGTCGTTTGACACAGTTTTGTCTTGTTTAGTGTACAAATCGAATGAGTGAAACATTTAAAAGCTAAGGCAGTGATGGATTGGGAAGGGAGGAAAAAAAGATGTTTCATTTGTTTATTTTTTTGTTTGTTTCTTGTTTTACATTTCCCTGTGTGGACAGTATAAATCCCGGCATGTGGGGGCTAAAAAGAAAAATTGTGCGTCACTTGAGTACTGTATATTGTAAAATAAATGGCACTTAACACTAAGAATATCTCATAACTGTACAAAATCTGCCTGGATGAGGAGTCGAGTCTCAGTGCCTCTTCTGGGCAGCAAAAGGTCAGAGGTCAGATCGGGATTCTAGCAGGCCAGAGGAACCCGACACTGCCATGGACAAATAGTCATAGAAGGATGGCTTCTTTTTTAATTCTTTAAAGTCACCTTTTTTAATGCAAGGAAACTCGAGTGATGCTGTGGAATTCGCCTTTAAGCAGCTTTAAGTTTGGTCTGCAAACTGGCTCGAAGCGGCTTAAGTCATCGATCACCGAAATGTGATTGTCGCTTTGAGTGCGGGGGAGCTACACAATAGAGGTGGCAAGACCAAAGAACAAAATGAGCAGATGTTGAAGGAGACCTCCACAGTGGGATTTTCTACGCAGTTCTTGTGTCCATTATTTTTTCCCACCTGACACAGGAAACAATTTCTTAAATGCCATTGTGAACAGATTGACAACTAAGTGCTTAATATCCAAAAAACCGTTTCAACAAACACAGACATGGTTAATATATATGTAAAAAAAATAAAATAAAAAAAAACAGTGAGAGTGTCACTTGTCTCAGTGCCATCCATCTGGCAAATCATCTCTCCGCACATGGATTCCTGAAGTCAAACTAGGGCTTTGCCTTTTCTCCAGGGCCCTCCCCACTATGTGACGACATCAGCAACGAACAGCATGTTTACCCTGTAAACCAATGATATGACCCACCCACATAACAATCTCTGCCTGCGCCCCCCCCCCCCGCAAAAAAGATACATCCTTACAACAAAATGACACCATCAAAAGTTCACCATCAAAATGTACTAAAGGTCTCAGCTCACCAAACACAGGACTGGACTGACAGAATTTAAAGTAAAAAAAAAAAACAAAACCAACAAAAAAGAAAAAAACCCAAGGAAAAAACAAACACGTCGATTCTCCTCCTGTCCACCCTCGCATGTGTTCTTGTAGTGGTAGCAGTGCTCAAGCCACGTACACCTGGAGTTCACCATGAAGAAATACGAGAGGGTCATCCGTGTGCATGCCGCTGCTCTCAGGTCAAATCATCTGTCACTAGAGCAGCAGTCATCGGCCTCCTGACCGGACCAACGACACAATCTCAGTCCCCTCCACACAAGTGTAAAAACATTAGACCAGGATACCCGCAAAGGGTGGAGGTCCATGTGTGTATATCGATAAGGCCAGTGAGGAAAAGTAGTAAATTAAGAAGAAAAAAGAAAAAAAAAAGAAAAAGTGATTTGTCCTTTGGAGCAGTCCTGGAGTGAATGCATAACATGTAAGCGCAAACATACATACACGTGCGTGCACACATGCATGCACGGGGGGTGCAGCAGTGCTCCACTTCGTCGCTGTTTGGCATATCAGGTGCATGAGAGGACGCCGCGATCCATTCTCGATGACTGATGGAGGAAATACGTGTTGGAATGGTGTGGGAAGGTCTGCGGATGCCGTGTTTGTGGAGGTGAGTGACCGTACGCAGGTCCTGTTTAATCTGCCGTTTCCAGTCACTCGCTGTCGGACAGGGTCTCGTATTGAGACACAAGCAGAGGTTTGTGCTCCTCCTCCCCCCAGGAGGGGCGACCCTGTCCGGGTCCCGACCCTGGTCCCTGGCTCCCTTGTTGGCCAGAGGAGGGTGAATGAGCAGGCATCGGTCCGCTGGGGTAACGCATGATCAGCGGGTTGCATGGAAACGGAGTTGGTGTTGAACCTGCAGAGAGCAAAACCAAAGAGTTGTTAGCAAGTGTTCACACTGCACCTACAGGATCTCATATGAAATCAGTGTCACAAAGGTTTATACCTGCAGACAAAGGCCGGTCCTCCCAGACACGGTTGGTGAGCGGGGTTCGCCTGTTGCAGTCTCCCTCTGAGTGGACCGAGGACACTGAGGAAGGTCTCTCACCTCCTGAAAGCCCTGGTCCTGGAGACTTTGCCTTGCGCCCATTAGAGCGTCCACTACCCTTCGAGGACTTTGTGCCTCCTGCAAACAAAGGAGATCAAGCGCCGATCTGAGTCTACAGTATACTCCGTTTAAAGATGCTTATTCTGAGCCACCTTTGGCCACATAAACTATAGCTTCCAACATTAATGTTTACGTGTATGGTTCTGTTTGTCACAGCAACACATCAGTAACGCCTAACGTACTCAGGAGCAGGTTTAATCAATGTAAACAAGATTACAGACAGAGCTAAACCGTGTCATTTCAGGAAAATTACCAAGCACCGCTGCTCTATTCTTGGGTTGCAATCAGTGTATTGATAATGACAAGAGCATCGACATGTGTGATGTGTATGCTGAATCAGCCAGTTGATTTCGTAACTTTTAGGCAACAAACAGAGAACTCCATAGTGCTTCCTTTATGACTTAAAACTTGCTTTAACCCAAAAATACACTTCGGTACGGTTGCACAACAGATCATATAATTCAGCTAACTGATAATATTTATTACTATAGATGAGAAGCATGTTAGACCAATTGTTAAAATGGAGACATCTGTTTAAGTAGAAACACCACTCCATAAATAGAAATGCTGGCCACAGAGATTTCCATATATATGCCAAACATTAGGTAACATGATACAAGGACAGTGCAAGGTGCCATTGATCAGATGGCACGGATGCAAATTCTATAAAAATATAGTGTAGGTGTAAAATTTGAACCTTTGGATTCAAATCCAAACCAGATAACGTATGAAGGTTTCTTAAGTGTTGGCACCTTGTGACAAAGAGTCTTCAACTCGCCCCTCTGCAGACAAACCGGAGCTCAGCGGGGTAGCAGCGTTGGATGGAGAGCGCTCCTCAGATTGATCATAATTGCCCATCAAAGCCTTTCTTATAATGGCCTCCAGGCCTATTGAGTTTCCAGGCGTTTCTGGGGCTGGGTTTTGGCGGATGTTTACAGGTACTGTGAAAGAAGAGATCATTATAAAGGTTAATAGTTGGCCGAAAATCACAACAGTGAGATGCAAAATGGTCAGAAAAGCAAAAAAAATATGTAAAAACGCTGTTAGGGAGGACGAAGAGCATCAGCAGTGAATAGAGTAAGATATCAAAAAATACAGGATTTCTACTTGTTGGTATACACCAGCCTGAGTGTTTCACACTTGTACTTAAATTCAGTTACAGATGTAGCGTTGAGTGAATAAATAAAAATTAAAAAAAAATGGTTGAGCTGCAGCCTCTTCTCCGCATGCGCGCGCACGCGCGCA
Organism: Mchenga conophoros; assembly: GCF_057382185.1. Taxonomy (NCBI): domain Eukaryota; kingdom Metazoa; phylum Chordata; class Actinopteri; order Cichliformes; family Cichlidae; genus Mchenga; species Mchenga conophoros. The sequence continues at coordinate 12,250,162 of NC_140537.1, forward strand.
CACACACGCGCGCACACACACGCGCGCACACACACACACACACACACACACACAAAGAGACAGCACATCAGCAGAGGCAGTGAAACCAGGTTAAGTTAAAAATAAATGTTCTGGCAACAAGAACCTTCGTTACTGAAAGAGCAATCAAAGCCTTGGTGTAGGCCACTATGCAAAACACCTGTTAAATTTAAAACCACTGAGCAGCTTCAGTTCACACTTGTTAGCACCTGTATTAGAGCGCAGAGGACTGTGGAGAAACCAGAAAACTCCACTCAGCGTTTACTAAAGCCAATTTCCAACTCTGTCCTGGTTTTAGATTTCTAATGGACTTACTAAAACTTGTTCTTTATCTTCAAGATTAAAAGACAAAAAAACCCCTTAAAAATGTATTTAGGAAATGGCAGGAGATGCACTGTTTGGAACCAAACTGACTCAGAGAACAAAATTAGTGCAAAAAATTACTCCAGAATCAAAGCATCCTTTTAAATTCGTGATAGATTTGCAAAATCTAGAAGACTGGCTGAGAGAGCAAGGAATGCACACAGAGTATAAGCGCAGATTTCAAGCATGTGTTCCTCTTCAGTAACAGCACGGCAATTTAGATCAGAGATCGACAGCCGAAGAAATATTTGCCCTGATATAAAAGCGTGCTCTTCTGTCACAACCTGACAGGTAATGTTTGGAGTTCAGCAAAATCTGAATATCCTATGACTGATTACTAGAGAGGAGTATATATACATGAAGGTGTGCTGACTAAAGGTTTTCTTTATGCACTGAATTCTGTAGAAATATGACAAAACCTGAACTCTGTTACTGCTAAAAGTACCTTTGCTGCCTGTAATACATCTCTGTCATGTATACTTCTTGTATCAGGTAATGTTTTCCTCCTAACAGCTCACTTCAAGCTTGGCTCAGTTACATTAAGATACCAGCCTTTTTACACAGCAGAAATGTGTGAGGATCAGGTCTAAACGTTCTGCAGGACCGAGCCAAAGCAAAGGCAACACATTCTTGAACAATCCACCTGTGCCTACAATACTGCCAACATCTCCCACTTGCATTCCAAATAAATTAGCACTCCTAGTGTCATATATCACAGCTATGTCAGGCACAAACTAAGACATGCTTTCCTCCCCTGGCATTAAAGATTGATGCAGTAAAGTGTTTTCTGTGGTTAGTTTAAATCATCTCCTTCCTAAATATTGTGCTCTGAAAGGGAAACTACGGCAAATACATATTCATTCAGTCCACTACTGTTTCAGTTGCAAACTGCAGCTATGGCAAAAACAAGCAAACAAAAAAAACCCTCAGGATTTTTTTTGTTTGTTTTGTTAAACACTTTCAGAAACAGTAAACAGAGTCATAATTGTCAGCCCAGTTATATGAAAACTATGTGTTTAAATTCAAGTTAAGCAACAGAGGAATTCACAGGCTAGCATAAAACTGCAGAAGATGATCGTCTCACAGAGATATGGAGCCCACCACCACCCACAATGCTCTCAGACATGTGCCCATTCCAACCACACCCATCTTTGACTGATTCTAGCGGTGCATTAAACTGCACGTCTTCAAACTTTCGTGGCTGCCTCTTGCACGGTTGTGATGTGCCAAAGTACACAAAACTGACTTTGCGTAACAGTACAAGTCTCCAAGAGCACAGTTTGCTGATACAGTCTTAAGTACTGTGGTTGGTAATTAGCCAAAGCTAGCATTCAAATCAGAGCTTTGTGTCTGCACACAGAAATGGATTGTTAGCTAACGCTTCCTCACCGATGGTGAGACTGTAGGAGGAATTTAAACTGTAAAGGTAACATGTATAGATGCTCTCATACATTTTCTCATATCTAACAAGTAGGAGACCAAGTCAAGCCTACACTGCACCTGCAGCACACTTGAGCAGAACTTGAAAACATGCAGCTAGCACTGTTCCCCAGTGAGCAGCTGATAGCTGTGATCCATGACAGATTAAAGTCTGCCAAGGTGGTGGACATCAATCTTCTTAAACCTAAATCAAATGTGGTGTAGTTGTGTAAGTACAAAGACCGGTTTTTCAAACAAAACAGAGCTAAAATGAAATTTCTGCACTTGGTCAACAATATCAACATGACTGATTTCTTTCTACATTTATTTTACTTCACACTCATGTAGCATCTGCCTCTTGCAGACCCTGTATTAACCACACAAAGGAAGATCAAGCGCAAGTTGCATTTTGAATGTTTGACTTTATGAAAATGCAAAGTTATTTTTGTTTGTTGATGATGCCAGTTATGCAATTCTTAGGTAAAGCTGCCGATCCATTATTATCAAGAAGGCACGGGTATCTCGGCCTAAACGTTCGCTCATTGTTCTGCTGTTTATTAATAGCAATGTGGCTTAAATGATTACCTGCAGTTGTAGATGCTGGCATATTGAAGATTTCTGTTCCAGGCTGACCAGCATCTGAAAGTGTAAACAGGGTTTCTTATTTACGCTCCATTTAAATTAGAATAACATTGTTTAGTACTGAGCACTCGGTAAGACCAGTCCTGATGTCAGACTTACTGAAATCAGTTTCACTTCCCACTACTGAAATCATCTTCTTGATGATTTCCTGTTTTTTTGATTTCACAATAGCCGAGTTGCTCTCAGTCAGTTTGCTGAAGAAGGCAGGAGGCTGGGAGGCATTTGGAGGAGAGTGGGAACCCATCCTGTAGAAGAGAAAGTACTATGATGTCAACATGCACACAGACACAAACTAACCCGACTCCTGTGACAAGACAATTTAATAAGCACACATGTAAATATAAGGGCTTCATCATTTTAAAATTGCAAAAAACTTCCAAAACAACAACAACAACAACAAAAAAACACTCATTTATCCAACCATCTACTGGTGTGCACTGCTGTGACGACAAGCCCACATTTTTTGTACTCAGCTGTGGTACCTGCCTTCTATACTGAGAATTTCCTAAACAGTTAAGGTGCTACATTCAAGGCATCAGGTCATGCCACCTTATCAAGGAGCAGATGCTCTTTATTGACGTTAAAGCTCCTCCTTTCTCCTACCTCAGAGATGAAACACAGCACAATCAGTTGTTAATAAATGCTGAAACCTGGCAATCACAATTTATGGCCCAGAGGATTACGTGACAATCATGCCACCCACTTCGGTTGTAAAAACTTTTTCAGTGCAACAAGGCTGCCAAACAGATACGCAATCATTAAAGTTTCCTATTTCTCTGACTGAAGAAAATAAAAAGTAGGTTTATTAACCCAGAAGCAACTCTGTTATCTGGAGCACAAACTCCGGAAACCACAATCCAATGTCAGAGTCTGTCACTGTCCTTTAAACATGACTAAACTACACATACACATGTGACAGGTACAGTATATATGCAAGCACAAAACAGTGGGCTACTATTTCATGACCAGGACCTAAATTTTGACATTGTGTTACAGAATTTGCTCAGTGAAATAATCTAATTAGTGGTGCTAAATGTAAATAAACTGTGCTCATAATGGACTTTTTGGAGCGGACTCTTGATTTTCATGCTGCTGCTCCAACCCAAATCCAAACTTACCCTTGCTCTCCCTGCTCGCTGGGGTAGGAGGCTCCTCTCTGGACTTCAGGTTCAGAGTTGGCTCCAGCAGGAGACACCGGTTCGATGCCGTCAATAGAAACACTGACAGGTGATGTTTTAGGCTGAGGTGGAGATCTGGAAAACAGCATGAATATCATAACTTTGATTATCCATTACATATATTCTATGACATAAAAATCTTTTTATCACTTATTTAAGATAAGACAAAAGGTTAGATGCACTAATTGCACCCAACAGAGATTCCTACCGGTCTCTGTTGCGTTCTCCACCAGGTCCCTCGGCATAGCGGGTCCCCTGAGCAGACTCCTGTGAAGTGGGAGGGGGCTGGGAGGCACTGGGTGGACGGGTCAAGTCCAGGACAGGAGAACCGTGGTAGCTTTGCTGCTGGCTCTGCCTGTAGTCTTTAGTTATCACCTCCTGTTTGGGTGAAGATTATCAACATCAGACATTACACAACACTGTCTGAGATAAACTCTATCAGGAGACCCGTGTGTAAGGATTTTATTTTACTCTAAAGAAAACTAAACACATTCGACATGCATGCATTTGCTTTAATACAAACGCCAACTTCTTTTATAAAGCACTTCTAATTATTAGATTATTTTATGCAGTAGTTGAGAGGGCTTACGCTGATGTGCTGTGCCAGAGTGACCACCCTTTGGCTGCCTTTGACACAAGGGGACTGGGGCTGCTGGCCTGGAGACAGTCTCTCTTCAGATGGAGAACGGTAAAGACCGTGTGTCATAGCTAAGAGTCGAATCCAGAAAACACACACACACTTTAAAAATTAGTTTGGATTTTCAGGTTAAGGTGACATAATTCCAAACCTTTGGAATGTCCTAAAGAAAACAAGCATTTTTTTTCCTGAGATGTCTCTACACTCATCCAGACTTTTGTAGGCTCAAGGTGCAAGCTTTGGAAAAAAAAAAAGAAGAAGAAGAAAAAGAAAATATATCTAAATATGAGTAAGTGTGAAGAGGTCTCAAGATATTTTCAGTGCACACTTTGCATACAGCCTTGGCAAACTCATCTTTGACCAGAAATGGTGCTAAAATTGACAGGTTTTGCATCAGTAACTGAAATGAAGAAGTTCAAAAAGACACTTTTACATCCTCCTTTATATCACTTGAGGGACTTAAAAAGTGTGTACTGCATGTTATGAATAGAAATAGGCTATTACTATCATACTAGAGTACAAAACCTAACTCCAGAAACTCCATTCAGTCGAGGGTCTAAAACATTCTCCCTGTAAGCTCTCGAGAGCACTACAGCACATGGATTTCAAGACTTTGTGTCCTTTGTGTGTCATATCTCGCTACGTGTTTTTCTTACACAACTCTTACACTACATTATTCATTTCAGAGGATGATGTAAGTTGAAAGAGGGGACCAGGATTGACTCTGTGAATCCCAGAGAGGGAATGAGTGATCCTGTGGGGACAGCAAGCTCTGCCTTTTGTTGTTAGCTAGAAAACACATGAGAGACTGGGTTCATTTCAGCAGCAGCTTTATAAGCACCTGTATTTCTCTCTGTGGATCCATCTACTGTTTTGTGAACAACATCATCCTGGTGTTGTCATCTAGCTCAACCATCTCATCAGCTTTGACAAGCATGCTTCTCGAGTACATTAGCTCGCAACATCCAAAAAAAAGAAAACCTAAATAAATCAGCATAGATTACAGTGAGCAGTAAAACAGGAACATGCACAGATTTGGAAGGCCAGAAGCTGTAGTACCCCCTCCCCCTGATTCGCTGAAAGTGTCTCCAGTCTTTGCCGTGTTACTTCCCCTTCCCACCTGCCTTCTCTGCAACACTGGTGCACTCTGGGACCCCAGGGAGTGAGTTTGGTGGATGGTAATGCTTTTCCTGTTTAATGAAACTATCAGACCAATTTTCTATTTCAATGTTCTTTTTCATCTGAGTTACATATGTTTGAATTACAGCAGTCTTACTGAACAGAGGGTATAAAAATACTACTCTGATGATCTAACTGTCTGTGGTGAAATATTTTCTTAATGTAAGCAGCCGAATGACAGGGAGGAGGGTGCCACATGTTAAATTCAAGTCACATCCTCTTAGGAAATAAAATGAACATAAGCAGCAAAGGATGCTCAACCTAAATGTCCCACCAGCTTTAGCTACCTTAAAGGACACCTAGGATCTTCTTGGAAAAATCAAGTTTTCACAAAAACACTATCAAAACTCATTCAAGCTCGCCAAATTCTTTTAAAAATTTAATCTAATCAAGTATTGTCCAATTTGGGAAAGCTAGAAGTAAGGCTTTCCAGAGGGCACCCTTGGTGGACTTTAAGTCTATAAAAGGGAGAAACTGGGAAAAAAGGCAAAAAAAAAAAAAAACTACAGCATTGAAACAAAAATGTAAATGAATTCTGCTGATCTGATAATGCCAACCACCACAGCGTGCAATAGGCCACACACTGACGGGGGAGTGGGTCTGGGTGATGAGGGGGGACCCCTGGGATCCAGAGCGTCTTACCATTAGTGGCGCTGCTGGCAACAAGCGAGCCCATCTCTGGCATCCCCGTTTCACAAGAAATTTGACGCATAATAATTGCGTTTATGAAGTTGGCCGCAGTCATGGTGGTCTTACCGAGTGATCGGAGCTCTTGTTCCTGAATGGACATCTGTTTGTTTTGAGTCTTTTCCCTACTAGGTGTACCGCTTTCTCCACGGCCAGGAGGGTTGTCTGACTGCAGAGGCAGTAGGTGCTGGGGACGGCCTGAAGCAGAGGTATAAGACCCGGGGTATAGTCCACCTGGGCTGGGGCTGGACAGCTTGGGGTCAGATTTACTGGATGGGCCATGCTGGTCCTGAAAATGTTTGGGTAGACCTCCCCTGTTTTTGCCTGCATCGCGACTCTGCTCTTTGGGTGCATTTAAATCCATGGCAGTTGGGTAGGCCTCAGAAAGCACACCTGTCCTTTGGAGATGGCTAGGGTAAGCTTGGTAGTGGGATGACCCTGAGGGCATGGACCTAACAAAGCAAACACATTTAAAAAAGCGAATTGTATTTATAAAAACAAACAAACAAACAAACAAAAAGCGCGTACAACTTTTTATCTGTTTATTCAAATTTTCTGTGTTAAAGTTCAGTTTACCGTAACACAGATGAGCCGGAGTGTTCGTTGACAGAAAGACTTTTCCCCCCAGTGTGCAGGACACTTGGCCTCTGCTGGACGTTTTCCTGGGTACGAGGCGACACTGGGGAGTGCTGGTGGCTGTGCGGCTGGGACGCAGGTCTTACGCTGCTGCTGCTGCTTGACAAGCTGTGCTCTGTACCTAAGTAGCAGAAACAGACTCGTATAACTTTGCAAATTCCAAACTAGATTCGTAACTTAAATAAAAATGAAGAACACCATATTCTCCACACCTGGTCGCCAGATGGGGGCATGCTCCACATTTCCAATAGAGCCGCCCTTGTCTCTCTCACGCTCTCGATCCCTCTCTCTCTCCCGGTCCCTTTGCCTTTCGCGGTCCCTCTCGCGCTCCCTTTCCTTTTCCCGATCTCTCTGACGGTCCCGTTCGCGCTCCCTCTCCTTTTCCCGTTCCCGCTCCCTCTCACTTTCACGCTCCCGCTCCCTGTCACGTTCACGGTCTCTTTCACGCTCTAAAGATGAGGCCGTGCCTTGCATTTTGCTCATGTGTGAGGAGCCAACTGCACATGCAAAAAAAGGGAGAGAAAGAGAACTTTAGAAATAAAAAGAGTGCAACATATTTATTGTGTGAGTCTGCTTGAGTGAAATTAACTGTACCGGGTGAGATGGGAGAGGTGGTGTAAGGTCTGCCAGGGAAGCCGGTGCTCGTCCCAGGGATGTAAGGGATGCGATCCACTGTCCCTGGAGAGGGAGGGACCAGTATGTGTGATACCTGAGAAAGATCGATGATCCCTAGAGGACAGAGAAGGGTCAGCTGATTACAGGGCATAAAAATAATGAGAGGCTGTCAACAGTCATGCAAATGTTTTATGAGGGAATGTGATATTTATATTTATTAAATCTGAAATGATGGACTGACTATGTGAAATTCTATATTTCTGACAGATAAATGGGAAAGCAGAAGCAAATTACTAAAACATAAACCCTTAATAGATTCTGCTCTAGTGTTCTAAGACAAAGTAATAAATGAGTCAAGATGTGTTCCTTCAATGCGTTATATTGGAAAATAGTCTGACTGGCAGCTCCCTCAATCATCCTACATGACAAATTTTCAGCAACCACTAATGCAGTTCAGTTTTTTTCTATTATATTTATTTGTTTTTGTAGGAAAATCGTGGAAAATGCCATAATAAAGGACAATAAGACTCTCCCACAGAGTGTGATGACAAAATCAAATGCTGCTTTATTACTGTACATCAGCTGACTATAAATAAACTGTCCACCAAATTGATTTAAATAACTCCGAGCATGAACAGCACTAACATTAAATTTTGGCTTGCAGGTGCTTCTATTAATAACAACCACCCTGCTGTTGTTTCATACTCCTATTTGTATTCGTAGTGCAGGTGCAGCACACTTGACTGCACTTTCAGTTAGTGACTGCCCTTACCCCGAGGAGGGTAGGGCAGGGGGACAGCCTGGTCACGTGATGGAATGCCCCTCATGATGTCAGATGAGCGCTGTGCAGCCATGGCAGCAGCTGCGGGCCACTGATGCATCTGCTGAGAAGTGATATAGTCGTTGAGCAGCGTCTGCCGGTTCTCCAGGGCGGCGGTGTCAGGAAAGCCACGGATGATGTAGGGGTAGTGGGGAGAGTATGGAGCGCCGGAAGCAAGGGGCCTATGCAAGTAGTATGCTGCTGTGTATAAACAAGAAGATGATCTATCAGGAAGTCACTCAACTTGGAGTAAAACTCTCATCACATTATCACACAAATGCCTTGCAGATGATTAAACTGTTCTCTAATGAGGATGGGGGCAACATGTACACACTATAATGGACACAGTACCTGAGTCGATTGGGATACTACGACCCATTGCAGCAGGATCAAAAGCTAAGGAAATGTGACGGTACATTTCATGTCCCAGACTCGGAAACAGGGTCTGCTGATCTGGAAGAGTGGAAAGTGGTGATTTGGTGGTAGTCATCTCTCTGGGGGTTGGTGTGGCTTTACGCTCCTGAGTCAGATTCTTACTGGAAACTGGTGGGGGAAATAAAAAACAAAAAAAATTAATAGGAAACAGAATAATTTTTAGTACAGAACAACTCTTTTACATGCCTGTCACACATATACACGATTTATGCATTTTCATATACTTCTTGATTCTTTTTTCGTTTAAATTACAAACTCTCAATCATTTTAGCATGTGATATACTTACCCTCATGCTGCCTTTGACCTGCCTCCCTGGACAGTGGGGAGCTACGATGTGAGGATCCAGGGTAAGGTGTCCTTAAGGCTCCTTTATCATCGTAGCCCACTGGGCTGTGATGGGCTTTGCCACCCTGCTCTGACCCCAGCGTCAGTGGAGAAGAGCGCGATATGGGACTAGCTGTACTGACCACTGCACTGGGGCGCCCTTTAGGTGCGTCTTCATATCGGCTTCTCTCAGTACGCATCTCCAGGTGTGACTGTGTACCGTGGTAGGGACTGCCCATGATGGAGCGGACATCATGACGTTTCCCTGAACTAGCCACCTCCTGCTTCATGGACGATCCCTTCAGAGACCACAATGGGAATTAACTCAGTTAGCAAGCATGAAGTGTTTGATTGTCTCTACACGTGTCATTAGCATTATCTTTAGTGTGTACCTGTACAATGATGCCCTCCTTTCCAGGCTGTCGGAGCTCTTCCCTGGGAATGAGGTGGATAGAGCGCCCAGCCTCCTTCACTATGGTCTCTCGGCCTTTCATAGAATCAGACAAAGAGCCAGGCCCACGAGGTGGGGGGCTCTCTCTTTTCATCTGTTTAGGTTCCCTCCTCATGTAGGTATCCTGATCTAGATGACGAGGTATACCTGAAATTTTAATATATGACTATTATTGATCTTCAAACAAGAGCAGGAAGCCTAGTGTTCTCATTTCTTTTCATAATTTAGCCATACGTGAGCCAAAGGATAAAGAAACATGAGCGACAGACACAAAGGTTTTATAAGCTTAGCTGAATAATCTGGGGTTCGAGATCTGCTTAATTTGCTGCTCTTTAGGCAAATAACTTCAGGTCAGCTAGCACTATCCATTTCTTTGTAAAGGAAGAAACAACAGAAAAATGTGGCTTTCAGTTCACTGGCGGGAGCTCTGGGAGTGGAGTCAGATGAAATGAGAACACGGACTACATCAATCAATAACCTGTTACGCCTTTAACCATGCACCATCACAAAACCAATGGTGACTGGTAAAGCAGCATCAGTCTTTTCTGGGGTCGCCAAAAACACAGGCTACATTAACATTCTCCTTTAATGTATGTTCTGCTTGAGGAAATTTTTTAAGTACTTCACCAGGATGAAATGAGAATTCAAAATAAAATCTCGTTGGAAGTAAACCGCTTGCTACCTTGTGAGATGGAACCACGGATGTGATGAGAGTCCTTGTAAGAGGCATGGTGGGGACTGTCACTATCATGAGGCATGGCTCGTCCAATCAGTCCTGAGGTGGAGGGACCAAGGAGGGAATGGTAAGGTGTAAGACTATGGTGAGTTATTTCATAAACAATCAAAGTCAAACCTCTATATGTCATCTGTTACCTTCACAGTTGGCAGCAGACAACGATTCCCTCATAGGCAGTCCCCTCGAGATGCCTCCTTCCATTACATCATAAGGACGCTTGAGGCCCAGGATTTCCCCAGACTGCCCTCCACCTCGGCCCTCATCTTTAGGAGTCTGGGATGCTGAGCCTATAAATGACAAAGATCTCAGTAAATATACTGACAGTATTTCTTAAGGTATGTGCAATTTGAATCAATATTATTTCTAAGATTAACTAAAAGCAACACAGCAAAAAGTAGGACAATACGGCCAAGTGCTACTTACGATCATATGTAAGAATGTGCCCACTAATGCCCTCATAGAGCACATGTCCTTTAGACAGGGCCTCATCGCGCTCCCTCTCAACTCGGCTGGCACTGTCCTCAGTCATTAGTCGCGCTATGGTTCCCTTATAAAGCGAATCAGCCGGCGTCCCCTGTGGAAAACAAAAAGAAGAAATGAGACCTGTACTTTGTACCATCAGTGTGTTGTAACAGAGAATCAAAAAAAAAGAAGAAGTCTGATTAGGATTTTGATATACAAATGACAGTGAAGCCTGACAGCAGACAACCTTGACTACAAGCAGACTTGGTTAACAATCCTCATTTCGGTAAAACTAAACAGTGCCAACGTCATAACAAAAAATGTTACGGAAATGACAAACTTTATATCACGAGTGTTAAACTGTTATTTACAATTACTCCACTAATTAAAAACAACAAGAAAAACAAGTGAACAAACATCTATGGAAATTTAAGCTGACTGTTCTTGAGTCTAATCAGACTCAACTATGTCAAAGAAGGAAAACACTAAGTTAAAAATAAGTACAGCTTGAGGTTAAACATTTCAGAGGAATCATCAAGTGAACCCACTCACACAACTTGAGTCACGTCACTAAAGTGGACATGAAAAGTAGTAGCTTAGGGAACATTGTTACTGTGTTGCATGCAGCTTTTCCAAGAAGACACTGAGGAAGGACGAGGCCAGACTAGCATGGTTTCTTATTATAGGATCAGATGGCGCTGACTTAAGTTACCCGCACCTACCCTTTAAGAAGAGGCATCAATGCTATATGGATTCGTGCACTGAACAGTAGCCTGCACACTAAAAAGGTATCCCTCTAACAATGGAGATGTTACACTTTCAGCCATCTCTCCTTTTACTAATCCACAACAGCAGATAGAAGCCAGTATGGCAGCTGGATATGATATTACAGTGGGCATATCAATGACTGGTTTTGCCCGCGCCTAGAGTAAATAGATAAAGTAAAGAGGGAACAGATGCGGTACATTGTGTACCTGTTGCTAAGGTGACGGGGCCACCCAGAGCTGCAGTTATGTCACAGCACCACGGAAATCCACCAGCCTTATGACCTCTAACCAGCTCTGCTGCTCTCGTTTCCATCAAAAGGACAAAGCTCAGACGCATGAAGGCTGCTAAAATTGACTGTGGCAGGTATAAAGACATAAAGCCTTCAACTTTATGAGCAGAAACCAGTGATGGCATCAAAATGAACCAATGAAGTACTGCTAACAATGCGTGGCCCGTCAGTGTATGAGCTGTACATGCTGCTGTCACTATGAACCTTGACTTAATTTAACAGTGTTAGTTTCAGTTCAGTATTACAAGGGGAAATGGTGAGCTAGGGCTGGGCAATAAAACAATAAAGATAATTATTGCAAAAAAATTCTCCCCTACAGAAATATGAGACATGGTCAATATTAACCTCCTAAGACCCGAACTCTTCCACTACATGCTTTTTTAATTTTTCATTGATATTTGGACATATTGGGGCCCGATGAATGTAAAAACAAAGAATTACCAGATTTTTTTTTTTTTGCCTTATTTTTGTTTTTAAGAAAAATGAGAGCCACATATGAGCATATTCGTTTAAAATCTTGATAGAACAGTAGCAGTATAATGTCCTCATAAGTGGATAATCAGGCCCTTGTAGAGCAAAATTCAGTATTTTGGTCTAAATAACCCAAAATGTGATGGCCACATATGTGGACACCAGATCCTAGGAGGTTAAAGTCAATAAAAGCCAATTCATGTTTTGAGATATAACACGAAAGGGTCAATGACATCAATCATGTGGTTGGAATTGAGTTGGAGCCAGCATGCACCTTGCTAGGTGGAGGCAGTGTCAAAAATGTGTGACATAACAAGACCGTGGGCTGTTGTTGGCCCATCAGTCAGAAGGAAGAGCAAAGTTTTAACATACAAAGACTCCTGCAGAAGCCGTCTTTGCTTTTCATGTTGTATTTTTTTCCCCCTATCTTTGATTTTCTCGAGATCTCTGCTGTCACTCCTTTCCCTTTCCCAGCCTGTTTATTAACAAATCGGCATTCAACCAATGCACAGTGTCATCTATGTCGAGCAATGTGCAATTGAGATTTTGGAGGACTGCACAGGAGTAGCGCCGCTTGAAAAGCACTCTCCTTATATCTTCACCTAGGAACAAAAATGAACTTTTAAGCTTGACTTAAGAAACTGATTTGATTTAGATCCTAGCCGTACGTGCTAGTTATGATGTCAAACAAAAGCAGGTCACTTCTAAACCTGCATACTGGGGAATTATTTATAAGCGTGTTCAGTGAATTTGAAAGGTTGCTCGGAGGTTCCTCGAAAAGGGGAAGAGAACAGTTTTCCAGTTGTGTTGTAATGCACAACTCAAACTAGAACAGAGTCAGCAGAATATTATTAACAAACACGAGGATTGCCCCACCCAACAAACTGTACATATGGGAGACTGTTGCAACGAGAGTTGTAACAGTGGTCAGGGATTATCTGTAGGTTACATCATCAAACCAACAGCCTATGAGTATTTTCAGTGGAAACAACAAGAACCTTTACATGAGTAAAATTCTTTGGAAAATACAAATAAGCCTGTTGTTATTTTCTGAATAGAGTTTGTCTCTCCACTTTTGTACCAATTTTGAACTTTATACTGGAGCATTTTTAACTCCAGTATAGCAGCTATATTACAAGGACTACTTCAGCGGTCAGCACTCACCTGAGTAATGGAGCCGCCTCGATAGGGAATTGGGGAATCAGGATGCAGTCTGGTCCCTGGGATGCCTTTAGTGATACTACCCCCCTGAACAGCTGAAATAGACGCTTTAAGGACAGTAAGAGAGAGACAGCTGTCACTATAATCCAACATGTAAAGTCACATTAAGAGTAAAAAAGAGGAATGCATTTAACTGGAAATAAATATTTGAAACTGTTTTGCAAGACCACCCGAAAAGAAAAAGTTGAAGCATCACCGAGTACAATCACTTCTGCACATACAGATTTGGGCAGTTTCTCTCAATCTTCACATTTTCCCAACATCAGTGAACTCAACTACCCACTGACTTTATAATAAACAGATAGATGAATGACCAGACAGAGAGAGATTGAAAGTCTAGCCTAGGTTACATTCAGTACATTTAGAAAAGTCACTCCAATTTGGTGTGTTGGAATAAAAAGCAAGTCATGATTTGACTTTGTTCAGAATCTGTGGCTTATTGCTTGTAATCAGTATGGCAGTAAAACAGTGGGAAAAGACAGAGCACCCACCACGTCCAGCAGCACTATCATGAGATGGCCCTTGGGCTGACAGGTTATCAGCTTGGGAGGACGAGCTGTGAGGGGACAGCTGTTCCTGCTTTACTATTGGAAAACCACCTGCTATATATTAGATTACAGAGAGAAAAGAGAACAAAATGAATAGGGACAATTTTATTATCCTTTATTTATCCAGGTAAAAGTCTCATTGAAAGTAAAATCTCATTTTGAAGACAGACCTTGCTGAGAGGGGCAGGGCACAATAATGAGAGAGTATCAATCCCCTCAGCCAGATTTACTCACCCCCTTTCCTCTGATCCATCCAAGGCACCCCCATCGGTGCGGAGGGCATCTTCCCATGGTCCAACCCATGAGCTGGGCTGTGCAGCTGTACTGGTGTGCCCTGTTTATTTAATTAAAAAAAAAATGTACATGGTCATAAGAACAATATGTAGGATCACTGATCAAAACAATTACATGATTTCTACTCTCAAACTATGTCTACTTAATGTTATTGGTGTGGTGCTGTACCTGTGTGATAGAGCCTCCTGGCTTGGAGGAGGAAATGAGAGGTGGAGGCTCTGGCATTGTGAGCGGTCTCACTGCTGCTAGCCTTCCGCTGTCCTGCGGCAGTGAGGGGTGGCCTGATGGCTGGAACGCTGGCAGATGGATGAGATTGTGAGAATGAGATTTGAGCAAGTGATCTTTAGACAAAGGCTTAAAAAAGCAAGTTAAGTAGACATGGATTTGCTAAATGTTCTCACAGTACAGATAAAAGATTATGTAAAGCAGCGGTCCCCAACCTTTTTTGCGCCACGGACCGGTTTATGCCCGACAATATTTTCACGGACCGGCCTTTAAGGTGTCGCGGATAAATACAACAAAAAAAACTTAGTACCGGTACCGAAAAAAAGAAGATTTATTCATAACACACGTGAAAAGACCCAGGAAAACTGAGTTAACGATAAAAACAATAACAAAATAATGCTGAAAACCGATAAAAACCCTGAAAACCATACATTTCAGACCTGAGCCTCAACTCTCGCGGCCCGGTACCAAACGATTCACGGACCGGTACCGGTCCCGGTCCGAGGCCCGGGGATTGGCGACCACTGATGTAAAGAGAATGCTCACAGTTGAAGTGGATCAGGTGCTGGTCATGAGTGCTCTTGGACATGTCTCGTGGGGACACAGGGTAAGGGGATAGAACTGAGCGCCCCAAGTTAGAGGTCCTCGGGTCATCAGGGCCGAGTGCCTGCTTCTTAGCTTCACTGTGTGGAGAGAATGCTGGGGGCTTTTCTGCAACAGTGACACACAAGGAGAGTCAGGACCAGGTAACAACACACAAATGGTTATCCACTAATCCAAGAAGTTGTCCTTTGGCCATTACCAACACACTACTGTCCACACCTTCATCAATGTCATCATAAGAATTACAAAGAATATCTCATGCTACCTCCCAGACAGAGTGACACGCCACTGAATTAGTACCCTTACTTAATACAATCACACCATCCCAGTGCTAATATTTAAAGTGAAATCCAGCTGAGGAGAAGTTAAAAGGCAATGGATGAACCTACTTAATCCCTGCAGGAGGAGCAGCAACTGCTTCTCATTGCTCTGAATGGACATAAGCACACCACAGATCATTAAATCCTCACAGCATTTTTACAATCATCAAATCCTCAATTTTTTAAATCCCCACAAGCGCTTACTTGTAACTATTACTTCCCCCACACGGTGATTAAATGCTGAGAAATATCAATAGATATCAGCTGGAATACATGTTTATATCTGTCCTTATGTTAGCATAAATGAATGAAAAAGGACTTTGGAGTTCACAGCTGCCGTGCACATGCTGGTTATAAAAGACCTCTCTTTGTGTGGACCTTTAAAAGTCCATTCAACAAGCTTACAGTAACTGCACTGAACCAGACTGTATTCCCTTTTGGGTCAATAGCAATACCAGATCATTTATCAGTTCCCTCTCCCTGAGTGTCCCAGAAACACTTCAATGCCCTAAACACTAGAGTACACAGACTCAAGGTTACAGGATGTAGCAAGGACCAACAAAGTAAAACTAGATCAAATGCAACTAGAACAGCATGTTGTACTGCATTTTCATTAACCTCATTTTAAAAAAATAATTTCATTAATCCTCTAATCTTGTTTTCATAAAACACCAAGCTGTACACCCTGCAGTGGAGTGACACTAAGGTCATACAGAACAGTGATAAAAAGGATCCAAGCTGAAAACCTAAAACTGTGAAGAACTTGTGTTTGCAACTTCAGCAGGTAAATATAGTTTCTAGGCAATAAGAGAAGTTTCTGTTGTGATGGAGGTGTGCATACCATCCTTTTCGCCGGCAGAGGGGCTGCGCGGGCGAACACGTGGGCTGTTGCTGTGCAGAGCCTCCCTGTCTCTGTCTGCCTGTGGGGTATAAGGCTGCTGTTTGCCTGGCTGGCCTGGAAACTGCTGCTGCTGTTGCAGCTTGACCTCCTGGGAGGACTCCCCATGAGCCATGGTGATCTGTTGCTGGTACAGTGCCAAAGCGTGGGGAGGCAGTAATGCCTTCCCACTCTGCTGACCCCCGTGCACCGAGGCTTCTTGCATCTGCACACAGGGCGACAAGAAAATAACAGAGTTACATATGTGCCACACATATAACACAAGCCCACTCCTATCCAGGAGCTGACATATGGTTAGCCACATAAAATATCTGATAAGCATGTCAGCTAAGACGCATCTCTTATTTCTTGACAAGCTAAAGTTTCCCTAATGGTCATTATCTCATTTCTCGTTATCCTCCATCTGGTTGGCTTATCTTATACAGTTATGACTTAACAATTTCACCTACTATGGTGTTAGCCTTGTAAGCAGAGAGACTTTGATAGGATTCACAACTGCAATGAAAGATTGTGAGTGCGTGAGTTCATCAGTTTTATGTGGCGAAGACACTTTCAAAGGCTGGGAAAGCCACGATGCTCTTCACTTAAAAAGGGACATAAAGGTTTATAGGGACACAATAACAATGCTCATTATCAAGTCCATATGTGTATTCTTGGATTCTAGCAAAGTAGTTCTGCATGAGTCATATTAAATAAAAAATAAATAAATACATAAAAAAGATCTGTAACTGTTTGAAACAAGAACTAAAGCTAGCAACTTTAAAATTAGCAACTCACAATAGGTGGTATAGCAGCTGCTCTCTGTTTCAGCTGTTTCAGATCCATGGGCTTCTGTAGTGGGGATGATATGACCCCATCATGAGTGTAGTTCAGTAGGCTTGGCCGTGGAGACATCATTCTACACAGACGGACAGAAATAAGTTAGTGGGAGTAAAGAAGAGGTTGAAAAGAAGAGCATACAAAATCACTTGTTTAGTTTTTCCACCCACTAATGTAGTAGGATGTGTGCTGACATAGCCTGAGACCATGGGAAAAAAGTAAAGATTCATATTGATGTATTACACATCTGTCAAAAAACACAACAGACTCTGAATTACAGTTAAACACACAAATCGATGCACAGAACCACGCATGCACGCCCCCCCCAACCCTCCCCCTTTTGTTTGCCTTGGCAGAGGGCAGCATTTCCCTGAGCTCTGCCAGTACATGCAGTCTGCTGTCATGGAAAAAACTGAACAAGTACCGTGCAAACACGACTAATCAGTTCTCCTACGCACTCTGACACCAATTTCTAGCGGCCTCATTCACAGACACATACGACATGTTTTATTAATATTATTATTTAAAATATATATATATATATATATATATATATATATATATATATATATATATATATATATATATATATATATATATATATATATATACATATATATACATACACACACACACACACATATATATACATACATACACACACACACACATTTTCATACTGATGTGCAAATAAAATCCTTGGCTAATAGAAAAGTGCAACCTGTGGTACATGAACACACAAACACAGCTTGCCAAATATGGCTTCAATGCTGTACAGTGTAGCTAGGCAACTACTACCACTTCAAAGCCCTCACTGCTTTGTGTTCTTATGTCTGCTGTGTCAGAACAGAGATGTAAGATACCCAAGAAAACTCAAAAACCAGAAGATTTTTTACAACAAAGCTCTCAAACTGGTATAACGATGTAAACAGGGGAAATAAAGCAGGGAAGGGATACACTGATCAGCACTCAATCTGCCTAATACTGTGTAGGTCCCTATTATGCCAGAACAGCTCTGAGGCCTTTGGAGCTTGAACATGGCATCATTGTATCTTATGACTGCATGGCATTGGTGATATTGGAGTGTTTGGGTGCTGCTGTGGTATTAGGCCACTGTGCCTCATACTTTTATATGCAACAGATGTTTGATAGCATCATTGTCTGTAGAGTTTGGAAACAGGCTCACTGTCCAGAGGTATTTCTTATATTCTCGAGATGGTTTTCTGATATGTTTTTTGCTTTCTGTTGGAGGACATTAAGGTACAGCCATTTTTGTTGATCTGCAACAGTGTTAGGTGGGTGGTAAATAGCAGTAAAAGTAATAACCACATAAATACCAGGGAAAAGATGTCCCTGTAAAATTCAGGGTTATGGCTATAAGCCTGGTCCTCTGATTAGTGCTGATGGTTCTCACTATGGGCCTCCTGCATGACCTCATCAGAACCTCAAATGTCCCTATTCTTGAGAACAGCTGCAGCCTGAGGGGCTGGTACTTTGGGAATCCTGAAAATGCAATGCTGGGGGAGACGCTGCCTGTGCTGCAACCAAGAGGCCTTGGCAGATGACAGAGGTGTCAAGGAAATCCTTTTTCCTTTGTCATTAGGGTGGGGAGCCCAAGCCAGCATGCCCGCCCCACAAGAACCATTAGCCCCATGGCTTTCCCAGTAGCCTATATTCCCACTTTCTGGAACTGGAGGACATTGTCGGATGTAACAAATATTTCTTCCCACATAGTGGTATCTGGTTTAGCTATCTTACCCTCTTCTGAAGGGATGTTGATCTTAGCAGCTGTGTGCTTGCACATGTCCTGTATGTTGCGCTATAA
This sequence comes from Mchenga conophoros, assembly GCF_057382185.1. NCBI lineage: Eukaryota > Metazoa > Chordata > Actinopteri > Cichliformes > Cichlidae > Mchenga > Mchenga conophoros. The sequence goes on from NC_140537.1 coordinate 12,269,046, forward strand.
GGTAGACAGCGATGGAGGTTTAGTTGGTAGTGAGGGAGTTGGAAATTATAGTTAGAAGACAGGAGTTCTGAATCAGCTGACTCATCTCCATCATTGTTAGCGTCGCTTCCCAGGATAGCTCTAATAGAGAAAAGCCCTCACATCGTCAGTCTGCCACCAGCGATGGGAAAGAATTAGCTACTGGCTCAGAGTGTGCTTCTGCATAAAAGTCCTTAGGTATTAGCACTTTTCCCTGTGGCAAAGCTGCCTCACACACCAAAGGGACACTGCCCTGCAGGTTAGCCTGGTGAGCGAGCCTGCAGTGGCACAATTTGTGTCATAAAGGAATACAATGGATACAGATTTGGGGGGAGGTCAAGGCAGCCTCAGCAGTCTACACATGCCACACAAACTGGGTGTGTATCTCTTGTTGCTGCAGAGAGACAGATTTCCAACTTCACTCAGGTTGTTAGCCATAGACATGCTGGTGGGCCTGACAATCGGCTAAACAGCCACCAAACTAATGTGCAGGGAAGAATACTGCTGTTCTTTGGGTAGCGCAGACTAAAAAGTAGTGCTACTTATTTTATACAGTATTGCTACCTAATAGGGTACGGCTAGAGCCGTTAGCTTAGTACCCAAAGAACAGCTGCCAACAGGCTTCCGTGAGAAGAGAGAAGAGGTTTTTGAATGACATCTCACGCTATGTCACACCCCATTATGTGGGTGTCACTGAGAAAGCCTATAGCAGGTGGCGTAATAGTATTTCAGCTTCTGATGAGGTCAGGGAGGAAGCATTACCCCATAGTCATGAAACAAATGCGATGAAAGAGAATACTGCATTGTAGAGAGAGCATCCATCATATTCACTTCACGGGTCACAGTTTTAATGTTGTGCCTGTATAAAATTGTTGCTTTAATTTAAACAAATGGGAAATTACCATTTACCATTATCCACTATATCCATTGCTACGAACCCTCACCTGTTCTTATCTGTGTTGTCCGTCTCCTCCACCTCATCAGCACTGCAAGTGGCACTAGAGTCACTGTCTCCATGGGAGCAAGTTTTGGCCGCATGGTCCTTCTTGGAGTTCTTGTTGGAGCTCTTGACTTCCTCCGTGCCTGCAGTGGGAGGTTTTGTATCTGTGGCATCACTGGGCGGTGTTGGCTGCAGCTGGTCTCTGTTGGGCTCCCCTGTTTCAGTCTTAATCTCCTGTTTAATGGAATCTGCATCTTCCTTGACTGGAGGTTTCTCATCCCCTGCCTGACTTGTGTCTGCGAGGTCCTCCTTCTTGTCGCCAGTGTTTGAGCTGCCCTTTGCCTTGCTTGAGGCTTCCTCCTTAGCCTTGCTGTCCTCAGACGAGTGCGGCGAGGGCAGGCTCTCCGTGTCAGAGCTGTTATTGGCTCCACCTGGCAGGGACACAGGGTTCGAAAGGAAACAAATTAGAGGTTTGTACTACAAATGTTTTATCTCCTTCACCTTTTTTCTTCCATTTTTCCTCTTATCTCTTTCTGCTAAAGAAGATTTTTCGCAGTGCCAGTCTTCTGCCTAATCAGGTTTCACTGTACAATAAGGGGAAAACAAAACCAATTGGAATGATGGATGAAAGCCCCCAGGACTTCAGTGCTCTATTGAGGAAGTACAGTCTACGCAGTACACTTCTGTCAACAAACTACAGCAACGTTTCATGATCATTTTCCCATTTGTAAACCATGATTCTTTAAGCCAACGTGAGCTGCTCAAACACTTTTTTCTGTCATATGAAACGATGCCACTTTATAAAGTTTGTGTAGAATAAAATGCAATTTAAAAAAAACAACTCTGGCATAAATTCTACATTTACAACCATTAATAACTAAACTGTAAGAGAGTTATTAAGTCTATGTATGCAATCTAGTTTGTAGTTCGGCTGTAGTTGTCCTGAACATTCAATGCAATACAAACAACTTTGTAGACAAAATAGAAGGCTTAAAATCAAGGCATAAGGATTGATATACCTTCTCCATCCTCGGGGGCTTCTTCTTCATTGCAGCTGGCTCCTGAACCCTCCATCTCCTCCTCCTCTGCTGGATATGGGGCATTAGTTTCCTCATTCTGTGAGGCTTTGCCTCTACGACGGGCCTTTCGTTCCTTCTCCTGGGTGAAAATAAGCCCAAAAAAAAAAAAAAAAAAACTCAACAGAAGCAATCTTACAGTATAACATTACACAAAGTATAAAATTCATTTTATTTTTTTTAAAGGCTTGCGGATGTCATTTTGATTACCGATTTCATTTTATGCTGCTGCAGAATTTCATCCAGTTTCTGCCTCTTCTTGTAGTTGAAGTAGAAGTTCTTGCACTGTGACACGGTCTTTGATCCCACCATCTTGGCGATGGCGGACCAATTCCTACCATACTGGAGAAGGCCTAGAATTAACAGATGGACAGGCAGAGGGATTAGGATAGACATACAGAGACAGACGTGTGGATGTGGCCCTTGATGATCTGCTATTCTCTCTGCAGCTGTAAAAGATGTAAGCTGTGCAAAGTGCACTGCTTGTGACGATTGTAAATTTAATGGTTATTTTGGCTTATATACTATCAACGCCATCTCTAATCTCTTCAAGTGTACAGCGTTGCCATTGTAAATCAATAGCCAAGAACATCCGTCTCTATACAGCTGTCTAAACTGCGGCACAGCCTGGGAGTTTTACCCACAGTGTAACATAGACACTGTTCCACTCTGCCAGGAGCACCATGGCTTATTAACATAGATTTCCAAAGTACAGACAGAGAGTGAAAGAAAGAGAGAGACTGATAAAGCAAAAAGGAGAGGGACGTGCTAGTGGTAGGTAAACCGCCAGTCAAACCAATGACATCACTAACTCACTCCACTGGGGTCACTGTGTGTCATATTCTAACTGACTTTGATGTGACCCACTTCCAAGAAACCCAAGTCCTTTACTCAGTCAAGCACATGATTGGGCCTTACACAAGAGTCTACAGGCACCCGCTGGGCCAGGGCTGTGATAGATCAACCTGTCATGAAACACACAAGAATGTAGGGACGCACACATAAAGTGTGTATATGTGCTATAGTAAGATATGCAGAGAGCATTCAGTGCATAAAGACAAGTAAATGAGAAATACAGATAGCATAGAATCTGCTCCAGCGCCCCCCTCCCAGAGTCTGCTGTTAGCTAAAAGGCAGCTCATTAACAGTGTGTTGTAAGAGGCTTAGCTTACACCACCCACTTGTTTCCTGTGCCAGCCTGACAGGTCCTGGCAACAGGACAGCTCTCAAAAGGTTGCTGGGGGCTGGTGGGTGGGAGGGGTGTTATTAACAGGCACAGAGCCAACACGTCTTGGGATAACCTTGGCCATGGGTTCAGAGGTCTCTGCATCTCATCGCTTAATGGAGGTAGTAGGACGACACGCAGAGCTGCGAGCCAAAGGAGAGGAAAGGACAGCTGTTTACAGCCCCATCAGTTCAGCTCTCATAATAATCTGAAAGCCTGAATCTGATACCAACACTGGATTGAGTAGTTAGTGATAAGACTATTACTAAGTAATATCTGCAATAAAAACTGATCTATTAGTTGTTTACAAGTCTCATTTCCTGGAAATGTTTCATAAGACTTTGTGTACAGAGATACTTATAACACTGATATTACGACACATAAAATGCCACCTAAATATGAAAAAGTTTTTTTTAAAACTGCACAGTCGTGTTTCACTCGCACAATAGTTGCAATTGTATTAACATTAGCACCTACATAAGTGCTGTGTCACACATACAGTGTGTAAATGTAATTTAAAAAAAAAAAAATCTCTAGCTAAAAGGGCTAGCAAAGCTATGAATCATGCAGAAAAAGTGGAAAGACCTATAATATTCACTGTTCGGCTGAGAATTTATTAATACTATTATAAAAAGAGCTGCCATAACAAGCTTGGGTGATCTTCATGTCTGAGCTTCTGGAGTCTAAAAGTGGCAGCGCACCTTGAAACTGTTAAAGTGGAAGAGGTTTTTCAGCTGAAATATTCATTGCTGCCACCAAAGGTATTGCTAGAAAAGCTTCTCCCAGGAAGAAAAGACTGGTTGGCCTGACTCGCTCCATGAGGACTGAGACACGTGACTGCTGATACCTAATAACCTTTTAAAGTCGGTGGGTGGGAGGGGGTGGACTGCCCTACAAGTCATACACCCTCGAAACTGATAAGAGTACACACAAAAATATATGCCTTCACACCAACCATGAAACAACGGTGGCATAAGAATAAGCACATTTATAGAAGTTAGATTAACTCTTCGCAGCATGCAGTGAAGCTGAAGTGCTAAAGAGTTCAATTTATTTACTGAAGGTCAAAGGTCACTTTGTGATGACCTCTAGCTATATCCAGTTTGATCCGCCACACGCAAGCACACAAACCACACAAAGCACAATCCCAATAAGTTATAGTTGGCTCAGGGCCTCAGTTGCTCAGAGCAACACACATGTAGCATACATCCAATCAGCTGTAAGAATACTGAAACAGGTGGTAGCCTCACACCCAATCAGGACATCGTATTTTCTTTAGCTCCTCCCAGATAAAGTCCAATCAACACCTGGTGCGGCCAGAAAGTGGTTATTCCTGTCTGTCACATGCCTGTCGCTCTGGTCGTCGTCTCGTGCCCCTGCTCTGGATAACGCTATCAGACGGTCTGATCTCTCGAGGGCCAGCAGGGAAGCTGTTCAGGGCTGGGCCTTCCGGATCCAGAGCAGAGGAGATGAAAACAGCTCAGTCTCAGTGTTCTTCTTGCCAGCTGGCTCGATACATGAGCCGGTGTCAGGTTGACATACTCTAAACCAGCACATGCTCCTGGCCTCTCCCCTCCTTTTCCCTCTCCCTCTGTCCTCCCTGTGCTTCGGTGAGTGCTGCTCTGTTCTTCTCAGTCGCTCCTCTCCCCAATGGCGGTCGTCTGGGAAGACTTCCACAGGAAAGTGGGACTGTGGGGCGGTTCTATGTGCTCAGCCTCTCTCTCCTCATCTGATCTCTCCTCTATCTCTCTTTTTTTCCCTCCCTCCCTCTTTCCGTCGGTCTGTCCCTCCCCCTACCTCACTCTGCCAGCAGGCACCGCGGCATGCACATACACACACATGCACACACAACCGCATGAGTGAGTACAAACTCTCTCTCTCTCTCGTTAATACTCTAGCACACAGACACAAACATACACTCGGGCAGTCCAAGAGTAAACAGAGAGAGAGAGGGGGGGGGGGGGGGGGGTGGAGGGGGGGGGAGAGAGAGAGAGAGAGAGAGAGAGAGAGAGAGAGAGAGAGAGAGAGAGAGAGAGAGAGAGAGAGAGAAGCCTGGTGAAAGCGAGGAAACACAGAGAAAGCAGAGCCACTGAGCCAGAGAGACAATGGAGAAAGGGAAAGGATATAGAAGTGGAGAGTAAGCACAGAGAGAAGAGTGGGGGCAGCAGGGGTGAGAGAGGGAGTTGATGTTGATACCATGAGAAAGCATAAAGGCTTTCACATTTTTCCTGACTGACCTGCTTTTCATCTTGAATGTGACCTCTCTAGTTTATAACAACACACAGTGAGAGGAGAGAGAAAGTGAGTGGGGGAAAGAGGCGCTTGCCAAATCTTCCACAGCTCTTGCCAATCTGGGCTGTTGCCATCTTCCCAACCGAGAGACAGAACGAGAGAGAGTTGGAGCAACGGCGGAGGAGAAAGGGAGAAAAGATAATATGGCATTCTCTACCTGCTGCTCCTTTAAATGGGTTCTTCCAGCATGCAGAGCTGGGCCTATTATCCAGCTGCCTGGCTGCCCGCACCCAAGCGAAGCCTGGCAGATTAGCACACTTACATAAATGCTGGCCAAGACTGGTACGCACTCCAGCACACACAGGCATAGCCTTTGCTACACATTACTTGCATGTGCCCACATTCACGTAGGCGTAGGGTGGTGGGTTTAAGACAGAGTTACAAAGCCTGCTCATCTCTTGTTTGAGGTGCCAATCTTTGACTGGGGAAGACAAGGGCGATCCATCTCCAAGTGTGGCCATGCCATCCTCGAAGGCACTGCTGGCTGGCACTGCCACGCAGGAATGGTGAGGCCCAGCCAGACACTATAAATGCCATTATTCAGATCTGGTTAGCTCAAAGGGATAAACACATTAGCATCGGGACACCTAAACCTCTTTAAAACATATACATGTCAAGCACCTGCTGCGGAAAAGCACCTTGACAAGCTTATTCAAAACTAAAGCGCAACTGAGGAAATGGGAGGACGGAGGTTGTGATCTTGGAATGTCTGAATTCTTGGAAAGGGAATCCCTTTTGACAGGTGTGGGGGTTGTTGCTAGAACTGATGATAAAACGACCTCCTCCTCCTCAGCCCTTGGTACTGTAGCTGGGGTTCTGTGGTTACATAAGCCCTTCACAGAAGCACCGCTCCCACAGAGCTGCCAGGCTAATCCTCTTGGATGGAGTGCCCCACTAATCCTACAGCAGGAGAATGGAACTGAAGACATTAACCAGGATTACTACACAGGACCGTGTTCGAGCCAGGCTAGTGCCAGTTATCACAAAATAACCTCTTAACACACAAACCTGCACAAACACCCAAGTAGCAATTTGCAGGAGACGGGACACAAAGCACAAAGCAGGTGCAGACTAAATGGGATTTTAATATCACACTGGAGCTTCTGATAGTTGTTTGCAAGGCACCTCATCTGCTGTTCAAAACATTCAAAAACAGGCCTGCCAGTCGCACAAAGCACAATGACACATCACCTATAAATTACCACAAAGCAGCCGCCTTGTGAAACCCAGTGAATCATGTGCAGAAGACCTAGCACTACAAAGAGGTAGTTGATCAACTTTGCCCACTATTTTAGAAGTTATCGAAAAAGGATACATTTATTGTGAAGAGTAAAGAAAGATCTTTATATGCAATGTCACTGCCAACACACACACACTCACCTTTTCTTGCAATATGTAAACGTGTCTTTAAAGCATAGTAAACATTACTGCAGGTAAAGGGCTCATTGAATCAGCAAATGAGGGTAATGTACTGCATATTAAAAAAACGAAACCAAAAAAAAACAAAAAAAAACAAAAAAAAAACAACAACTTTAAAAGCATACTCAGAGAGTGCAGGTGCAAGGAAAACTGACAGAATGTCAGTGACCTTTATGAATCAGCCAGTAATCTTCAGTGAGAGACAATAAACAGCCGCATTCGTTAATGACTGCCGTATTCGCAGGGGTTGGTTGATAAGGGGTAGACTTTACAGCCTCCTTGATAAAATACAGGCTTGCCTTGACCCAGAGACACAGGGAAACGGCTCCAAAAAGCAGCAGACTCCGTTCAGGCAGACTGACATACACATGCATAGACATAACCTAGCAGCACGTGGTGGTTGCTACCACACCAACAGGAAGTCACAGCCACATCACTTGTCTATGCTTTCGAACAGTGCTTGAAGCTGATAAGTATTCTTTGCGTTGACGAGTTTATTATAATACATAAAACATGCAATAAAGCTACTTCACATGAGAAAAGAAAGGTGTCTTACCTTTTTTGGCAGTTTCCATCTCTTCTTCAGTCCAGCGAGAGCTCTCATTCATTTCAAGATTGGCTGTTAAAATTTTTTTTTTAAAAAGACAAAAAAAAAAAAAAAAGACAAAAAAGGAGAACCACCAAGTTAGAGAAGGCGGGAGGAGGTGGAGGGGGGAGTGGGGAGTTGTCACTATGTCTGTTAGGGAGTGACTGACGAGAAGAAAGACAGAGAGAAATTAAAGAAGAAAAAAAGAATAAGAGGGGGAGGGAGGCTTGAGTTGCTTGCTAGTGAAGCACTGCAGCATGGGTCGCTAGGGACTGTTTGTTTTAGATGGTGGAAGCAGGAAATCCAAGGAGAGAAGTCAGTTAATGATTATAGACATAACAACTGGCTTCTTTCGCTGCACAGGCCATAAGCCAGGCTGTCCCTGGCCTTCCATGACAGGACAGCGCAGCAGTAGTCTGTGCTCACGTGTCCTCTATATGGACCTGTGAAGGGCACATTGCGCCAGCTAGCACTTCTGCTAGCAAGGGAGCAAACAGTGGCAGGGGTGTGGCCGCTGACTGAGAGCCCCTACAGCCCGAGTCACCAGGGGATTCTTTGTGACTACACCTGCAGCATGTATGCACAAATGCTGAAACATCAAAAATGCCATCCTAGCCTGAAGCTAGTTTGTCTGTGTGTGCACAGCTTACACACCATCTGTTAGAACATGAAACAGAGCTAAGCAGGGGGACAGTGCTGACACACAGTCCTTTATTAATAGTTCATCTTTTGCCAATAGGATTTTGTGTGCGTACCTAATGCTGCCACATTTTACACCCATTACGATTTCTTTTTTTTATGGTGTTTGAGTGACAGTCAGGCAAAAGTAATGAGTTTAAGACTGAATAAGACAACACGAATAACAGACAAAGGATCAACAGTGCACTCTTGTGGTACGGGACCAAAGACCACAACTAGATCAAAGGTGACCAAACTCAGTGCTGAGTGATGATGGCAAATATTTATCTGTAAAGATTCTCTCTTGTTCAATTGCTGTTAACAAATGCACACAATTTATTCCTGCATGCCATCTTAATCTTTTACATCCAGTTAAAAATTATAGGGTTAATTTAGAATGATTTTGTAATAAAGTATGTCTTTACATCTGTATATAAGTCCAATAGCAATTTTATCATGCTGTTTACCTACATTGTTTTCTAAGGCTACAGAGTTCAGCGTGGCTTAAGTCATATGATAATTTGTTTTTTTTTAACACTGAAAGAAGAGAGAGGAGAAATCTGCACCAATTTGCTGCAATGCAAGAGATACTGACCGAGCTCATTGTTGAGTGGCGGTGCTGAGGTCTCCTCTGCTTCGCTGGTCATAGAGCGGGTTATACGGCCCTTGCGGCGTCCCTGGCTATTGGCTGTTCGTCGACCCTTGATAGCCACGGGAGGCTCTTTGTCCTCTGCATCTTCTCCAGAGGTGTCGTCCCTGTATTTGGAAAATGTCAACAGAGTCAGCAAGAGGATGCACCGGGTTGCTGAATGGTCGGGTCTATTAAACGGGACATTAATTTCTGGGCAGCACTGTGAGGCACTGATAATAGTCTTTTAAAGAAAAAAACAAAACAAAACAAAGGTAGGGTGGGGGGTATGATTCAACAGCATAATGGCTTCAGTCTGAAACTGAAATCAAGTGTTTTATTGCAGAAGAACAGACTACAAGCATGATCTGTGGTGAGTTTTGTGCAGGCAAAGTTCATCACAAAATGATGACTCAAGATTTTAAAAAAAATGGTTCCAAATATTCATCAGGGATATAAATTTTATTTAATATTTATTGGGACTATAATAATTTCTGAAAAAAAAATGCAAATGATAGGATGCAAATATTGAACAAACAGGAGCTGTGACACATTTCAATACTACAACGCTAAAAAACAGCAGGACCAAGAAAAAGCATCTCACTGAAGTAACACTGGGAAATTGTGGTACATTATTCAATATGTGGACAGAGAAGCAGGTAAATGAAACTAATGGACTGTTTTCTGATATGCAAAAAATAATGACCTTATATGCCTGATGCAATTACTTGCGTGGGTATACTGTCCCAATCCTGGACACGGACATGTTTGTCCAAATGAGGATGGGCTAGGGCTGTTCGATATAACGATACATATCGGATGACGATATAAAAACGTCTATCGTTTCATTTTACGCTATCGTTTGTTTCGTGGGTCGCAAAATAAACTGTTTACAACAATATTTTTTCATCGTTTTGATGGTCACTGCAGTGGCTATATTCATTTCTTAAAGTTCTCTCTTTCTCTTATATTTTATATAACCACACTACGGACGGACAAGCGCCTGTTTTTATGCGTTGTCGTTAGCAACAACGACGGTAACACCATCGCGTGTCCGCTTGTTTATGTTCCACATAAACCTTTCACAATAAAGCCAAAGATCCTGTTGAGAATCACGTGAAAGAGCAGATTATTTCCGGATGAGAAATAAAAAAAAGAGTCGCCAGGTGCTAAAAAAATAAACCTTAGACTCAAACGTTAGAACAGGCTTTGCCCCGCACCACGCTGTGTAATAAATACTCAAAGTAAATAACAAAGAAAATGGCGGCCATTACAACTTATGTCTAAAAATGTATAGTTTCACGCATCTGTTAGAACACTTGACTACAGTTACATGACGCGCAGCTGGAAACACTTCCCGCAAGTCGAGCTGCCCGAGATTCACAGAATTTACAGAAAATATTACATTTTTGTGATTTATGTCGTTATCGGACGATAGATGTCTTATATCGGGATATGAGATTTTGGTCATATCACACAGCCCTAGGATGGGCAAAAATACCTCAGAATGAAACAAACTTCAAATCAAAAATTTGAACGTGTATGCAGACGCTGCTTTTTCCATTCTTTTTATTTCCAGGATAATTTATTGAGTGTCTGCACAATGGCATGCCAGGAGACAGCCACTGAATTTGAACCTTCTGCTCCTCCATTCATCTTCCCCCAGCTCCATTAATCTTGCTGAAGGGAGCTGGTGGCACACTAAATATAGGCAAGCCAGCTGTGCCAGGGGTGACAGGCAGGCAGCGGGGTGTGCTGGGAGTCACGGAGTCCCCTGGCCTCGCCTCAGAGCAGGCGGGCACCCGGCAACGCTTCATCATCATCATCCTCCTGCAGTCTGACACATCTGCAAATATGACCTACCATTGCTTGAAACTGCTAGAGTGTACACTCTCAGCTGACAACATAATATAGTGCCTAAATACACACGCAGAGGGATGGATTTATCTAATAATTTTCAGGCAACAGAATGCAATGAAATTCCTACCGTTTCTGCCTCATTCAGTGGCACCGTGCCTAAAAACACCCCCTCCTTCAACACTGCACCCAGCTAGGTTAATTACACGGCTTATTTTCCTCACCAAAAACAACTCAGACTAACAAAATAAGCACAGAGTTTTAAAAATGAGACTTTGTGCTATTTGCAAAGGGATGAACGTAAACAGGAAAACAGCTGCTCTACTAGGGAGAGCAAATGGAAGCTCAAAATTGCTGTAGGTGGAAAGTCTGGCTGGAGGTGAGGGAGAAAGAGCTCAAGGGTTACAGAATGATTGCATTTCCAGATCAACTCCCAATAGCCAAAAATTACCCCAACTCCATTTCCTGCATCCTGACATGGAACAATTCGAAAAATTGCGACTTGGAGAAAAAGATCAAGTAAGAAAAATTACTCCAGCTGTATGGGTTCACCCACTCAACTCCATCTTTTCTTTGAGCTGTCAGTGTGCTCTCAAATTTAAAGCTCCCAGTGCTAAAAGCTTGCTTGGATAGTTTTGACTTCTTTTCTTTTTTTTTAAATTAATGGCAACTCACTTCATTCCATCTTCCTTGTCTTCAGTGTCATTTTTCTCTTCATCCCGCTCTGCCTCCTTCTCTTTCTCCTCCTTCTCCTTGTCTTCCTGGCTGTTCCGGTTCACTTGTTGTTGCTGCTGCTGCTGCTGCTGCTGACCGTGCTGTGAGGAAAAAACACAACAATGAGGTGCCGTATTACAAAGATAATCCCAAGTAGTTTGGCAAAAACAAACAACCCAAAAATCTCCTGCTTCAGTGTGCAAACGCAGAGGCATTCAGATTTTGTCAAAATCCTGTGCATCCTGCCCATCAGATTAATATAAAAAGAAGCAGTCGGTGGTTAACAGCTTTACTTGAGTAGGTTACTCCAGTATCTTTCTAGCATTACTAACCACAATTTATCTTCTCCGATTTCATGCATGTTCTGCTTGCTTCCAAACAGCGAATGACTTAGCAATTTTGGTGGCAGAACCCAAGTCTGAGACTTCCTAGCCGACGGTGTCAGGCTGGCCTTTGTGGTGGTGTTTTTTTCTTGTTTTTTTAAACATAGAATATGAAACCAAAAAAAAAAAAAAAAGAAATTCCACTCTTCCTCATTTCTAAAACCTTGCTTTCTTTTATTGTTTTTTAAATGCATCTCACTTTACCTAAATGAAGATTTACGCAGCTTCAATTTTAGCATAGGCAAAACCAAAGAGGATGCGAAAGTTCCGAAATTACAGTAGCACATTTCTTGCTCCTGAAGCACCCAGAACCACTTCCTCAGCAGTTTCCTGCCTGTCTGGGCTTTTATGGTTAGAGTTCACAGCACTGACACGCAGCTCGACCTAAAACCATAAATACTGCTTAACAATGATCAGTCGGCTCTTCATCAAGAATTAAGATCTCATATTCTCTTTTTGAGGTATTTGCAGTATCATTCTGAGCAAATGCTCACCCAAACCATGTAAACAATGTGTATCTCTGTAATAGACATATTTTCAGTAGCTCCTGACAACCAAACAACAATTGGCAAAATCTTACTTAGCATTTGTTGTTAGGGAGGGAGAAGAGTAAATTTAAAAATGCACCTTTCACACAGAGAAGCTAATTCTTTTTTCTCCATTTGCACAGCATCCCTAATGTCCTCTCCCGCTCTGTGAAATTAATAATGATCTCAACACAACACTACAATACTTAGAAAAAGATTGGACTCTGTGAAGCTGGAAAGACATTAACATTTATATTAAGTCATTTCCTATTATATTTTCTCCTCTCCCCAAAAATAATCTGTTACCATTTGGAGCAATCCTGACGTATAGCAATGCACTTTCTGTTCCTCCTCTGCAGATACCTCCCTCTGTGACAGTGAGCTGTAAATGCTAGCTGCTAATCAAGAGATATGGTCGCAAAGTGCCTGGTAATGAGCAGTTTCTTCAGGAAAGATGACATAGTTTGCTCATAAACATACGAAAAGGTCGCCCTACATGTGCCATTTCATTAGTGCCACCATGAAGTTAGCACCTGCGGTTAGATACATTATAACAGAGTTCATTTGGAGCAGGAATAACGTCACCCTACTACAGAAAAATGGTTTAACATGGTGAGATGATGATTGTGTTTACAACAGACATTATCAGCCTCATTCTGAGTTGATTTTAAAGGGACTTAAGTCTTTCAGTGTGCCATATTTACACATAAAGTACCCCATGTGCTCTACACAAAAACAATCTTATCTCAACTCAATCACAATGCAGAGAATCTATCAGAAGTGTAAGCCTCAAAGATGAAAATACCTGGCTTCTTCCTCTGCGTCGGTAGTTCCTTCGCACAATGTTCTTGTAGTTCTCATTCTTTTTGGTCAGGTAGTAAAAGAGCACACACTCTGCCACCGTCTGAAACATGAAACAAATGTCATTTCTTATGCCTTGAAAAAAGGGAATGACACAAAAACAAAGGAGTGAAGAGGGAGAAAAAAAGTATACCTTTCTCTCTAGAAAAGACGCAATCAGACTGAAGTTTTTGGGGTGCTGGATGAACCTGTGGAAGCACAACAAAGGCAACAGAATGAATCCAAAATAATGGTAATTTCTGGAAAGTCACAAAATACCACGAAGAGAGTGCCTGGGGGTGGGATGACATCAGCAATCACACAGAAAGAAAATGAGAATTTATGACTCAGCTTACCTAAAAAAAATAAAACAAAAAGAACAGAAAAAAGGAGAAAAACAAAAACCCTGCTTTAAATCTAAAATCTATTACATAAATAAATATTTCAATAAATAAATAAAACCGGTTACTTAGTATTTCTTTTAGATCAGAATTGTTAGAAGAAGAAGCTGAAGTTTATGTGGGGCCAAACTTTAAAGTTGACGATTTTACAGCACGGGTTTGATTTGGCTGCCTGAACCGCCTCTTCTCAATTCTCACGAAAGAGGAAGAGTCACTTCCTTACTAACAACTCCCTGACCCTTTCTCAGTCACACATGTTTCACAGGGAGTAAAAGACGCAGTTCGCCATGTTATATAAAAAGCAAATCTCAGGAAATTTTATGAACGTAAGAGCTGAACTGAAAGTTAATACAGCATCTGAAAACAGAATAAACCTGTAAAGATGAAGGAAAACCAACAGTCTGGTCATATGCTGTGCTGTGGGTGTCCAACAGCTTCTGTTTCTAGCAGTGTTATTATCAAAGGAAAGGAGCTTACTTCTCTCTGAACGTGTCCTTCTCTTGATCGCTCCACATATTCATAACCTGCCGGTCCTTGTACACCTTCATGGGATCACCCATCAACCCATTCATGTTGATGAATTTGATGCGTTGCTGCTCAGCGTCAAACAGCATAGGAGGGATGACTGCCAGCTGTCGCATTTGCTTCTCTGTGTTCTAGTGTCCACGCGTGCCACAAACCCACACAAGACAGAGAAATCAACATCCTGGAGTGAGGGGGCTGATCTCCAGAGAGACATACAGCCTAGTGCTAATACAGACATGCACTCTCTTAAAAAGTTGTGTGGTAGCACATGATGTTTGAAGCATTTGGAAAACAAGCACAGAATTTCAGTGTGATTTGGTGACTCAACAGGCTCTGTTATGCTAGGTCTAATAGCAGCTCTCCTTCACAGACTTATTTCCCATCACTCAATTATTTGCAACGTAACAAAGAACCAAAACCTCAGGACTGGTTTGTAAATGAAAAGCACTGTCTTGTTGTCAGCTTTCCAAAGACTGAAGGTTTGCAGTCTAATCGACTGACAATAAGTAATCATGACACTGTCAGGAATAAGTACGAGCTTTTGTGCATATTTTTGTGTGTTAGAGTCCAGACTTCAGTTTAGTAGATGAAGCTTGTGATGAGGAGGAGGATGATGTTTTATCTATATGCCAGTCACGTTGTGTCTTTCCTTTGTGTTTTCACTTCTTTGGTGAGGGGGACCCTGTCTCAGATGATAAAACATAGGTGTGATCCTTCATATCGTGAGTCTGAAGGTGCAGACATTAATTAAAATTTGCATTCTTGGCACTTTTCTCCTCTACCTTTGGTGTACTTTGCATGTGACTGGTCTGTGATATTTTCAGTGACTATATTTTCAATTTGAAAACACACTTTGAGAACTGAATTTCATTTCAACTGGAGTAATTATTAGCTTTTGTACTTTAAATGCCCCACAACACTTGAATGTCAAAATATTTTTAATACTAAAACTCTTCCCAAAACCTGTAAATCTCCAGGCAGTTACTTAGCTGTGATTTTGAAGTCCATGCTAAAGTTCCCCATTCTCTGCCTGAAGGTTTAGATTCATCGCAGAACAATTACACAGAGTGTAACGGGCAAGAACTATGATTACTGAAGCTAAGGCTATGGGTCAACTGTACAGATTACACAGCACATAAAGCAAAGAGAAAGGAGGTAAGACTACCAGTGAGAGAGCCAGTAGAAACTGCCAGAAACTCCTAAAGCCTTTGAGAGCATTCCAGCTGAAAGCAGCTGTGCTAGCTTCTGGGTTGTGGTGGCCTCAAAAGTATAGTTGGTCATTTTTTTAACCACTTAAGCCCCACGCCCCCGGTGCCGGGGCAAAAAGGAGGAGATCACATTTAATTGGTTATAACACAGGTGAGAAATGTAAGTCCAGACATGTGTGGTATCCACAGAAAGCTCTGAATCTCAGCAAAAATGTCATATAAACCATTTCTATAACCGCCAAACACACCGAAAACAAGCCATGATTAAACGAGCAGTTACGTAAATGCGCAGAAGTCTGCTAAACAAACAAAACCAAACAAGAATTTCTTCAGACTTCATGTATCAGGCTAAAGAAAGGCTGGTTATCTTCTAGATTGGTTGAAGTGATGTCAACGTGACATTGTTACTGTGATCCTGTTGGCTCAAACGGTTAAAAAGAGGGGCCAATCATGCAAATTGACCAAAGGAAACCAAAGTTACAGCCCCAGAGGCCAATCAAACGCTCTATGCGCACTGCAGAAAAGGGCCATTACCATGTAAATGTGTGGTTAATTCTTCAAAAATATTTTTAAAAAAAGCATTTTTAGGCCTGTTAATAAAATTAATTAATTTCTGCTCTTTAATACATAAAAAAAAATTCCAATGGTATGGTGTCCAATTGTGTGCCGAAAGTGGACATTTTTGTACAGCGTCTGGATATTCATGTATTGACAGTGCTGTAATTTTTCCACTGTTTCACTTTAGAAACATAAATTTTTGCACAGAGGATGTTTAAATGTTGGTTACTGAATTACTGGAATGAAATGTGAACTGAGGCATATTTTTGAAAGGGTTATATGCTAAGAAATGTAAAAAAATTAAAAAAATTAAAAAAAAAATAGGCGAGGATTAAATCTACATTGTCATTCTGCTTAACTGCATTTATCCATGTGGCTAGAGACTGGTCACATACAAAGTACACCAAAGGTAGAGGAGAAAAGTGCCATGAAGGCAAATTTTTATTCATGCCTGCCAAAAAAGTGAAAATACAAAGAAAGACAGCGCGCCTGGCATCTGGATAAAGCGTCATCCTCTTCCTCACTACAAGCTTCATCTCCTGAACCGAAGTCAGGACTCTAAAGATGTATTTATTCCTGACAATGTTGCGATTATTTATTGTCAGTCGATTAGACATGCAACCCTCCAGTCACTGGAAAGCTGATGACAAGACTATCATAGCCGAAGCAAACCAAACATTTCCCACTGTAGTATTTTCACATTTAAATTCACCTAACAAAACACAAGTTGACTTATATTGAAGTCAGAGCAAATGCATTGTTTATGTCAGCAGCTCTGGCACTGCTCTGTCAGTGAATCGGTTTGAATTATGACAGAGAGTAAGGAAACAAGGAGGAACTGCTAGTGATCTGTTCAGATGAAGTGCTGCAGGCAACAGCACACCTCTGACTTCTTAGCAAGGTAACCAGCTTTCACTTTTACAGCAAGTTTTTGTTCAAAGACTCACGTTGTGTCTTTCAAAAAACAAACAAAACCAAAAAAAAGATGATTGTTCAGCATGATGATGGGAAAGGCCAATTACTGACAGATTTTCTGGTCCTTTTTTCTCTTTGTACACCTATAACTGTGTGAGGTGCAGCATTAAACTGGTATCAATACTGCCACCAGTAACTGCAGGCATCACCAAAAAAAAAAAAAAAAAAAAAAGAGCAATAAAAAACATCCAAAGTGCAGTGAAGCTAAAATGCTACACATCAATATTTGGCCTGAGCTGCACTTACCTTTAAACCAGCAGCAATTAACATATAGACAATTTTTAAGCTCACAAACTTCACATATTTAATACGAAATAGGTGAACGCTCACATATACAGATTTACATATTAAGGCATAATCACATTTCTCCCAACTTGACTGGGAAGAACTTACAAATACAAGATGCACATGAAGACCAAGTCTAGGGGCTAAGCCACTTTAAGAGTAGAGCTTACCTCATGCTCTGATATTCCATCAATGATTTCAGAGACTTCATGTTCACTGCGAGCTGCAGATGAGGTCAGCCCACCCCCTCGCTGCCCAACACGGCTACAAAAAGAAAAAAAGAAGACCCGTTCATTCAAATCTACCCACACACTGCTGGCAGTGAGCTACCTACATCACATGATGAAACAAATCCACGTTAACGCTTTACAAGAGCAGCAGTAATAAGGCAACAAATCAAACTGATTGAGTCTGTTACATTAACAGTGTCTGTTGTGCCGGTAGGGAAAACAAATCATCCCACCTCTGCATTCGCTCCTGCAGCTCTCTTTGCTTGCGGATCTCTGGGAACTGTTTCTCGTAGTACTCCCGCACCTTGCTTTCCTTGGCTCTGCGCCGTGGGTTGTTTTCAATGCGCTCCACCTTCTTCTCCCAAGCCTCCATTAGCTGGTCATAGCGCTGGCAAAACTTCTGTTCCTGAAGGATCACAGAAACAAAACGAGCTCAGTCTAATGTGGATCTATTTAAATATGATCCTTACGCCATATTGGATTTGAACTAGGAGGAGTATTACGTTTGAGAAGATGCATTTCCTGAAGATTTGACAGGAAACCTTAAAACACACGGCAACCCTCAAAGAACAAAATGATTTTTCATATTACGTCTCCTGGGTGTATCCTACCATGCACCCCTGTGTGTTCAGAGGGGGCAAAGTGACGTGTTGGTATTCTACGAGGAGTCTAGCCTCGAGTCAAATCTCCGGCAGACGGCAGCCAACTGTTTTCCCAGCATCCTCACAGGCAGGCTGTAAAGCAGGCCATTAACCCTGGTGGAGACACGACCCTCGACGGGCTCATAAATTACAATGTAACGTCCCCCTTCACTTTGCCCACAAGGAGCTCCTCACTTTGAGAAGAGTGGACACCGTGACACTGATGAGGTGCTGCATTTGAACCATTTTTTTTTTTTTTTTTTTTCTTACATCAACTTACAATACAGAATATGCTGTGACAGAGTTCCTCTGGCACCAACTGAGAGATTAGATGCTACTTTCTCATCATATATTTTTTACTTTTGGATACACGCAAATGTCAGTAAAAAATAATGATTTCCTGTCAAGTCAGTTGATTTTACAATGGCTGCCTGGCTCTAGCATCAGAACTCACCCCATTGATCTCAGCTTTATTTATAGTCGTGCTCTTTAGCTCAGTCTTACTCAGGCCCTGGCAGGCTGGAGCATTGGGTAACCCTGTACACTGCTCATTACAGTGTACAGTGAATTCAAAATTATACTTTCAGATGACAACATGGGTTATTTTTTTGGTTGGTTTTGAGAGCAACCTTTTTTTTTTGTATGCCTAAAATGGCCACGCACTTCAAGGAGCAGCTGGCCCACTTTCATACTAGTCATCTGTCACGGGCTAAGGCCAGCAGAGAGTCAAAAATGTGAAGTTCTATACTTACCCACTGCTTACGAGCATGATTTCTCCTTTTGAAGTATAAGATGAGCTTCTTCCTCATCGCCTGGTTTCTAAGAGGAGAAAACAGAGGGCAGAAGGATGGGAATAAAAGAATAAGGTGAGAACATGTGAGGGGGATCCAATCATTGTCAGACACTGCTCTGGCTTTCATCATATTTCTCTCACATAATGGAGCCAAGCCTATGATGTCCTCAAGATCCTCAGGTACATTTTCTATTATTTCAGGAGCTTCTGTGCGGCACTTCTTTTCTCAATACAAAAATAACCACATAAACACACACTCTCTCTCAGACTCTCACACACTCACATAAACACAAACAATGCCTGTCCTTGTATGCCACCGCTCGATAAACTCAAACTTGCTTCTGGGTGGAAAGGACAGCGAGGGGAGCCAAACTTATAAAACTTGTCTGTGCTGGGAACAGCCAGCCACAGAGCTTCAAATAAAGGTCAGGGCCAGTAATCTCCTTAGGCAGCCACTCAGTTTGTCTCTTTCTTTGCTGCAAGACAGAGTTTTATTCCTGACACTTAATCTGTCACTTGTAAGGTCACGTTCCCCACTGATTAATGTAATCTTATTCTACATTAGTCACTTCAGCTGAGCCGCAGGGTCCTTCAGGTCATGGACAAGGACGGAAAACTAGGAAGTGGGCTAACAGGGGTGTATGACTCTTGTGAAAATTTAAAGATAGCACGATAGCATTCAGTAAGCAGAGATATAAATGCTGACGATGGCCCTGCTCGCATTCCCAACTTTTTATCTGTAGTACCAAAACCAAGTCAGATCTACAGAGTCTCAACCCCCAACCTACAAAAACACTCCCACGCACACACACATACAAACACAGACACATGTTGAGCTGTGGCATTGCAGCAGGGTTGAGGAAAGATAAAAGCTGCCAAATCCAGCTAGATAGTGTAGATGTCCACACAGTGTGGCCTATAATGGATGAGAACTAACTCACTATGGCAAAAACAGGACTGATAGATTAAGCTCTTTAAGGACAGAGATGGCTTTGTCCTCTAGACACCAGATGGCAAAGGGAAAGATTAGCAGCCCTGAACACTTACAAAAGGTTTCCTTTGTCCTGCTGTAAGCCGGTGCCATTTCTGAGATATTGGAGAACACTGTAATTTGGCATTATACCTCTAAAACATGACGGCTGAAAGACGCATTATATGCAAAATTGTGACAGATGTTCTACAGTGGTGCCACCACACTAAGAAAAAAAACCAAAAAACTTTTCAAACCTCATAATTAGAATTTGCCGTTACAGTAAACTGCATACAAAAAGGATATCTGTAAATGTCCTTTGTGACACTACTACTACTACTACTGTGTGATGATACACTGAGATGATGATGGAGGATGGAGACAGAGCTCCACAGAGATACTACTAGTCGCCTATCCCAACATGAATACCAAGGTTATCAAACCAGTTAACAAAACAAAGGAGTCAATTGTGCAGGCTCAAAGCGACACACTGGTATTTAATAACAAACACGAAGAGAGTGAAGACAGTTTTCAGTTAATTGCTTTGAGGCAATAATACTGATCAAACGATGAAGGGATCAAAAGGGGTGAAGACAGCAGTGTGCGGGTAAGAGGTCAGACACATCTTGTGGTGCGCCACTGCCCAAACTACAGTGCCAACGGTGCAGGCGAGCCACTACACCCTCCCAGAGTCGTTTGATGTGTCTCACTGTGAATTACAGTCCTTAAAAGATTACAGATAGACATAAGCTATATTGACAGACATGGCAGTGCCACACAGGATTGTATACTTTCTGCTCCTCTCTTATTCCAGTAGGCATTTTTTTGTGTTTGCTTGTCTTTTTAACCCCTTAGCCTCCCTATTGTTACACACATTAATTCCATCAAGTCTCACTACTTAGCTTATCTCACATCCCCCTCTGAAATGTCATTGTTTGTAGTCTGCCAGTGGGTAAAGGATAGTTGAAATATGGGATGTGGTGGAAAGCAGCTAGTTTCTCACACTGAGGCAATATAAAACCAATGCAGGGATTAATGGCTGCTAAGGTTACCAAGTTTCAATCGTTGGAATTATAATAAAAACAAAAACAAAGGCTAAGTTAACAGAATATAACAGGAATTGCCTTGTGTGGACCTCATTTACATTATGTAGGTGTTGTTGCTCTTAACGTTTTACTATCATGGTTTCAAATTCCTTGTATACACTGATTACACATCAATCAGTCGCAACATTAAAACTAGCTCCTGAGTCTTCTGCACCTCTTCCTTGTGCTGCTGAAGCAGTTCTGACCTGCCAAGGAGGATGACTCCCCAGGACTTTAGCAGCAGATCCTTAATATCCGATAAGTTGCAAAGGAGACCCTTTGCAGTGAGATCAGCAGGGTGAAATATTAACCAGTTAGCAGCTGGTAAGGCAACAACTACAACAACAAGACAGAGAACACTATGATTTAAGTTGTGTGTTATGTTTCATAATAATATATCTGGAAAGGAGAAGTATGAATTGACACTACATCCATGGTTTAAAGCACTCAATTTGAACATAATTTGAACAAAAAAAACTAACTATTTTCTTTATATGTTACCAAGTATAAAGGGAGTCATTAACCCTTAACAGATGTCTCTACCAGCAAACTGCAGGTCCTGGTGCCACTGATGATGGTTTCCAAAAGCTTGAATAACAAATCCTTTGTGCCTACATTACCAGTATATGCCAGTCGACACCAAAAGACAGGAACCAGTCAACCATAGCAACTTATATTCCTCCGCTTTGGTCTCTGTGGCCTTTTGACTTTCTTGTAATCCGGATTCAGCTTCATAATATTTCTCAGTACATTGTGTCGCTGTGTGTGGTTATGACAGGCTGCAAGCTGACAGGAAATGCAAGCAAATGTTTTTACATCTCTCTTGACAAGTGAATTTGCACTGCATTTCCTCCCTACCATAAAACTGACTTTTGTTCTTTGTTTTTGTTTTTTTTGTTTTTTAAACACAGGTTTCTGCCAGAGGGCTGTGTATGGTTAGTTTTGATTCAAGAAGATCAACTTCTTGAATCAAAACCAACCATACACTTAGGTAGGTCAAAGGTTTGTGCTGTGCTAGAAGCAAGACTATCGGTCCCTGTTTCTTAAAGTGCAGACACACAGAGACACAAAAAAGGGATATTAGGTAATTAGAACAATGTATATATTTTTCTGGTCTGAAAGCATCTAATGTTTTGGTAGGTTAAAGCAAAATCCAGTTTTCCCAGATGAACACTGTTTTCACCAGATCTTCTTCAAATCTCTTCGCTAATTTGGGAAAAAGTGGCCCTAAACATCCACATGATGTAAAAGAAATCATTATTTAGAAGAGAACACCCTGCACTGTTGAAGGATCCAGTTCTGACACCGATGTTCACCATTTAGGACAGAGGTCAACAGCAGCAGTTCTTCAATCCCATGTGCATCAACACACACTGACTACCAATGACCTTATTGCTAATTCACCAGTTTTTGAACCACTTTCAGTGGTCGGTCTTTGCCAAAATCACTTGGATCTTTAAAGCTGCCTTTTTCTCCTCCATCTTCGTGTTCACTCGCAGCTTAATTTATTCTATTGCTTGACAGGTGCGATTGTAAAAAAAGACACAAAAACCACAACACTGACACAAAAAACTTAATCTGTCAGTGGGTTTAGCGCTTTGGCTAAATCGGTGTACATCTTTAAATACATCCGTTTGTAATTAATTTATATAAAAACATGTCCATCAAGAGCTCTAAAGTGACATTTATCCCACAGGAGGTCCCATGTCAGTTAACATATTCAATACGTTACACCTGTATTTTAGTGTTTGTGTATAAAAGACTTAGTGATAAGAGTGTGTAGGCATATATAATGACAAACTCACATTTTGATGTTTTCATGGTACTGCTTGGTATCAGATGGCTGGTTGTACAGAGGCTGGATTGGAGGGAAAAAAAGCTGATGAACAGAAAGCCATTTTTTTCCAACTGTATAACAGATAAAACAAAGGTCATATGTCACTTTTCCTTCCAACATGTCATGAATATGACTCTCACCTTACAGCAAAAAAATAAATAAAATAAAATAAGACCTTAAACCACAGGGTTTTTCCTGAGGTTACTGCTCAAAAATAAAATGTCCAAAATAAATATAGTATTTCTCTGCATACACTCTGGATAAACAATCTTAGTATCAAAACAAAGCTAAAATTTGTGAGACCTTATCAGAGGTGTAAATACAGGTGTCAAAGTAACTGAGGATGGAAGAAAAAAATCTATATATATATTTTTAAGAAAATATGAAAAAAAAAGACCTTTGAAAATATGCTGCAGTATACAAAACTCCAGAAAATCATGAATCACCATATGGATATTATGTGTGCATAATATCCATATGGTGAAAGTTGCAATAGCTGCAATGCTGCGGAGTGAAACTGAGAAAAGTTGCAGAGGTTTTAGTGAAGACATAGCCAGGCGTATTGCAATTTGGCACAGTGAGTGAAAATTGAAATTTCTTAGGTATTAACAGCATTAACTTTCTTTACATGCCTAAAGATTTCTTGTATTTGAATATTTTCTGACGAATTGCCCACATACATGTGCATAATGGGCCTTCCATGAATGTAATGGATAATCTGTGGGCCTGAAAATTCTGAGGGGCAGTAACTTTGGCTTCTATTGGCCGATTTGCATGACTGACCCCTCCTTTTAATCATTTGAGCCAGTAGGATCACAGTAACTTTCACAACGTTTACATCAACCCCACCAACCAGAAATTGCAGGGTGAGAAATACAAGTGAATGCAAAAAGCACAACACTTACCATTGTTAAATTCAATCGCTGTAACTGTCGGAAAATGGCAACGTTTTGGCAGGAAAGGGTCTGAGGCATTGTGGGAGATTTTCAGGAAATGAGAGATAGCCACGACTTTTAAAGTTTTGGTATAAAAAAAAAGCAAAGGTAAGGCTGAATTCATGTTACAGTTTTTAAAAGTGAAATATAATTTCGGTCTTCTTTTGTTGCTGGTTCAGTGAATTTTGCTCAGCGCGTGATGAAAGTTGCAGTTTTGGGATCTATGCAATATCAGCTTTTAGAAATTTATTATTTAAGGGTTTCAAGAGGTTAGCAAGACTGATACAAAGCTGTGACTGACAGAAGACCGATAACATGATATAATTCAATCCAGCGAACTCACTCATAAAACAAATAAACTAGGGATAGTATTTTGCGTGGGCTCTTGAATAGGCTCATTAAAAAATTAAAAAAAATTTTAAAAAAAACTTAAAAAGCCAAGTGGACACACTCAGTGTGCTACTATGCATGTGGGAGTAAGATGTATGGACAGCCAGATGGCCACACATAGTATATCAGGATGTAGATGAAGAAAAACACAGTAGTCTGGAAATGTATAAAGGAGCAGAAGTACTCATTTCAGTACGACTGCTAGAACAAGCAACATGCGAGTCATTTTATTTAAAATTAAATATTTAACATACCACCTAATGGAGCTTTAAGATAGCACACAAATGTTTTCACTTCATTATTTTTAACCTAAGAACTTGGTCATGATGTGATCAGGCTTGTTCCTCTCCCCTAAGCATCCTTTGTCCCTCTAATGTGACCTTGTGAAAAAACATGGGGGGTGGAGGAAAGGGAAATGCTAAAACTGACTTGTGAGATAAAGTAAAGTCTCTACTCACCAGCTCTACCCTGGGTCCCAGTCCCTCCAGTATCCTGTGAGCTTCTTCTGCCTTTTTCTAGTGAGCAAAGATAAACACAAGTAGAACATTAGCCGGCCGCCTGCACCTCTGCCATCACCACGGCAACGCAATGAACATGCTAACTTGATCACTAAGGCTACACCACTTCTTGCCGGCTGGATGGAGAGATGGATGCGTTGACTATTATTAGAGCTTTTAACTGAAGCTGGGCCGCAGCTCCTTGCCTCAGCACCCTCTCCCCTTTCTCTCTCTCTCTCGCTCAGATAAAAAATAAAAGATTACTCACCACCCCTGAGCAGAGAGGTAAGAGAGGAAGAGCAGGCGGGCAGGAAAGCAAGTGGGAGTGGAACAAAAAATGAGTGGGAGAGAAAGAGCAGAAAAAAAGAAGAGAAAAAAAACACAAGGAACAAGGAGGGGTGGGGGCTACAAGGCTTTGGTACTTATCTAATAAGAGACATCTGATGAAAGACAGAGAAAGCTCCGAGCTACCTACAGCCATCAACCCCTTAAAAAACAAAATTCCTGGTCCAGGGACCATAAAACAAGAGGAGGGGTTTTGGGGCATGAAGCTGGGCAGTTAAAAAAAGAAGGGAAAAAAAGGAGGGGGGGGGAGAGACGACAAAAAACAAACAAACAAACAAACAAAAAAAACCCACACACCCCCATCTCGGGGTGACCTCTCTGCTGCTCTGCTCCTCCATACATTTATATTTAGCTCCCTCCACTAGACAAATGTTGAAAGCAGTGGCCCAGACTGCTCCTCTCAGTGCTTTTTCATGCTTTTCTTTATTCCACTATGTAAGCCTAATTAAACAGCCCCTCCTTGGTGGCACGCTGCACACTCCGTTTCACATCTCAGTTCATTTTCCTCAATGATCAGTCTAAACTGCCTGGGCTTCAGCTCTTTTTCCACTAGTACTACCTCAACGCGACTTGAAGTGGTACAACCCGTCTCGACTTGTTTTCCATTACAATCGAGTACCGCCTAAGGTGGCGCGGGGTCTTTATAGCGACGCGTCCGAACGTCTCGTGACGTCATTTGTATGCGACAAGAACACGACAACTAGGGCGGCCTGCGGCATTTTTCAGACTCGTGTCCACCGTGTTGTTTCCGTGTAGCCATTTCCCTTGTCGCCTGGTTTTAAAACCGGCGGTTTCAATTTTCGTGAAGCAGAAGCTCTAATGACTCATCGTGTGATGCCTCTGACTAGCCAATTGGTGGCACACAGTTTTTCGATGTCATATTTTCCAGTCGCCCTGGATCGCTTGGAACCGCGGTCAAGTAGGTACCCAAAAAAAGCATATATGGTATCAGGTGTTATCACGTAATGGAAAACCCTAAGTAGGTACTAATGGGAAAGGGCTATTACAGACAGGATTGGCAGTATAAAACAAAGAAGGGTGGTGGATGGAGAGGAGCATGTGGGAGAAATGGGTGGGTGTGTGATGGAGCCTACACGCTTCACCTCCCATCATGTTTCTTCACTGTAGAGGTAGCAAAGGAGGTGTTTGGGGACCTTCTCCTAAGTTTATACAAGACTCATGCAAACAGACTTGAAAGTGAGACCCCAGAGAAGCTCAGCACAGCTCAGCTTCAGTCAACACAGGCTGACAAGTAGGTCACCTGAGAGGGAATCCAAATGACACAGGTCCTACCTTTAAAACTACCGTGCATTTCCCCTTACTATGAATGCAAGCAGAAGCACTGATGCTTTACATATGCACAGCATACATATCTTTCAAATGCAAATACTGTATCGGGATGTTATTATTCTTCCTTCAGTCTGATTAGAGTTTTTCCTCATTCCTGTTGCTCGTCACCAGTGAGTAGGTGTAACAGGCTGCAGTGTTGCCTCAGAGAGCTTGCTCACTACAGAAGCAGTTAATGAGCAGCAATTATTAAAAGCAGCCTTTCATCCTCAGGGGAATTGGGAGACTCGAGGATTTATATTCATTTCCTGGCTGTGACACTTTAAGCGAATTTGAGAACAAGACTGCATGATTTCTGACCTCAAACCGCTTGAAACACACATTCAGATGAAAATACTTGAAATGGCATGTTCAGAGATAAAGAGTGAGGAGGGGAAGCAGACAAGACTATTCTGCTTATTTCATGAGGGAGGGACGATGCTTTTAATAACTGCTCTCTCGATCCATGTCTACCACAGATAGCCCATCACACAACCGAAGCGGAGAAGCTGGTTCCATTATTTCAATCACACTCCCCTGTGGTAGCACACTGGACTTAAGGGCTGCGCAGTTGTAAATCAACTATTTTCTCCAGCAGGTCATTGCTTAGGCTGCCGCCCCCGCGACCCGGCCCCGGACAAAGCGGATGAAGATGGATGGATGGATGGAGGTCATAAGCTCAAACTAAAACTACAATAGTGTGGTTTTTTGTTTGTTTTTTTGGGGTTTTTTTTGTTTTTTTTTGGGGGGGGGGGGGGGGGGGGTGTAATGTGACTACAATCACAAAACCTGTGAAACTCCCATGGGGGGGGGGGGGGGGGATAAATAAAAAAAAACAGGTACGAAAAGATAAAGCCTAGAGGGCAAACTTAACACAGAATAATGAAAGAATTTAGCATAGCTCAATGCAAGTTTCACAAGCCAGTGTAACACAGGATCTTTTTTCCTGTTGTGTTTTGTGTCTGTGTTCTAAATATGAGAAGAGTGAAACCGAGCTGAGACCTTCCCCAGAGTTGGGGGGCTGTCAGCAGAAATGAGGCTGTAACCCTGAATGAGAAAGCTGAGCAGAGTGTAGCAGGAACAAATGACAACACAAAGACATGAGCTCAAAAGGGTACACGGAGGCTGAAGTAATAATAGACAGATGCTTAAATACACACCTGTGTGTGGCGACATGTTAAAATACATACTCAAGGTGGTGTTCAGCACACACCTACCAGTGATTATTTTTGTTTGAAATTGGGTATAGCACCAAAGCTGAGGGACATAAAGGATGCAAGTTATTTTGCAACCTCTAAAAAAAAAAAAAAAGCAAACATTTGAGGATATATCATTTGCTTTTAAAAAAAAAAAAAAAAAATTTCGAGTGCGCAAGCTCTAACCTCCACAGCTCTGTGTGCTTTGAGCTTGAGTGCATTAATACACACACACACACACACACACACACACACACACACACACACACACGCGCGCGCGCCAGGAGCCGTTGAGTCAGATGTTGCCAGGCGTAAATGATTTCTATCTAGAACAGGCCATTTACTGTTAACTGTTGTCTGCAAAAAAAGATGGGGCTGTACAAGTTATTCTAAGATTTCCTGGCGTTTCTAGAAGCAACCGTACACCTTCAAGTGTATTATCACCTCATTCACATGTAGTATTTAAAACCAAGCCAGAAAAAACTGTTTTCTCTCAGCATGATATCTTTACTGCCTCAGATCACAATACCTGGATTCATTTAATATCTTACTGTATTATGTTAAATTTCACTTTTCTAAGATCATCATCTTTATATTTTAATTATTATCTTGAATAAAAGTGAAATTCTCTTTTGAGAAAAAAGTTGAAATGTGGAGATTCCAGTTTCAAGACCCTCTAAACAATGCCTTGTGTAGTTGAGTTCATGAAATCTTACATCATTTTCCGTTTTAGTTACAAGGAAATTTCTCTTTTAGCACATAAACACAGTATAAAGACACTGAAAAGATGGTGCAGAAAGCTGCACCTGGCCAGAAGGGAAATAAGCCAGAAATAAAAATTTGGCTTGATTTGTAAAATATGAAATAGCAAGAATATCAATGGTTACACCCTTGTGCAATAAAAAGGATGCGTGTTGTATCACAAGATAAGACAGCTGTCCAATCTGTTTTACTAAATCATCAACACCAGGCATTTTGTAGAGGGTATAGAAGCTGTCTGGAATCTCTACATTTTAGCTAAAATAGTATTTTGACTTCAATCGCAAAATTTTGACTTTATTCTCAAAACATAGAATAATTTCTTAATATGGCCCTAAGACTCCTTCATAGAGAAGGAGAACAAATAGAAATAAATTTAAAAAGAAAAAAAAAAAGCTCTTTTTTTTTTTTTATAGAAAGGGAGGGTGAAGCAAAAGCAAGTTGGAGGGTCGGCAGTAGGCCAAAGTACACCAAGTCAGTGAGAGGGAAGTGGGAAGTGTTACAGAGGTAACGCTACAAGTCAGCGATTTGTACACATCCAGATAACTCTTAAGCAATGTCCTGCTATTTCGCAGAAATGCTTTGAGTCGGCTGTGCCTGATGACAGTAATAGTTGTGAAGGACAACCCCAGCTCTCCTAAAAGGGCTTTTAATGCCATTTGTGGCCATGAACTAGCAGAAAATGATTGTTCTCTAAAAACCAAGCTTCTGCACAAAAACAAAACCTGAAGGCAAACAAATGACGCAAAAATGTTCTGCTCTGCAGCCAGATCCAGGACACACAATACCAAGATTTGTCGGTTTGTTTTTTGTGTAACGGTCCAACATACCGCCTTTAGCCAAAGGCAAGGACATAAAACGTAGCTGTAAAAGACATGGGCTACGACCAACACGTCACTTTGTGCTACTGGAGCCTCCATACACGGACTCTGAATAACACAGAATGGATGACCCTACACTGACATGCCCATGATGATTCAAAACAAGCAAAGATTTGGGGGGGGGGGGGGGGGGGGGGGGGGGGAGAGGAGTGTCCCTGAACTGAGTTTTTTGTTTTGTTTTGAATGACATTTAATCAGGGTTAAAATTTACACCTTTACAATCAATTCTTCATTTTTGGTGCCTTGAATGTGCCAGAAATGTTGACAATATTGAAATTTGCTTTGTTAGCAAACAATTAGTTGTTTACCTGTTCCTAAATCCAGCTTCTTTTCCTGAATCTGGGGGCACAGTGAAATGAAAGGAGGACTTCCCTTCTTAAAATGCCACTTTATTAAAAAATAAATAAATAATAATAAAAAAAAAATGGAGGTGCAAACCTCCTTCCAACCACTAGAGGGACCGAGAGCACAGAGAATCACTTCAAATATAGACTTCTGTACACAACATTCTCTGCAGCACATAATTATTGCCTTGATTTGGACTTTTTAAATAAATAAATAAGACTGGCCACATTTTCTAATGAATTTTTTTATTTTTGCTTCATTTTTCTTTTTGGAAAGAATTGAGAATTTGCATAAACAGACCTGCATAAAAGACACAAGTGCATTTGTATCATTCCCTGATATGTGTATGTTTTTTGTTTGTTTGGGTTTTTTTGCATGCATACACCTGTAAATTCATCATACTTGCTATGCTGACCTTTAGGAAGTCGTTCTGCCTTGCCTGACATTAAAGACTAGAGAACAGGTATGAGACGCATCTGTGACACTCACCGTCTCTGTTACACAATTTAGGGTTGGGCTTTTTTTCAAGAATTTAATCAAATAAGGTATTTAAAAACGACAGATCACAATGAAAAGAAAAAGAAACATTCTTGCAGACTGTATAAACCCACCATGAGCAACACACACTTTGATTATGGTGTAAGTGTATTAATGAAAATCACAAAAGTACTATAGACTACTTGTATGTTATGCGGTTTCTTTAAAGCTACACCTGCTGTGCAATTTAGATTAGCTTACAGAA
The DNA here is from genome assembly GCF_057382185.1 of Mchenga conophoros. NCBI lineage: Eukaryota > Metazoa > Chordata > Actinopteri > Cichliformes > Cichlidae > Mchenga > Mchenga conophoros. The sequence goes on from NC_140537.1 coordinate 12,299,153, forward strand.
ACTATTTTCAAACTCTGAGCAGCTTCTCATCTCAAAATTAGCATACATCACACATCAGAGAATGTTCAGAGGACAGCACAACTTAATTTAGGGGCTTATCGTGCACCAGCCAAAAACCACCCAAACATGAGGAAACGGTTGCCCTCCTCCACTATTATTTACTTGTGCTGATAAATATAGTCAAAATGAAGTGAAACTATTTCAAATGCAAGGTGCGCGCGTGTGCGTGTGTGTGTGTGTGTGTATTCCACTGACCCTGTTCTCATCGTAGATGATCTGCACCAGGCTGCGGTGCTTGGCCTCACTTGGTGGTGGCGAGATGGGTCGCTCTGGCTCATGGGGCTTTGCGGCCTCCTCCTCCAGCTGTTGCTGTAACGTGCATGTAAACAAAGATGACAGTTAATGCTTAAAATAGGGCCCTGGACTTCAAGGAAGACCTGCGGCTCACAGGTTTCTGCTGTGAGGTTAGACAGTGTGCATTAGATCAGCTGTCCTTCTCTAGCTCTCCAACAGGGACAGCATTAACTGTCCTATTTACTGTAATAGCTATTAGCACCCCAGGGTCTAGTTAATCAAAGAGTTACCAAAACAGCTTGTAAACAGAGCCAATGCCTGGTGTGTAGCTTGAACATCCATTGACTAAAAAAAGAGAGAGACAGAGACAGACAGAAAAGAGAGAAATAATGACATGAACATGTGGAAAAACAACACCAGACAAATACTGGAACAGAGGAAGTTCTTTAACCTACTAGTCATCTTGGCAGGTGACCAAGCTTTACTTGTGATTACACTACAGAACCAGAGGACTTAAGGAAACTACTGTGGAGCATTTTGGCATTCAGAAAGAAGCTAACCAGTTTATAGAAAGAAAAGCAGAAATCATAAATGGAAAAGCAAAGTGTAAATGCAACCAAAGGGGGACTGCTATTCAAACTGTGCATTCTACCCATATGTGGAAGAGGCTAAATGTACCAGTCAGGATAATTAATCCGCCCACACTTTATGACACCAATATGCAGCATGTGGACACAGCCACTTCCTTCTGACTTTGAAAACGGAAGGCGGCGAAGAGCTTAAAGCTATTAAAACACTTTTAGACACTTAAAACACGACACAGAAAGCTGGAGCTTAACAAATTCACTTTTAAATAGGACATGCTGCATATGTAGAATCGACCTATGAACAACCGTTTTCCTTCTTATTATTCAGCAGTGCCAGTCATCCAAGTCTGTGTCTAACAGTGATTTGCTAGTTAGCAAGAAATTAACCGTTAGCCTGTTCTTAAACTCCAAATACTTACCTGATTACCTGATTAAATTATCCAATCACAATTTAGTTTTCTGTCCTCCTTCTGAGATATGTTAGGTAGTGCTTAAACTCTGAACTATTAAACCATAAGAACAAGTGTCCAAATTAAACTTGTATCAACAGATGAGATGCAAGGTGGAGAAAAATCTGATTACAAGGACTGTTGCATTTAATTTACTGCTTCTTTTCAATCGCTACATTGAAAGAGTCAGACCCAAGGACAGACTTTCAGTAAAAGCTTGACAAAAATCTAATACAGCAGCAAGTATAGTCTGATACTTATGATGCTTTTTAAGTTGAGTTTCTTATAAGTCTTAATCAGGTAAACTACGTGAATGTACTATTGCTGTGATTTATTACTATTACTGAAGGTCCACGGCTCCAAACCATATTAAAGGGACCTCTGGCTAATATGTCGGGCTCCGAGTTGGGCTCGTAGCCGAAAAATAGCTTTACTTCGTTGTCTGGGTCAACTTTGCTAGCGAGAGACAGAGAGAGGCGTTGAAAGGCTGCTCCAACGGAACTTACCGTAATTGTCGGGCTATAAGCCGCTACTTTTTGCACAAGCTTTGAACCCTGCGGCTTTTAGTCAGGTGCGGCTTTTCTATGGATTGTCCATGATTTTTGTCATATCGTAAGACGATTTGTTTTGTTTGTTCTGCTGTTGTACGGCACTACGTTGCCTGGCGGAAGGATCGGGGTTCAAGAGTGGTATGTTAGTCACATGTCCGTCCGCCAGGCAACGTAGTGCCGTACGAAGTAGCGAGAAAAACAAACTTCAAAGTAGCGCTACGCGTTCAGCGGGAGGCGTGGATGATGAGCGGCGATAAACTTGCGAAAAGCAAGTTATGCCCAACTCCACCGGTGGATTCTGACAGCGTGGAAAAGTGTGAAAACATCCACGATCAGCAACGGATTTTGAAGGGCTGGACTGCTGCATGATGGAGAGGAGGACTCCGACACTGACAATGAGGATTTCTTTGGTTTTGAAAGTGACAACGAAGGAGAGAAGCGGAGAGTGGATGACGAAGCCATCCTGAGCCTGTTTGTATCCGACACTGGAGGAGAGGACTTTGGTGGTTTTAGTGCGCAGGAAGAAGAGAAAGATGGTGAATGACTGACTTTTCTTCTTGTTAAAGCTGTGTCACTGCACCTGAGCCTAAAAGGTAGTCCGAATCTATTTTTCTGGTGTGCTGTAGGTTACTGTTATGTACTAAATGTGCAAATATGTACCCATAACTTGTTTTTCAAAATATTAATAAAAGGGGTGTGTCTCCAAACAGCCATCTCTTTCCTGACAATTCCCTTTGTGCATATTCTCTTACATATGATAAGTCAACATTGAAACACCTGCGGCTTTTGGTCAGGTGCGGCTAATGTATGTACAAAACAGGATTTTCCCCTGATTTTAGCTTGTGCGGCTAATATTCAGGTGCGCTTTGTAGTCCGGGAAATACGGTATTGTTTCGGAGAAAAACACGAACACAGCGTACAGTTGAGTCTTAATAGCTTACTTACAGCTGGGCTCGTCAGGCACTCTTCTTGGCTGCAGTGGTTATTATTATATTTACATGCTTCCAGCTCCTGTTTCTGCTCGATGATAACTCGTAGTTTTCCACTCGCCTTTTTCTCCCTCCTCGCGCTCACAGACACATAACGGGTATGGCAGTGCATTCTCCCTGCAGCACGGACTACACTGCCCATGAGGCTACATTCTTTAGAGCATGTAGCATTCTGCCTATTAGCTTAGCACAACAACAACAAAAGGCCACTCTCTCACCCAGGAAACACGCAGAGAAAGAGCGTCACCCTGTAACCATGGCAACCGTAACGCTGCCACCTGGAACAACAGAACGTAGCTGTCAAACCCAAACAGTCCTGACCCGCCACAATATGAAACAGGAAAGTACCGCCGTGTAATCCATTTATTTCAACAAAGTAACTGTATTGTAAATACCACCTTTTTAAACGGTAACTGTAACGGAATACAGTTACTCATATTTTGTATTTTAAATACGTAACGGCGGTACATGTATTCCGTTACTCCCCAACACTGCATTTCTGACACCCTCCCAAAGTCTATAAAAGACACAAAAGAGAGCTGAGATCTTACTTCCTGTTTACCTTATTTCAATAAGATTCAGTCTATGGGTCTGAAAGATGGAGACAGAAACTGGAGAAGTGTACTCAGCTATAAGTTATCTGGAAGAATAGACCAAGTGCTGCTGACCATACAACGTATCTACCAGTTAAGTCAGCCACGTTCCCCTCCCCACTCCCCCTTCTGATCTCCTGACAGGGGCTTCAGAAAGGGGAGAAAGGAAGCCTCCAGAGGATCTACTTGAGAGGAGTATAAGACGGATCATCTTTTGCCATTGTAGCCCTGGATAAGAATCTGGTGAGGCAAACAGACATCCCCACAGAGAGCCCCCTTCCCTGTTCAAACCCACCATGAAGTAAAATAAAATAAAACAGCCATCCTGAGCTTGGCTGACATGAATCATGCTGGCTGTAACCTAAACCTTAACCGCCACCCATTCACCAACTCTGCCAAAACCTTTTAATAAAGTTTTAGCATGCCACCTAATTAGTCCAGATGTTTTAATGCTCGAAGAGAGCCGGACTGTAAAAATATCCATAAAAAATACTGTGTGTATTAAGCGACGATGATGAGGGGAGGGATCTTGATTTATGCTGGTGAGCAGCTGAGTTCAGATTCTCCATCATTTAAAAAGGTTCGACACCAAGGTTGAAATCCAATAGCTGGCTTCATTTTGGTTCTTGTGGTAATTTGGAAAAAAAAGAGAAAGGAGGCAGTTCTCAGTTTCAGCAGTCGTGTTGTTCATGCCAGCAAATTTTACAGCAATAGTTGATTTATGTTAGTGTGGCAAAAACAGGACAAACTAAAGGACATGTTGTGATGAGATTACATCAGCGGTGACACCAATGAGGTCTCAGACCACCCTCATCTCTGATGTCAGGGCCATCATTTTACTGTCAGCTTGACTGCGTTACTTAGAGCGCTGTGCAAAAGTTTTGAGCCACTCTCATTTTTGTATTTTTTCCTTCCAACCCAGACTTTCTTGTATTTCTTTTTATTAAAGTACTGTTGAGCAATAGCTCTCATGACTTTCTGAGGGTCTTTCAATTTGCTGCTTTTTCACTCCCGCTACTTAGCACAGACCTATGAATCACTCAAGCATAAACCAGGAACTTAACTCAATGGATGAACCAGTATTGTGTCATACCTACAACTTAGCGAAGAACCAATTTTAAGAACATATTTAGTCAGTTTGTTACCAGCATCCAGTTTGTCAAACATAAAATTACGTTTTTTGCACAAAAAACTTAAGTAAAAGTTCGGCATATCCCAGCAGTGTGCCTTTTAAAAATTGGAGGAAACCGGAGAGCAATGCAAAATCATTTTAACACAACAGAAGAGCTTTTACTGTCCCTTCAAGAAGCCTGGAGAACTATTGCTGAAGACTACTTAAAGTAGAAAGCCTGCCTAAAAGAGTTCAGGCTATGTTGAAGAATAAATGTGGTCATACCACTTGTACCTCAAGCTTGTTCGAGTTGTACAAACTCTCTTTGCGTCATATACTTTCCACGCATATTTTCATGTTTCAATAAATCCTACACATCTTTCCTATTTTCATAACAAAATATGAAAAAGTGAGCGGTGAATAAAGGCTTTTACACGCTACTATAAACAGAAACCACAGACACGTAAACATATAAACATCTGGCAAAGTACTCAACCCTATTTTGTGGTAGCTCTCGTTACAGCAGGTGTCTCCGGGAGTACATGTGACACACTTTCACAGGGTTAAAACCGTACCCCACACAAACTATCACATGTATGTTGACAGAACAATTTCAGTAAAAAGAACAAGCTTGACCATACGATTTCATCACTGATCATGGAAGGAAGCCAAAGGGGAAGTGGTGTGGTCAGCATACAAGTGGTGCAGACAAACACAAAACCTCACCATAGTCTCACTCCTCCCCCAGAGAAGCTGTTATATATAGCTCCATATACATTTTCAACTTACTTTTGTCCCAAATTAAATAGTGAAGAGAACTAAGCCTGGTGTAGTTTGTGTATATAATCACTGCACACCAAGCAAAAAACAGCTACAAGCTCAAATGTGGTGATTACAACACAGCAAAGACTATTTAAGACTTTATTGCTTTGATGCCAACTGAAGCCTGGCAGGGAAAGTCACACTGGAAAACCAATTATTTCAAACAAACACGACAGTACACTAAGAAAACTCAACACAGGCGCATGCAAGTGCTGGCAACGTCTTCTACAAGCACGACAAACAGTTCAGTACTTTTTTTCTTTAACCCAATTTCAGTGTGATTTATTAGCATGAATGCAGGATGACTGCACATGAATGACATCACAGCAGTTTCTACTGAACTTCTACGCACAAAATATCTCACCCGCACGACTGATTATGTGTGGAATGTTTAACTTAACTCACATGGATACTGAAAAAATTTAAAGACTCAATGAGTTTTCCCAAAATCTTTAAATGGTTATAGAATTTTCTTTAAATGAAAGCAGAAATGTCTCCCCCATGTGATTATCATGTACCATAATGTGCTTAAAATATTTCCAGGGTTGCTGTGGCAGCAGAAGTAGCAAAAGAAAGAGATAGCTAATGAAGAAAGAAGTAGGTTATGAGGAGGAGGAAAAGGAAGAGGGCAGCAGCCAATATGCTGTTTTGGGAGCTAGAAGAGCAGGTAAAAGCGACATGCACACGGCAACCCACCACGCAGTTACCATCACAAACAGAATCCACTTTTGTGGGAAACCCTGCATAATTATTTACAATCTAATTTTAAGTTTCATGAAACTATATTTTGTAATCTAGGAAGGTAACAATGATTGCAATATCGAGAGCATCCTGAGCGGCTGCATCACTGTCTGGTTTGGGAACTGTGCCATATCGGACCGCAAGACCCTACAGCGGATAGTGGGAACAGCAGAGAAGATCATTGGGGTCTCTCTCCTCTCTATTGAGGACATCTAGACCAGACGCTGCATTCGCAAAGCCACCAGCATTGTGGCTGATCGGACACACCCCTCTCACACACTCTTCACACTCCTGCCATCTGGAAAAAGGTACCGAAGCATTCGGGCACACACATCCAGACTGTGCAACAGCTTTTTTCCACAAGCCATCCGTCTCCTCAGCAAAATGGGACTGGACTGATAAACACACACACACACACACACACACACACACACACCTTAACTCAACTACCTCAAAACATTGAGACTGGACTGACTAATCAACACAAGCGCAAACACACTGACCTACACCACCAATATCGTACACACCAACCTGTAAATGCTCTTTTGCACAATATTATTACTGGACTTTTTGCACTAACTTCTTTACTTCCTAATTTTTGCTGCTACACTAAGGAATGTTTACTGTTCCTCCACTACCTCAACTCACCATCACAAAACCTTATTATGTTACGTTGTGTTTTTTTTTTTTTTGTCACACTGTCACTTTGTTGCTCTTGTTTGCACATTTGCACGTGCACTTTGTTGTCTGCTGTCTGTTTAAAAAAAAAAAAAAAAAAGGCTTCCCTAGATAGTTAGTTTTTGTTAATTTATGTTGTAATTTATGTTAGGTCAGTCTGTCTTGTCTCTGCTAGCCAGCTAACTAGGCCTCTTAGTTAGCTAGTTTAGTGTTTTCTGTTAATTTATGTTGTAAATTTATGTTGCATGTAGCACCTTGGTCCTGGAGGAACGTTGTTTCGCTTCACTGTGTACTAACTGTATATGGTTGAAGTGACAATAAAGCCAACTTGACTTGACTTGAATATGAGACGTAAATGTGTCATACTGACTGAAAAGGAAAGAATGTGAAGCTTTTTCTTCATTGCTGTACAAGATAAACTATTTTGCAACCTAGCTGGCAAATACATTCTTGGAACACGCGTTCCCACTGATTAAAATCAGCTTACAACACTTTTGTGACGCTAGTACATTAATAAGATGGCAACATTCTGTAACCAGTATATCCTCAAAGTTAAGAGCAGAACTGTACATTTACACACCTGTTTTTTGCGAAGCTTGCAAATCTGCTGCTCCACCATGCTGATCTCCCTGTCTACACGGTCCATGTTCTGAATCAATTCTTCCTTGGAGAACCGAGCTGGAACCAGCTCCAAGTCAGGATCAATATGGACAGGACTTACAGGGGAGATGGGCTCCAGCTTCCCAATGGCGCTTCCGCGATCCTACAGAAGCACAACAGAGAGCACAGTGTCATGATTAGATGTAAAACATATAAAAGATGTAAGAATGAAGCAAATGGGGTTTTTGTAGTGTGACACGTGTATACAATGTTATAGCCAGAAGGTCAGAAAAAAGAGCCCTCACAAACAACAAGCATAAAAGCTGTTGCTAGAAGCTCTTTATAGAGAACGACCTTGTAGGTTTCCTCCCACGCCTTCCATTTCTCAAGGCCACTCTATAAGAAACATCATCCAAACAGTGCGTGTACCCTTTACATCAATAGCACATGCCAGTGAATAAATGACAGCACATTGGCTCCGTGAACACACAGATTCTCTCACCAGATTTAGGCACAATAGAGACTGTTTAAAAATACAAACTCACTCCATTTTTGTTGCTGTGACGACACTTTGGGAGATATCAGATTGGTAGTGGATGTGCGGGAGGTTTAAATTCTGGTGATACTCATTAACCAGCAAAGTAGAAATGATGTGAGTCAGTCCAAAAAATAAATAAATAAATAAATAAAACAGAGGTATCTCCATTAACTGAGCAGCGTTTGTGGCCCTGCATTGGTATCCATTTCTGTAGCTCTTTGGCTACACAAAGAGAGGGACTGCTATGCAGATTGGCTTTCAAACAGCACAAGCAGCTAATATTAGCACCCCACAGCGCTGAGTGCAGCGAGCTACTGTGAAAGCTCGTCTGAAGTCACTGCACTAGAAAACCACTTGACACTGAACTGACAGAGTTAAGTGTGTTACGTTAATGATATTAGTTTATTGCTATATAGAGAGACAGTATGTCAAGCCTCCGTACTGTTACTCTTCTGGCTTTCTGCCGTAATGGAAATACCAGTCCTTAATGCGTGCCTCATACAAGTATTCACAGCATTTTTTGCAGCCAAAGGAAAAGAGAGAAGCAGGGAGGGGGAAAAAAATCTCTACAGTACTTTTATTCTCTGTGCACACAAACACAAAAAAAAATTGTGTGATCTCTACACCAAAGTTTTGGCTATGTGGACAAACACCCTTGTACACTCAAACTATTATAACTGCCTGAACAAGAGCAATGCATTTTTTTTATGTCTAAAATACATCAACAATTATTAGAGGAAGGAAAGAAAAAAAAACAAAAACAAAAAACAAAACAGCTGGCTGTCATTTCTCAATAACAATTGGGCCAAAGATCTGGGTGCTTGTGAATGTTCCTACTTTTTGAATATATGCACACATTTTAGTGTTTATCCAACTTGGGTTTTGTATTGTGTTATTTTTAAACGTTTGAAATGAAGGTTACGTAAGTAGGCTAATCTGGACCAGGCAGGTGGCATTACAGCCCTGCAGATCTGCTGTGATTGAAAATGTCAGTGCCAGAGGATGCTCAGGCGCTGTCCTTAATGATGAAATCCTAGGATAGCCCTAACAAAGCACTCACCATATATAGCAGTAAACTACAGGACATACTCATGTTGTCCAAAAAACATCTCTCAACTATAATAACTTTCAACAGCTGCAAACGAAATAGTTGAGTTAGAAACCTTGTTTATCCAGATGGGATTCGATGATATGACAAAACTACATTTTTCAAATCAACTTCTCCCTCTGATTTTGCTCCCTACGCTATCCTTTCTTTGGTTAAGCGGTACGTCAAGAGTTCCTAGACCTTTGACATTGTGTGAAAAGGTCACAGTTCAATTGCTAAGCCCAGTCCAGTATAGCTTATAGCTTAACCGTTTCACACTCTTCAGCATGATGTGAAGCCTTAGACATCCTGTTCTCGTGCTAAGTTCAGAGTTCACTTTCTCAATTCTAGATTGAGAAAGTGCTAGAGTCAACCTACTGAAACCGATGTGACTGAAACATGACTTTCACATATGTCAAAGGTGAATGTCATTATAATACTTTGCACCTAATATAACACCAATGCCAAACAGCACTTGGTTTAATTGGATGCCCTAACAACTAACCACTCTATTTATTCACAGATGCTAGCAAGGCTTAGAGTATGGTAGAGCCCACAAACACAATCCTACTAATGCCACCACGTGTGCAAAAGCCAAATCATATCATTCCCTCCTCCTTCAAAGCAATCCCGGTTATCAAAGGTGCGTCAAGCTAACCAACATATTACTGCTTTCTGTGATAAACCTCAGAATAAAAGGATTGCACACACGCAACAGAAGCAGAAACCTTATAAGAAAATACTCAAACAAATTTTTCCAATACCCAGTATGCCTTTGAAAAATATCATGTGGAGCAATGACACCGTTTTTCCTTCCCATGTACTGTCGAGACCTCAAGTAAAGTCACTGAATGCTCTCAATGGGAAAACCACAGCACACGCAGTGCACTTCTGTATTATACACAACTTTGGCACCAACGGGAGACCGGCATTAATCTGCCAGGAGAGAATGGCTGTCATTCAGATTTTTTTAAAGACGGGAGAGAGAGAGAGAGAGAGAGAGCGAGAGAGGGGAAAGTGCATTAGTCAGCTTTGTCACATGTGAATTCCTTCAGTGCCATAAATATTTCATAACATCAACAGCAATGCTCATTTTTAAGCCATATAAGGCCAGTGAACTCTGAGATCATCCCTGTAAAGATGATTTCTCCTAATGTCTCACTCTTATGCTCCCTTATATTTCATTTTCTTTCCAAAAACCACAAATTCAGGATGATTGAACAATGGTTTACTGTAACATGCTGCCTTTGTCCCTCTGATTCTCAGTCCATGTGAGTCATGCTGTAACCATCAGCTTTGTCTGATACTACTGGCCTACTCCCTTTTTACTGTTAGCCTTTTACTCTTATTTTCCTCTATTACCCTTTATCTGCATCTCCCTACATCTGCCCTTTGCCTCATTTCAGCCGCATCTCCCTTTCTAACTCAGTATCATTAGGTGCACTTGTTCCACACAGTGACTGCATCTGACATCACTTACATAATGGGTTTCCAGCCCTTGCCGCTCTAAGGGGGAATTGCTGGCATTCCTGAATGTTTCCCTGCTAGCCTAAGAGTCTGTCTTTTTTCCCCTGTGCCGTCTGTTATTGTTGTATCTATTTACCATTCCTTGGCTGGCTGCCTCCCCTGGCAGTTCGAAGCACTCTGTGTAAAATCAGGAACACCTCCTCATCAGCAGCTCTACACACAAGCAAGTCATTTTGATCTGTAGTTCACACAGTTTCGTGCTCAGTCTTTTGAAATCTAGGTCAGCTCTATTATTTATTAATTGCTGTTTCACAACTACCTTAGTCTTCCTACTGCTGCTCACAGAGAGCCAGCTTAGCTACAATGCTGAATCTCTCTCTACAACCTCGGCTGTGTGTCTAATAACATCCTCTGGGGCTCTGAAGGAGTCAAATAAAAAAACAGATTTCTAGGATGATTTTTTTGTGTGTGTGTTATTTTTCAAGGAAAATCATAATTGTTGAATATCATTTTGGTAATACAGCAAACTCCCAAAATACTGATTGTGTTAATTGAAAAACTTTGTTTTACATCTAGCCCTGTATTTTGCATTTAGCATGGCTTTCTTCTATTGTTATTAGCAGCAAAGTCAAGGACGAATGTTTTTTGTTTTCATTCGCTTGCTGGCACTTTTACTGTACTTCATACCAACTACTGACCTTTGTCATGTCCTCAGGCCCTCCCAGAGGCAATGGCGGGCGGTGGGATGAAGGCCTCATCACAGACTCTGGTCCCATCTCTAAACGAGGCCTTTTGATATCTGCATACTCCACCTCTGATTGGCCAGTGGGCTCTGTTAGGTAGATGTGCTCATAGCGGATATGCTGCTCCTGTCCTCTGCAAAAGACAAAAAAAAAAAACAAACAAATGCAGCAGATAAGAAAAAGTACAAAATGTTATAGAAGGAAAAAACAGATACTGATGAAAAGCAACATTTTCCTTGATATCTTGTTCTTGCACAGACATAGTGACTCCATCTTGAAACGCACAGGACCAATGATAGTGTTAAAGTCCAGGTGCCACATACGAAAGGGCACTTAAAGATGTCTTGGTGACTTAGTGCCTTGTTGGTTTTGTGTTAAGTGAGTACAGCTTATTTATAAAGGTAATTTGCACAGACATGAAGTCAAAGTGCTCTACAACAGAACAGTATAAAAATAAATACAACTACTGGAGAGACACACAATAAAACCTGCTCTATACCAGATAATTAAAATATAGTAGCAAGTAGGGCTGCACGATTAATCGTTAGAAAATCGCGATCTCGATTCATACTTATGTGCGATCTCATTTCCAAATGACGATTTAAAAAAAAAAAAAAAAAAAAAAAAAAAAGACGACGACAATTGTGCCGCATTTTGATCCGGGACGTACTCTGCATGAAAACAAGCGCTCACTCTTCCTGTTCAACAAATGACAAGGGCGGAGCCTTATACCACGTGATCCAGAAGCTGTGCCGTGTGATGCTAAAATTAGCAGGGGGAAAAACAACGGAGAGCACGTCAGGGATAACGAGAAAGTGACAGGAGAAAATCCGTCCCGGTCAACCACCCAAACATCAATAACGGGAACCTTATACAGCGCTTCCCTATACCCGTCGAACTCCCGCAGGCACAAAGAAATTAGAGGCTATTACTTATCACCTGACTCCCATCAAAACGAGGGATTTAGGAAAATGATCAACACCCTAGACAAACGCTACACAGTGCCGTCCCACAACTATTTTTCTATTGTTGCACTACCTGCTCTATACACGCAGTGTCGAGCAACGGTGGAGACGGAATTTCAAGCAGTACAACATTTAGCGGCAACAACAAAACGTGAGACATTTGTTTTTTTTATGTTTAGTCTCAACTGTTACGAAGTTGATGTGCAGTTAATAAGTGCAATAAATATTTATACTGGAAAAGAAAATCGTGAGAGAATCGTGATCTCAATTCTAAGCCAAAAAATCGTGATTCTCATTTTATGCAAAATCGTGCTGCCCTAGTAGCAAGGCAAAACCACGGAATGAAATAGAACTACAGTAAACAATTAAAGGCAGTTAATATCAAACAGAATCTCTTGCTCTCCTTTTAAAAAAAAAAAAAAAAAAAAAACTTACAAAGTTGGCAGTCATAAAACCAGAGCAAAAGACTACTCCATAACTGCCACTGAGTGAAGGCTCTGTCCCGCTACTCTTCAGTTTTAAAACCTCATAATTCCCACATCCACTTGGGTTCAACTGATGTATATTTTATAAATAGACTGTGAGGGTAGATGTTGAACAATCCAAAAGCTTGCCCATGTTTTGTGATCATGCAGACTCCGCAGAGAATTTACATTAAATGCCACCAACTACACATTGGCCCAAAGCTGGAGCTAGACCATTTAGTGGTCTGTATACAAGCGTTTTGAAATAAATTCTAAAATCCACTGAGACCAGTGTAAAGTATGTATAAAATAAGGGTAATATGAGCTTGCTCCCTAGAACATGCTAGTCTGCCTGCACCATTTTCTCTTGAATATGAGAAAGATGGGTCATCTAACCCAGTAAACAATGTCCACAATCTGTGCAACAATACTCATGATACCCACTAAAGAAGAAAATAAAGAAAATTCAGTTTAATTTTTAAGACACCAAATCCTAACAACTGTTGCCTTAAGGCACTTCATATTGCAATGTAAAGCGCCCACAATAACACAGAACACAAGAAAACAGAAAACAAAACGAAATAACAGACCCAGCACTGAACCCCGCATGTTAGTAAG